>NC_041388.1:126536540-126555015 GCF_002162155.2 Triticum dicoccoides | reverse complement strand
ACTCCCCTCCAGTAGATTTTTGTTCCAGTATTTTTTATATTTTCTAGAAAAATTCTCCGTCGATTTTCATCGCATTCCGAGAACTTTTATTTCTGCACAAAAACAACACCACGGTAGTTCTGTTGGAAACAGTGGCAGTCGGTTAGTTCTAATCAAATCATACCAAAATCATATAAAACTATTGTAAACTTAGCATGAATACTTCATAAATTGTCGATATGTTGGACACGTATCACTCATCCAGTTGGTGAGAACATGATGCTCACGAAGGACAAAGGTCTGAGAGAATGGAGGAAAGTTTATCCATATTCAGTGAGGAGGAGGACAACATGTGACTACCATTTCCACAATAGGGAATAACAAGACTTCTATGAGATAATTCTACTTGATAAGAAGCCCATCGTCAGTGACATGAAGTGGGTGGACTGGAAGTACATCGATGCAAATGAAGACTACTCCCCCACGTTCATGAGAGCTTCAGACTGGCTGGAGTTGATGCATTTGTTGGTCAGAAGCTCACAAAGTGGAATGAAAAGATGATCATGCAGTTTTACTCCACAACACATTTCTATCCAGATGGGAGGATCACATGGATGACGGAGGGCCACATGTATCAGACATCAATCTCTGAGTGGGCTGCTCTTCTGAATGCTCTTGAAGAAGATGAATGATGTCTATGGAAAGCCCAGGATGGATCACAACTCAATGGCTAACATGTATAAGACCATTCCTGATGATGATTTGGAAACTCACAAGCTTGGGTCAGTCAAGCATTTGCTAGCAGGGTTGGCCACAACAAACACCATTATGAGATTCACTCTTTTGCCCAAATCTAGAGATGAGAGGATGATCTTGTTGGAAATATGCCCTAGATGCAATAATAAAATGGTTATTATTATATTTCCTTGTTCATGATAATTGTCTATTGTTCATGCTATAATTGTGTTATTCGGAAATCGTAATACATGTGTGAATACATAGACCACAACACGTCCCTAGTGAGCCTCTAGTTGACTAGCTCGTTGATCAAAAGATAGTCATGGTTTCCTGACTATGGACATTAGATGTCATTGATAATGGGATCACATCATTAGGAGAATGATGTGATGGACAAGACCCAATCCTAAGCATAGCTCAAAGATCGTGTAGTTCGTTTGCTAGAGCTTTTCCGAATGTCAAGTATCATTTCCTTAGACCATGAGATTGTGCAACTCCCGTATACCGTAGGAGTGCTTTGGGTATGCCAAACTTCACAACGTAACTGGGTGACTATAAAGGTGCACTACGGGTATCTCCAAAAGTGTCTATTGGGTTGGCATGAATCGAGACTGGGATTTGTCACTCTGTATGACAGAGAGGTATCTCTGGGCCCACTCAGTAATGCATCATCATAATGAGCTCAATGTGACCAAGTGGTTGATCATGGGATCATGCATTACGGTATGAGTAAAGTGACTTGCCGGTAACGAGATTGAACGAGGTATTGGGATACCGACGATCGAGTCTCGGGCGAGTAACGTACCGATTGACAAAGGGAATTGTATACGGGATTGATTGAATCCTCCACATTGTGGTTCATCTGATGAGATCATTGAGGAGCATGTGGGAGCCAACATGGGTATCTAGATCCCGCTGTTGGTTATTGGCCGGAGAGTCGTCTCGGTCATGTCTTCGTGTCTCCCGAACCCGTAGGGTCTACACACTTAAGGTTGGGTGACGCTAGGGTTGTTGAGATACTAGTATGTGGTAACCCGAAAGCTGTTTAGAGTCCCGGATGAGATCCCGGACATCACGAGGAGTTCCGGAATGGTCTGGAGGTGAATAATTATATATAGGAAGTCCAGTTTCGGCCATCGGGAAAGTTTCGGGGGTCACCGGTATTGTACCGGGACCATCGGAAGGGTCCCGGGGGTCCACTAGGTAGGGCCACCTATCCCGGAGGGCCCCATGGGCTGATGTGGGGAAGGGAACCAGCCCCTGGTGGGCTGCTGCGCCCCATTGGGCCTCCCCCTGCGCCTAGGGTTGGAAACCCTAGGGGTGGGGGGCGCCCCACTTGGCTTGGGGGGCAAGCCACTCCCCTTGGCCGCCGCCCCCCTTGAGATCCAATCTCTAGGGCCGGCGCCCCCCTAGGGGCCCTATATATATTGGGGGGAGGGAGGGCAGCGGCACCCTAGCCTCTGGCGCCTCCCTCTCCCTCCCGTGACACCTCTCCCTCTCGCTGAGCTTGGCGAAGCCCTGCCGAGATCACCGTTGCTTCCACCACCACGCCGTCGTGCTGCTGGATCTCCATCAACCTCTCCTTCCCCCTTGCTGGATCAAGAAGGAGGAGACGTCTTCCCAACCGTATGTGTGTTGAACGCAGAGGTGTCGTCCGTTCGGCGCTCGGTCATCGGTGATTTGGATCACGACGAGTACGACTCCATCAACCCCGTTCTCTTGAATGCTTCCGCTCGCGATCTACAAGGGTATGTAGATGCACTCCCCTTTCCCTTGTTGCTAGATAACTCCATAGATTGATCTTGGTGATGTGTAGAAAATTTTAAGTTCTGCTAAGTTCCCAATAGTGGCATCATGAGCTAGGTCTATGCGTAGTTTCTTTGCACGAGTAGAACACAAAGCAGTTGTGGGTGTCGATATTGTCAATTTACTTGCCGTTACTAGTCTTATCTTGCTTCGGCGGCATCGTGGGATGAAGCGGCCCGGACTGACCTTACACGTACGCTTACGTGAGACTGGTTCCACCGACTGACATGCACTAGTTGCATAAGGTGGCTAGCGGGTGTCTGTCTCTCCCACTTTAGTCGGATCGGATTCGATGAAAAGGGTCCTTATGAAGGGTAAATAGAAATTGGCATATCACGTTGTGGTTTTTTGGCATAGGTAAGAAACATTCTTGCTAAGAAACCTATAGGAGCCACGTAAAAATTTGCAACTACAATTAGAGTACGTCTAACTTGTTTTTGCAGCATGTTCCATGTGATGTGATATGGCCAAAAGGATGTGATGAATGATATATGTGATGTATGAGATTGATCATGTTCTTGTAATAGGAATCACGACTTGCATGTCGATGAGTATGACAACCGGCAGGAGCCATATGAGTTGTCTTAATTTATTTATGACATGCGTGTCAACATACAACGTCATGTAATTACTTTACTTTATTGCTAAACCATTAGCCATAGTAGTAGAAGTAATAGATGACGAGACAATTTCATGAAGACACGATGATGGAGATCATGATGATGGAGATCATGGTGTCATGCCGGTGACGACGATGATCATGGCGCCCCAAAGATGGAGATCATAAGGAGCAAAATGATATTGGCCATATCATGTCACTATTTGATTGCATGTGATGTTTATCATGTTTTACATCTTATTTGCTTAGAACGATGGTAGCTTAAATAAGATGATCCCTCGTAATAATTTCAAGAAAGTGTTCCCCCTAACTGTGCACCATTGCGAAGGCTCGTTGTTTCAAAGAACCACATGATGATCGGGTGTGATAGATTCTAACGTTTGAATACAACGGGTGTAAGCCAGATTTACACACGCGATACACTTAGGTTGACTTGACGAGCCTAGCATGTACAGACATGGCCTCGGAACACGGAAGACCGAAAGGTCAAGCATGAGTCGTATAGAAGATACGATCAACATGAAGATGTTCACCGATGTTGACTAGTCCGTCTCACGTGATGATCGGACACGGCCTAGTTGACTCGGATCATGTTTCACTTAGATGACTGGAGGGATGTCTATCTGAGTGGGAGTTCATTGAATAATTTGATTAGATGAACTTAATTATCATGAACTTAGTCTAAAATCTTTACAATATGTCTTGTAGATCAGATGGCCCACGCTAATGTTTCCCTCAACTTCAACGTGTTCCTAGAGAAAACCAAGCTGAAAGATGATGGCAGCAACTATACGGACTAGGTCCGGAACCTGAGGATCATCCTCATAGCTGCCAAGAAAGATTATGTCCTAGAAGCACTGCTAGGGGATGCACCCATCCCAGAGAACCAAGACGTTATGAACGCTTGGCAATCATGTGCTGATGATTACTCCCTCGTTCAGTGCGGCATGCTTTATAGCTTGGAACCGGGGCTCCAAAAGCGTTTTGAGCAACACGGAGCATATGAGATGTTCGAAGAGCTGAAAATGGTTTTCCAAGCTCATGCCTGGGTCGAGAGATATGAAGTCTCCGACAAGTTCTTCAGTTGTAAGATGGAGGAAAATAGTTCTGTTAGTGAGCACATAATCAAAATGTCTGGGTTGCACAACCGCTTGACTCAGCTGGGAGTTAATCTCCCAGATGACACGGTCATTGACAGAATCCTTCAGTCGCTTCCACCGAGCTACAAGAGCTTTGTGATGAACTTCAATATGCAGGGGATGGAAAAGACCATTCCTGAGGTATATTCAATGCTGAAATCAGCGGAGGTGGAGATCAAAAAGGAACATCAAGTGTTGATGGTGAATAAAACCACTCAGTTTAAGAAAGGCAAGGGTAAGAAGAACTTCAAGAAGGACGGCAAGGGGATCGCCATGCCCGGTAAGCAAGCTGCCGGGAAGAAGCCAAAGAATGGACCCAATCCCGAGACTGAGTGTTTTTATTGCAAGGGAAGTGGTCACTGGAAGCGGAACTGCCCCAAATACTTAGCGGACAAGAAGGCCGGCAACACTAAAGGTATATGTGATATACATGTAATTGATGTGTACCTTACCAGTACTCGTATTAGCTCCTGGGTATTTGATACCGGTGCGGTTGCTCACACTTGTAACTCAAAGCAGGAGCTGCGGAATAAGCGGAGACTGGCGAAGGACGAGGTGACGATGCACGTCGGGAATGGTTCCAAGGTTGATGTGATCGCCGTCGGCACGCTACCTCTACATTTACCTACAGGATTAGTTTTAAACCTCAATAATTGTTATTTAGTGCCAGCTTTGAGCGTGAACATTGTATCAGGATCTCGTTTAATTCGAGATGGCTACTCATTTAAATCCGAGAATAATGGTTGTTCTATTTATATGAGAGATATGTTTTATGGTCATGCCCCGCTGGTGAATGGTTTATTCTTAATGAATCTCGAGCGTAATGTTACACATATTCATAGTGTGAATACCAAAAGATGTAAGGTTGATAATGATAGTCCCACATACTTGTGGCACTGCCACCTTGGTCACATAGTATCAAACGCATGAAGAAGCTCCATGCAGATGGACTTTTGGAGTCTCTTGATTACGAATCGTTTGACACGTGCGAACCATGCCTCATGGGTAAAATGACCAAGACTCTGTTCTCAGGAACAATGGAGCGAGCAACCAACTTATTGGAAATCATACATACTGATGTGTGCGGTCCAATGAGTGTTGAGGCTCGCGGTGGCTATCGTTATATTCTCACCCTCACTGATGACTTGAGTAGATATGGGTATGTATACTTAATGAAACACAAGTCTGAGACCTTTGAAAAGTTCAAGGAATTTCAGAGTGAGGTTGAGAATCAATGTGACAGGAAAATCAAGTTCTTGCGATCAGATCATGGGGGAGAATACTTGAGTCACGAATTTGGCACGCACTTGAGGAAATGTGGAATAGTTTCACAACTCACGCCGCCTGGAACACCTCAGCGTAATGGTGTGTCTGAACGTCGTAATCGCACTCTATTGGATATGGTGCGATCTATGATGTCTCTTACCGATCTACCGCTGTCATTTTGGGGCTATGCTTTAGAGACTACCGCATTCACTTTAAATAGGGCTCCGTCGAAATCCGTTGAGACGACACCGTATGAATTATGGTTTGGGAAGAAACCTAAGCTGTCGTTTCTAAAAGTTTGGGGATGCGATGCTTATGTCAAGAAACTTCAACCTGAAAAGCTCGAACCCAAGTCAGAAAAATGCGTCTTCATAGGATACCCTAAAGAAACTATTGGGTATACCTTCTACCTCATATCCGAAGGCAAGATCTTTGTTGCCAAGAATGGATCCTTTCTAGAGAAAGAGTTTCTCTCGAAATAAGTAAGTGGGAGGAAAGTAGAACTTGATGAAGTATTACCTCTTGAACCGGAAAGTGGCGCAACTCAGGAAAATGTTACTGAGGTGCCTACACCGACTAGAGAGGAAGTTAATGATGATGATCATGAAACTTCAGATCAAGTTGCTACTGAACTTCATAGGTCCACAAGGACACATTTCGCACCAGAGTGGTACGGCAACCCTGTCTTGGAAATCATGTTGTTAGACAACGGTGAACCTTTGAACTATGAGCAAGCGATGGCGGGCCCAGATTTCGACAAATGGCTAGAAGCCATGAAATCCGAGATAGGATCCATGTATGAAAACGAAGTATGGACTTTGACTGACTTGCCCAATGATCAGCGAGCCATAGAAAATAAATGGATCTTTAAAAAGAAGACAGATGCAGATGGTAATGTGACCATCTACAAGGCTCGACTCGTCGCTAAGGGTTATCGACAAGTTCAAGGGGTTGACTACGATGAGACTTTCTCACCCGTAGCGAAGCTGAAGTCCGTCCGAATCATGTTAGCAATTGCCGCATTCTATGATTATGAGATATGGAAAATGGACGTCAAAACGGCATTCCTTAACGGCTTTCTTAAGGAAGAATTGTATATGATGCAGCCGGAAGGTTTTGTCAATCCTAAGAATGCTAACATGGTGTGCAAGCTCCAACGCTCAATCTATGGGCTGGTGCAAGCATCTCGGAGTTGGAACATTCGATTTGATGAGATGATCAAAGCGTTTGGGTTTACACAGACTTATGGAGAAGCCTGTGTTTACAAGAAAGTGAGTGGGAGCTCCATAGCATTTCTCATATTATATGTGGATGACATACTATTGATGGGAAATGATATAGAATTCTTGGAAAGCATAAAGGCCTACTTGAACAAGTGTTTTTCAATGAAGGACCTTGGAGAAGCTGCTTATATATTAGGCATGAAAATCTATAGAGATAGATCGAGACGCCTCATTGGTCTTTCACAAAGTATGTACCTTGACAAGATATTGAAGAAGTTCAATATGGATCAGTCCAAGAAGGGGTTCTTGCCTGTATTGCAAGGTATGCAATTGAGCACGGCTCAATGCCCGACCACGGCAGAAGATAGAGAAAAGATGAGTGTCGTCCCCTATGCCTCGGCCATAGGGTCTATTATGTATGCCATGTTGTGTACCAGACCTAATGTAAACCTTGCCGTAAGTTTGGTAGGAAGGTACCAAAGTAATCCTGGCATGGAACATTGGACAGTGGTCAAGAATATCCTGAAGTACCTGAAGAGGACTAAGGATATGTTTCTCGTTTATGGAGGTGACGAAGAGCTCGTCGTAAAGGGTTACGTCGATGCTAGCTTCTACACAGATCTGGATGACTCTAAGTCACAAACCGGATACGTGTATATTTTGAATGGTGGGGCAGTAAGCTGGTGCAGTTGCAAGCAAAGCGTTGTGGCGGGATCTACATGTGAAGCGGAGTACATGGCAGCCTCGGAGGCAGCACAAGAAGCAATCTGGGTGAAGGAGTTCATTACCGACCTAGGAGTCATTCCCAATGCGTCGGGCCCGATGACTCTCTTCTATGACAACACAGGAGCTATTGCCCTTGCCAAGGAGCCCAGGTTTCACAGGAAGACCAGGCATATCAAGCGTCGCTTCAACTTCATTCGTGAAAGTGTTCAAAATGGAGACATAGATATTTTTAAAGTACATACGGACCTGAATGTGGCAGATCCGTTGACTAAACCTCTCCCTAGAGCAAAACATGATCAACACCAGAACTCTATGGGTGTTTGATTCATCACAATGTAACTAGATTATTGACTCTAGTGCAAGTGGGAGACTGCTGGAAATATGCCCTAGAGGCAATAATAAAATGGTTATTATTATATTTCCTTGTTCATGATAATTGTCTATTGTTCATGCTATAATTGTGTTATCCGGAAATCGTAATACATGTGTGAATACATAGACCACAACACGTCCCTAGTGAGCCTCTAGTTGACTAGCTCATTGATCAAAAGATAGTCATGGTTTCCTGACTATGGACATTAGATGTCATTGATAACGGGATCACATCATTAGGAGAATGGTGTGATGGACAAGACCCAATCCTAAGCATAGCTCAAAGATCGTGTAGTTCGTTTGCTAGAGCTTTTCCGAATGTCAAGTATCATTTCCTTAGACCATGAGATTATGCAACTCCCGGATACCGTAGGAGTGCTTTGGGTGTGCTAAATGTCACAATGTAACTGGGTGACTATAAAGGTGCACTATGGGTATCTCCGAAAGTGTCTGTTGGGTTGGCACGAATCGAGACTGGGATTTGTCACTCCGTATGACGGAGAGGTATCTTTGGGCCCACTTGGTAATGCATCATCATAATGAGCTCAATGTGACCAAGTGGTTGACCATGGGATCATGCATTACGGTACGAGTAAAGTGACTTGCCGGTAACGATATTGAACGAGGTATTGGGATACCGACGATCGAGTCTCGGGCGAGTAACGTACCGATTGACAAAGGGAATTGTATACGGGATTGATTGAATCCTCGACATCGTGGTTCATCTGATGAGATCATTGAGGAGCATGTGGGAGCCAACATGGGTATCCCGATCCCGCTGTTGGTTATTGGCCGGAGAGTCGTCTCGGTCATGTGTGCGTGTCTCCCGAACCCGTAGGGTCTACACACTTAAGGTTGGGTGACTCTAGGATTGTTGAGATATTAGTATGCGGTAACCCAAAAGTTGTTCGGAGTCCCGGATGAGATCTCGGGCGTCACGAGGAGTTTTGGAATGGTCCGGAGGTGAAGAATTGTATATAGGAAGTCCAGTTTCGGCCATGGGGAAAGTTTCGGGGGTCACCGGTATTGTACCGGGACCACCGGAAGGGTCCCGGGGGTCCACCGGGTGGGGCCACCTATCCCGGAGGGCCCCATGGGCTGAAGTGGGGAAGGGAACCAGCCCCTTGTGGGCTGGTGCACCCCCCTTGGACCTCCCCCTGCGCCTAGGGTTGGAAACCCTAGGGGTGGGGGGCGCCCCACTTGACTTGGGGGGCAAGCCACCCCCCCTTGGCCGCCCCCCCCCCCTTGAGATCCAATCTCTAGGGCCGGTGCCCCCTAGGGGCCCTATATATAGTGGGGGGAGGGAGGGCAGCGGCACCCTAGCCCCTGGCGCCTCCCTCTCCCTCCCGTGCCACCTCTCCCTCTCGCTGAGCTTGGCGAAGCCCTGCCGAGATCACCGTTGCTTCCACCACCACGCCGTCGTGCTGCTGGATCTCCATCAACCTCTCCTTCCTCCTTGCTGGATCAAGAAGGAGGAGACGTCTTCCCAACCGTACGTGTGTTGAACGCGGAGGCGTCGTCCGTTCGGCGCTCGGTCATCGGTGATTTGGATCACGACGAGTACGACTCCATCAACCCTGTTCTCTTGAATGCTTCCGCTCGCAATCTACAAGGGTATGTAGATGCACTCCCCTTTCCCTCGTTGCTAGGTAACTCCATAGATTGATCTTGGTGATGCATAGAAAATTTTAAATTCTGCTACGTTCCCCAACAGATCTGTGGCCACTCCATCAATTTGCTTCACTTGTTTGACTCCCCACCCCAGAAATTCAAAGTTATGAGCTTAATTATTGAAATGGTCAAGAGGATCGCCACTGACCAGAAAAGGCCTTGTGGATATGCCCCTCACATTAAAATGATTATCAACTCCAAGGTTGGTACAGACACATATCTACTTGATCGTGAGCACGTTCCTCTTCAGCCAGAGTTTAAGGACAATGCAGTGGTGATGGATCCTTCACACCCTACATCAGTTGAGGCTCAAGAGAAGGCTCAGGTAGTAGCATCAGCAAAGGCAGCAAAGGAAGCCACTACACACAATGCCCCAATAGCAAATCTCAAGTCCATGCAAGACCAAATGACATATCTACTGGAAGCAACACTGAGGATTGAGCAAAGTGTGGCCAACTTAGCCAAGAACCAGGAGAGCTTAGAGCAGATTGTGGAGGACAAGATGTACGTCTTAAATGTCAAGGTCATAGAGATCTTGTCTATTGTGGAGAAGCTTAGAGATGATGCTGAAGATGTCAATGAGCACACCACTACGGAGAGGTTTCAGACAGTGCAAAGGGCAGCCAGATCCTTAGTTGTGCCAGTTGTAGACATGAGGCCTACTCATTCTGCACCTACCACTACTGCTATAGTGGCACCTGCAGTATCTACACCACTAGTGCAGCAGACTTCAGCAGAAGCATTCATAGAGGCAGTTCTGTCAATGCCATCTACGCACACTAGAGCCACAAGCCAGAAGACCCCTCCAGGAGCTCTAGAGGATCGTGCCTAGAGAGACATATAGCACAATACTTTTTCGAGCTTTTTGGTAACTTGTTGCCAAAGGGGGAGAAAATGTATAGATCATAGGCTTCGAGAGAGAGTGTCTCGTTCTTTTTCTTGTTGGTTTTTATTGCTCGTTGCTACAATGTCTGTTTGTTTCATGCTACTTGGTTGTTTTTATGCTTGTGAGATACTACGTTCGATTGTGTGGTTGATCATACTATGCTTAATGTGTGGTTAGTGCTTATCTCTACAATTACTTGTGTATGATCATTCACTTATGTGCTTGGTGATGCGTGCATGTTATTTCACTCATATCATTTTTTGCGCTCCACCAAGATGTATCACTACAAAAAAAGACACATCCATGACATTTTGGCCCGAACGATTTTTTCCTATCATGGTTATGGCACTTTTATGACGATAATTGTGACAAAACCACGTATCATCATAGATGTGGTGGGATCCTACTTCTATGACAAAAAATCATGACAGAAAATGGGCTTTTCATTCTGGGCGGGCTGGGGATGCACCTGCATGACATTCTTTGGGCCTTCCATGACATAAAAAATTATGGTAGAAGTGAGGGCGAGGAAATTTTTGCGGAGTTCCTGGTTACGGTGGGTGGTCGGGCCGAGCGATGCAGTGTGGTTTGCGCATTTCTCTCGCGTATGCGCATGTGGTGTGCGAGTCATGTTCTCTATAACTGAATCCGAGTGAGGTGTTCGCTACTAAACCCGAGTGATCGATGGATCCCACTATGTACTGAAGCCGATCAATCCCTTGGCTGCTAACTGAACCCGAGCGATTCCTTCGGTGCTGACTAAACCCGAGCGATTCCTTTGTTGCTGTTGCTGACTGAACCTAAGCGATCGATCGCTGCTGCTGCTTACTGAAGCCGATCAAGCCCTCGTGTGAGACTTAGCCAGCCGGTGCATTGGGTTGCCTCACGATGAATAGTGATTGTTACTACCGCACGCACGCGATACATAGAATGAGTCGAGACATGGTGAGAGTCAAGCTGGTTGGTTGGCTGTGAATGAACAGTTCCAGGTGGGGGTTGGATGAACAGGACCACGCTGTAGTAAGCGGTTGCCGCTGGTGAATAGGACCCCGAGGATGCCACTGCGCCTAGCCGGTTGGGGGTGGATGAACAGGACCCCGTGGAGGCTGGATGAACAGTTGCCGGTGGATGTTGGATGAACATTAGCTGGTGGAGGCTGGAGGAAGTCGATGGTGGTTGAACAGTAACCCATGGAGGCTGGAGCGAGGCCATAGACGGTGGATGAACATGACCCCATTTCGACCGTAGGCGCTCGAACATAAGTCTGTTTCCTTCGTTGCGGTACGCCACACCCCTCCCGATCAATAGGACCCCGTTTCGACCGTATGAACTTAAACAAAGTCTGTTTCCTCCATTTTGCGGTATGGCACACCCTTCCTAATGAACAGGACCCTGTTTGGGCCGTACGCGATCGAACAGAAGGCTGCTTCCTCTGTTCTGCGGTACGCCAAACCTCGTTTTGGCCGTTCTGTCCAAGTTGGTTGGCTCCATATGAACATGACGTACTCCGACCCAGTCGGTTGCCTCCCAATGAACATGATGATGTTTCCTCCATTCCGACCCAGTCGGTTGCCTCCCGATGAACATGATGTTGTTTCCTGTGTGCCGACCTAGCCGGTTGGCTGCCGATGAACAGGACGACTTCACTGTACGCATTAGAGACCCTGCCTGTATGTACGTATGTAGCCGTATTTACTTTCTTGCAGCGTGGTTGTACGTACGTGTACATGATATAGATGGGACAACGTGACATGCTACGTCGGTGCCTCTACTTCAACACGTGTCGCTCCTTACTCGGCCACGGTACATCGCTGCAAAGAGACCTATCGATCGTTATGTACATACATGTTCGCGTCCAAACAGATAATGCTACCTTCGCTTCAACCTGGTGGGTCCCAGCTGTCAGGGGGTAAGAACGGACTTCCTTCCGTGCGAAGATCTAGCTAGTGGGTCCCAGCTGTTAGGGGGAAACATTTTTCGCAAAATATAGAAGCCCTTCCGGTGGGTCCCCGCTGTCATGTGGAGGAATCATTGTTTTGCGCGTAATAAGAGGCACTCCCTTGTCGCGGCCGTGGACTCAGCTGTCAGCCTCTCCACGTACAGTCCTCTTCTGATGGAAGTTGTTTTTTGACCATGTTGACCACGCCGCACCGAGAGCACCAAGGCGATGGACGACGGTGAGGCCTAGGAAGGGAATGACTTGGAGCCGGGGAAGACTCGGCAGTTGTTTCCCACGCAGAGGGGAGTACTAGGGTTTACTGATTCGGCTGCAGTGTGAGGCTGCCGTCGTCGGAGAATAACAGGAGGTCCGTGTGAGTACAGGGATGGTCAGGCCAGCTATGGGAGTACGGTGGGGCGGTGAGGCCTGCGTCGTAGCACAGCCGCCCACGGGAGGCAGGAGCAGGCGGCACGACCGGCGCTAGTTTGGGCGTCTGCAGCAAGAAGACCAGAGGTTGAAGAAGCACGATGGCCATTGGATGGACATCGTACGGTCACTACAGCTAGAATTGTTTATATTGACTAAGTTGACAAAGCCCTGCATCTGCGTCAACTTACTAGGCCCATAAGTCAGCCTCCAAATATGGTGGGTCCCAGCTAGCAGGGGGAGTATTCATTTTTTTGTGTAATAAGGAGGAACTTCCTTGCGTGCGAAGATATAGCTGGTGGGTCCGAGCTGTCAGTGGGAGGAAGGTTTTTTCACGAAGTACAGAGGCCCTTCTAGTGGGTCCCTGCTGTCAGGTGGAGGAATCATTATTTTACGTGTAATAAGGAGGCACTTCCTTGCATGCGGCCGTGGACCAGCTGTCGGCCTCTCCACGTACAGTCCTCTTTCGATGGATGTCGTTCATTGACCATGTTGACCACGCCGCACCGAGAGAACCAGGGAGGTGGACGACGGCGAGGCCTAGGAAGGGAGCGACACAGAGTCAGGGAAGACTCGGCAGTTGTTTCCATCGCGGAGGGGAGTATGAGGGTTTACTAGTTCGTATGCCATCGTCGGAGAATAACAGCAGGTGTGGGTGAGTAGAGGGATGGACAGGCCAGCGATGGGAGTAGGGTGGGGTGGTGAGGCCTGCGCGGCAGCACAACCGGGCATGGGAGGCAGGAGCAAGCAGTCCCGCCAGTGCTGGTTTGGGCGGGCGGAGCATGAAGAGCAGAGATTGAAGAAGCACGACTGCCGTTGGATGGACATCCAATAGTCACTGCTCTCGTGTGTTGATTAAGTTGACACGGCCTTGCGTGTGCGTCAAACTTTTTTTAGGCAAGCGTACGCGTCAACCTAGTAGGCCCACAAAGTCAGCCTCAAATATGTGGAAAACAACATACAACCCATCTACCATTATTGCTAATAAATTTACAGCCCATTGGCTAATTCTTAAGGATTTTTTTCAAGCCCATATTCTTTTTGTTACCATTACAGCCCATATTCTGGCCACGGTTAAAAATTCAACGCAATTTTCATATTTCGGTGCGTCCAAACTGTTTTTAATCCCAAAATTTTGAATCACGTTCAAACTAATTCAAAAACAATAATTTTATATCAATTAAAATCCAACATAATTTTCCCGCAAAAAAACAATTAAATTCCAAATCTCAAAATCTTAAAAAACCGGTATTTCAAACTAATTGCGATTTGCTGTGTTTTTAAAATTTACATCCCATTTCTTACTACTTCATTTTCTAGGCAAGCGAATACATCGCTCTCGTCTTGAAAGATTTGCAGCCTAGTAGGGGTGAGAAAGCAAGTAGGCCTCCGTTGGGTATTTCTTTTTAAAAATTATAACTGGGCTAGCCATTTTCAGAAAGAAAAAAACATAACTGGGCTCATCATGTGGTAAACATAAAATAAACCCTGGGCTAGAGGGGCCACAACCCCCGCACAACCCCATTGTTACCCTGATTTGTCTCTAAAACTAGTAAATAACAACTGATTGTTCCTAAAAAAAGGTAAATAACAACTGCGTGATCTGTTGGGTCCCTGGTCTCAGCTGCTCGTTGTGTAATCTCTCGTTTATTGACTACGTTGGCAATGGCGTGGGACCCATATGTCCAACCATTAGGAGGAACCATTTTTTGGGCTTGTAATAACGAGGCACTTGCTTGCGTACTACCATGACCCTGGTGGGTCCCTACTATCATCCTCTCCACGTACAGTCATATCCTTATTCCTCTCGGTTGTTGACCACGTTGACAATGCCATGACAGAAAACGTGACCTACTGTGACAAACACATATCATCATGGAAGTGTTTTTTTCTGTAGTTCACGTCTTCACCTTATTCCCCTTCAGCTAAGGTCACTTAGACCTCGCCCAATCACTCAAGTAAGTCTTCAAGGTAGACTTCCAAACTTTCATAGACTTTGTTCACCGGCAATCCACAATGCCTCTTGGATGCTCGGAACGCGACGTCTAACCGACTAGAAGATCACGGTCTTCAAGTGTAACAAGTCTTCGGTTCACGCAGAACAGAAAAGACTTCAGTGATGCCAAACACTCTTTGGGCTCTAGGTGTTTGGGTTTTGTCCTCGCAAGGATTATCTCTCAAAGGCTTCATAGGTGGGTTGCTCTCAAACGACAAAAGTCGTGCACTAACTTGGTGCAGCCGCCAATTTATGGTGGAGGGGGTGGGCTATTTATAGACATGTGGCAACCCGACATGATATGTCCGAAATGACCCTGGGTCAATGGATAACTGACATGTGTCCAATGGTTGGATTTCAAACACACACGATAGCTTGACTTGGGCTACAAGCAAAGCTAACTCATCCAACTTAGGATAAGATTTTCTCTCATTTTTCTTTGCTCAAAGACATAGGATTTTGGGTTGAGCATCACGTCAATTTTCCGACTTTGTTTACCTCGACCCCACTTAACAGTTCGGCGGCTCCTACGACTCAGGAAAGAAGAAAATGAAACCACAAAAGAATCTATGTCTTCAAGCTCCATTGTCTTCAAGCGAATGTCTTCACGTGTCATTATCTTCGACATGAATGTATTCGTGAACCAGCAATGTCTTCATACATTTTTAGAGGTCATCTTCGATGGGTAAACCGAATCAATAGGGACTTCTACATGTGTTCTCCCGTGAATCTCACGAACACATTAGTCCCTCAACCAAGTTTGTCGTAAATACTCCAAAACCAACTAGGGGTGGCACTAGATGCACTTACAGGATCCCCTCTACAGGCTAAACCCCTTGGCTTATATACACGCCAGGGGGGTTACCTAGGGTTACATGGTCGGTTGCATATCTAAGGATGCGCATGGCGGCAACTGAAGATGTCCTTGGAGTACATGCTAAGTCTTTGATAGAAGCTGTCTTGAACATGTCGAGGTGCGAGGCTTCCGGAGTCCTTCCTTATGAGAATGATGGCCCATAAGCTCGACCCGAAGACTGTTGGCTGACTAGGTTGGTACCCCCTAGTCCAGGACACCATCAATGACCAAGACCATGATCAAATATGGAGCTTGCTACTATGTCATCGACGCCATGGGGCGAGTGCCAAGGATGTCATCATCACCATCATCAAGATGATCATACCCAAGCCTGAGGACTATGTGGTGGTAGTGCCAGATGAAGGCGAAGATATATTGAGGGCGGGATCGTGGAAGGGGCCATAGCAATGGCCGGCGGCAAAGAAGGTGCATAGGAGGCTGCCCTTGTGCACTGGGTTGCTAGGCAGCAGCGAGAGAGCCCTTATGTACATGAGATGGGCTACGTCGATCAGATTCTTAAGAAATGTACATAGAGACTATCACAAATTTATAGTACACCGCTTTCATGATTTTTTTGTGTTGGTCAAAGTAGACCACTAGTTTGGAAGTCAGTGCACAAGAGCTAATCTCCAAAACATCTGGCACTGTTGAAATGCTCACATTGTTGGACTTCGGTAAACTTAACAACTTCTTTTGGTGTGAGTCTTCCATAGACTTGCTTGTTTTGACACACTGCATACTTTAAAGGCTTAGTGTCGCTAAAATCCACACTACAGATTGTTGGAATTATGCCCAGAGGCAATACTGATTGTATTATTTATTTCCACATTTATAATTAGATGTTTATATTCTATGCTATAAATGTTATGGTTCTTGAATGCATGATTTAGAGGAAAACTCATAAGCATGTCGAGAATAATAAATGGTAAAACCTGATTGCTAGTCTCACTTCTAGGACTAGCTCAAGTGTTACATGCGGGTTATGCTTTCTTGATCATGGGCATTAGTTAAGTGTAACAAGGATGCCGACAACACTAAGAGTATGATGTTAGTAGAATGATCATAATGAATTGACCCAAGTTATTTGATATACTTAGAGATGTTCTCGTCACAAGTCTATAGTCAATAACACGAAGAGTTAATGTATGCTCAATTTCTTACACCATGAGAGTATCTTATCACTTCATACCGGACAATACACTTTGGGTTGTTCCAATGTCATCTCTAACACAAGGATCATAATGACAACTTACGGGTTTATGAGAAAACGTATGACAAGGGACTAGATAGCTCAAGAGTGGAATTTGCTGATGGAGAGATATTCGTAGGGCCCTCTTGGTGTGATAACATCCATCATCGTCTGGCCAGATGCAGGTGAGTTGCTCACAGGGGTGCTGGAACACGATAATGAGAAAGAATAACAAAACCAGGAACGAGGAGACCGATATAGTGAGCACGTGCATGACTCATGGGGACACCTATATATGTCATCTTGAGTTTTGTAAAGTATTGCGAAGCAAAAGGAGTAACATATGATAACTAAAGGTTCACTCAAATATCACTCGTGTGAGTATAGGGGTCAACATGGATGTCCACGGTTTGGCTGTTGATCATTGAACGAAAGGAAGTTTTGTTCATGTATATATTTCACCGAACCTACAAGGTCATACGCTTAAGGCATTAGTTCTATAGGAGCTAGGAATATGAGAAAATATTACCAAAAAAGTTTCGGTAATAAAAGAAATAGTTCGAGAGAGACTAAAAGCGCTCCGGAGTTACAAGAAGAGTTTCCAGGCATACCGGATAATACCGGGTAATTACTGGGAGCCCCCTAGGATTTATTTAGGGGCCATGGGCTAATAGAAATTGCTAAAGGCCTCATAGGGAAAAGTTAATGGGCCTTTTGGGCACATTAGTGGAGGCAATTTTGAGAAGAGGGTAGTATTGGGCAATCATTAGGGATTTAGTGCCAAACCCAACAATCTTATTAAGTTACGCCTAATTTATGCTACAAAATACCTTTGGAGGTGAATTCGACTACTTCCACTTGTCAGTCCTCCTATAGATCGGCTAGAGGGTATTAATGGGAATCATTCGAATAAAAGTGAGCAAAAAGTTCTCAAAAGGGCAAAGCCTATAATTGTGTTGAACTTTGTTTAATTTCGAGAAGAAGGTAGTAATGGGCAATTATTAGGTCAAAACCATCGCCTAGGTTTGCAAATCCAACCTATTAAACATAGCTAAATTTGTTAATTAGATGGAAGTTCAGGTCTAGTAGATTTTCTGTGATCATTACTTGAATTTTTTTAACATCACAATTAATGTGAAGCATCGAAGAGAGAAACAGTTTGTACAGCTCGAAATGCAAAAAAAAACCAACCAAAGTTCAACAACTTGAAATGCAGAAAAAATAAAACAACTTCAATGCTCTCGTTGAGAGTTGAACTCAAGAGGGTATTAATGGTGGTAGTCTGACAATCATAGTACATGCCAAAAGTTCCTTGTCGGCTGGAGGGTATTAATGGGAATCATTCTAATAAAAGAGAGCAAAAAGTTCTCAAAAGGGCAAAGCCTATAATTGTGTTGAACTTTGTTTAATTTCGAGAGGAAGGTACTAATGGGCAATTATTAGATCAAAACCATTGCCTAGGTTTGCAAATACGACATATTAAACATAACTCGATTTGTTAATTAGATGGAAGTTTAGATCTAGCCGATTTTCTATGATCATTACATGAAAAAAAATTAACATCACAATTAATGAGAAGCATCGAAGAGAGAAACAGTTTGAGCTTGAAATGAACAAAAATAAAACAGCTACAAAGTTCAACAG
>NC_041388.1:126530223-126536405 GCF_002162155.2 Triticum dicoccoides | reverse complement strand
AATGAGAAGCATCGAAGAGAGAAACAGTTTGAGCTTGAAATGAACAAAAATAAAACAGCTACAAAGTTCGACAGCTTGAAATGCAAAAAATTAACATCGAAAAGAAAAAAAAACCAACTAAAGTTCGACAGCTTGAAATGCAAAAAATTAAAACAGTTACGAAGTTTAGATCTAGCCGATTTTCTATGATCATTACATGAAAAAAAATTAACATCACAATTAATGAGAAGCATCGAAGAGAGAAACAGTTTGAGCTTGAAATGAACAAAAATAAAACAACTACAAAGTTCGACAGCTTGAAATGCAAAAAATTAACATCGAAAAGAAAAAAAACCCAACTAAAGTTCGACAGCTTGAAATGCAAAAAATTAAAACAGTTACAAAGTACTCTCAAGTTTAACTCAAGACCTCCCGCTTACTAAACGGGTGCTCTAACCAACTAAGCTACAAGGGCATTTTGTGAAAACAAAATAGTTACACACTAATATCAATACCCGTAAAAAATATGTTTTTTATTCATGTTACACAAGGGTAACAGCTTCCGTTTTTCAGAGCCATCTCTAAAACAAAGTTCGGTGTACGTGCATTATTCCTGGACCTACGCAAAAAGAGAACTACTACGCCATGTGAGGATGCCGAGTTGCCATTTTCCTCACGTGCCATAAGCGTCCCCCCCCCCAGTGAAACGTGTCATTAGGTGCATGTGGACAAGAACCTTTTCTTTTCCAGATAATGTGGACAAAATGGGCAGGCTGGATCCACACTGGGCTTGAGGCCGTCAGCCCATTTACAGTGCCCCGTAATTCCCACCATACTGGAGGGGGGTTTCTCGGCTAGGAAGAAGCTGGATATTGAGGAGATGCTGAAGAAGCTTCATCTGAAGGATAGTGAACTCGACGATGTTGTCTTACCAAAGGACGATTTCGCTGCTCTGAAAGAAGAGGCGCGATGGATGGCACTGGTCAAAGTTCACACCCGTAGAACTTACAGCAGGAAGTCGTTCTACTCCACGATGGATGTAGCATGGAATTTTGCACGTGAGTGGATGATCAGGCCGGTAGGAGGGGATTTGTATGTGCTTCAAGTCTCTTGCTTGGGCGACTGGAAACGTTTGACTGAAGAAGGTCCTTGGATGTTCAGGGATATGGGGCTAATCATTGAGCCTTATGATGGAATTGCAGACCCAGCTTCTGTGGTACTGGATAGGCTGGCTGTGTGGGTACAGATCCACAATATACCCCCTCTATTTCGTCAGAAGGAACTTGTGGAAGATCTGGCTGCTAGGGTGGGTACAGTACTTGCTGTAGAGATGTACGCGCCATCACTAACTGGTGCTAATTTTGTACGAGCAAGGGTTAAGATTGACATAAATTCCTCTCTCACCCGCTTTGTCTCTATAACACCCGAGGGGGAGAGGAGACAGACCTACTGTGTATTATTTGAGAAGCTCCCTAGGTTTTGTGAGGCTTGTGGAATGATTGGACATGACAGTATGATCTGCGGTGATGGGGTGCATGATCAAAGAACCTTGGAATACGGTGATTGGATGATCGCATCGTTTGAAGATTGGAGACGGCGAACCCCTGGGGCCGGTCCATGGTTTCAGAGAGGACGTAATGAAGGACGGGGGAATCGCGGCGGCCGTGGCGGGCGCAATCCTGGCAGAAACGGCGGCCGTGGGCAGAGGGCCAAGGAGCAGGAGGCTGTCCGCCAAGAGAAAGCTCCAGATAATGTGGGAACGGAAAACAGTTCAGCGGGAGAGGAGGTCAAGGATTCGGCTGAAACCGAGAAGGAGATCATCTTGCGCAAGAGGTGCCTAAGCGATGCAGGTTTGGTTACACCAGTAAAGAACTCTTCAGAATCAATTATCGTTAATGACCCTTTGGTCAGAAGGAACCTAGCTCTTGCATTGGTGGGTGATGGAAGCACGGCACAAGCTTCAAGCTCAAGTGGAGAGGGAGAGTCTGTTCCTCCTCTACCGCCAGTTTATATTTCGCCAAGAGGGAATAAGAAGAAAGCAAAAAACCAGACAACCATGACAGCGGCCTCCCAAGTGGAGGGCCGCGGGAATCAATGAGTGTAATAAGCTGGAACTGTCGAGGTTTGGGCATGTCCTCGACAGTCAGAGAATTGCGCACTTTAGTGCAAACACATGCTCCTACTGTGCTCTGTGTAGTGGAAACCCAGCTTCACAGAACTAGAGTAGAAAAATTAGCAACATTGCTTGGTTTTAAGAATGGTTTTGCAGTTAGCAGTACAGGTCGATCTGGTGGCCTGGGTATGTACTGGAATGATGATGTTAAAGTTGAAATATTACCATATTCACAGTATCACATGGATGCGATTGTAACTGGGTTGGAAGGGGGCTCATGGAGACTTACGTGTGTGTATGGGGAGGCACGCGTGGCGGAAAGACACAAAACGTGGGACATGTTGAAGTTTATAAGAGCATCTTCGGACTTGCCGTGGATGTGTATAGGGGATTTTAATGAAGTCTTACACAGCCACGAGCACGTTGGAGTGTTGGAGAGAAGTTATGCCCAGATGTCTGGCTTCCGAGATATGTTGGATGTGTGTGGCCTGGCTGATCTAGGTTACAAGGGAAATTCCTGGACCTTTGAGAAGCGAGTTGCCGGGGGCAGTTTCTGTAGAGTTCGCCTGGATAGAGCCTTAGCTTCTCCGGACTGGAGTTCGAGATATCCTGACGCTACTTTGTTCCACCTTGTAGCAGCTGGATCGGATCATTGCCCAATACTACTCAGGCTTTCTGGACATGTGGAGCGGCATCCAATTGGAAAAAAGAACAAGTTGTTCAGGTACGAGGTTATGTGGGAGTCTCATGACTCTTTCTCGCCATTGTTATCTAATCTTTGGCAGGAAAAGGGAAAGGCCACCACATGTGGTGAGCTACAGCACAAGCTGGAATCCATCTCGACCAAGTTGCAGTCTTGGGAACGTGACACCTTTGGTAGTGTTAAAAGGCGAATCAGCGAACTTACCACTGAGCTGGGAAGACTGAGAGCTGATCCGATCCGGGTTGGCCCTAGTCATGCGGAGATAAAGATCAGCAACATGCTCATTGAATTACAACAGAGAGAGGAGGTGATGTGGCGCCAAAGGTCGAGGATCCAATGGTTGTCTGAAGGTGACAAGAATACAAATTTTTTTCATCTCCGTGCTAGTCAGAGAAGGAAGAAAAATCGTATTACTCGGTTGAGGAGGGAAGATGGAGAGTACACGGAGGATGAGGCAGAAATGTGTGCGCTAGCAACAGCCTTTTATACTGACCTATATGGGTCCGAGGCGACTCACGGCTTGGAGGAGGTTCTAAATGTGGTACAGACCAGGGTGACACATGACATGAACGAGCTGTTGATCGCCCCTTTTGATGGAAAGGAGGTTAGGACGGCATTATTCCAGATGTTCCTGACCAAGTCTCCTGGTCC
The DNA here is from genome assembly GCF_002162155.2 of Triticum dicoccoides. NCBI lineage: Eukaryota > Viridiplantae > Streptophyta > Magnoliopsida > Poales > Poaceae > Triticum > Triticum dicoccoides. The sequence continues at coordinate 126,532,959 of NC_041388.1, read as the reverse complement.
GGACGGGTACCCGGCACACTTTTTCCAGCGCCATTGGGCAGTGTGTGGGGAGGAAGTTACCATGGCAGTGCTGCGGTTACTGCGATGTGAGGAAGATATGGCATCTATTAATCAAACCTTTTTAGTGCTGATTCCTAAAGTTGCCAGCCCGGAAGATCTTAGCCAGTTCAGACCTATAGCATTGTGCAATGTTTTATACAAAATTGCCTCAAAGGTTTTGGCGAATCGTTTGAAGATAATCCTCCCGGAGATTGTAGCAGAGGAGCAGTCGGCATTTGTTTCTGGGCGCCTTATTACAGATAACATTATTACTGCTTTTGAATGTCTACATTTTATGAAGGGAAACAAAGCAAAGAAGAACAATTTCTGTGCTCTCAAGCTGGACATGAGGAAAGCTTATGACAGAATTGAGTGGAGCTACCTACGTGCAATCATGTCCAAGCTTGGTTTTCACCAACAGTGGGTTAATATGGTAATGAGGCTTGTTTCAATAGTCTCTTTTTCCATTCTCTTCAATGGTGTGAAGTCTGAAAAGTTTGCCCCCTCCCGAGGTTTAAGACAAGGTGATCCAATATCTCCGTATTTGTTTTTGTTAGCAGCAGAGGGCTTATCAAGCCTCATAAAAGATCGTTGTGAATCATCAGCTCTTCAAGGTGTAAAAGTGGCAGAGTCGGCACCGGCGATAAGCCACTTACTGTTTGCAGATGTTTGCCTGCTGTTCTTCAAGGCAAATCTGGAGAGTGCGAATCACATTCGGGATGTTTTGGAATTATATTGTAATGCGTCAGGGCAGCGAGTAAATCTGGACAAATCGTCCATTTTCTTCAGCAAGGGGTGCTCGGAGGCATTGAGACATGATATTAAAGATTGGCTTGATGTCCACCAGGAGACACTGAATGAGAAATATCTAGGAATGCCAATTGATGTGGGGCGAGATAAAAATGGTAAACTCCAGTTCTTGAAAGACAAAATATGGAAGCGGGTGCAGGGTTGGTTTGAGAAGACATTGTCAGCAGCAGCTAAAGATGTCCTCATCAAATCTGTAGCGCAGGCGATACCCACTTACTCGATGTCATGTTTCAGGTTACCAAGAGGCTTATGCCAGGAGATCAATTCCATCCTACGTAAGTTCTGGTGGGGATGTAAAGCTGGTGAACGAAAAGCTTGTTGGGTGGCATGGTCGGATATGACAAAGCCACGGTACATGGGAGGACTAGGGTTTAGGGACATAGAATTGTTCAACCTAGCTCTTTTAGCTCGTCAAGCATGGCGGGTTCTACAATCACCAGATAGTTTGAGTGCGAGGATACTCAAAGCGAGATACTTCCCAGCAACAGAGTTCTTGCAAGCAGATTTGGGCTCGCGACCGTCGCAGGTATGGCGAGCTATCCTTGATGGGAGAGATACTCTGAAGCAAGGGATAATTAAGAGAATTGGTACGGGCGAAGCTACCGATCCATGGAATGATAACTGGCTGCCCCGAGATGGGAGACTACGACCTATTGCTTGCCTGGCGGCGCATGCCCCTTCCAGGGTGAGTGAGTTCATTGATCGTACGTCAGCAACATGGAACTGTGAGAAGCTTAAGGAGTGTTTTCCTGCCGATGGATGTGGAGGCGATTCTGAACCTCCCTTTGTCGACCAGGAACCAGCAGGACGAGTGGGCTTGGCACTATGACCGCAAAGGGGTTTTTACAGTTCGATCAGCATAGAAGATGCTTGTGCATACCAAGACAACAAGGGAAGCTTGGCTGGAGGGGTCAACTGCTTCGTCTGATACAAAAAAGGTAGAAAAACAGTGGACTTCCCTTTGGCGAATCCAAGTTCCATCCAAAATAAAAGTTTTTCTATGGAGGCTAGCAAAGCACTCTCTCCCGACGAGTGATGTTCTTAAACATAGAAATATGGCAGTGGAAGATAAATGTGCAGTGTGTGGAGAAGATGACTCGTGGAAGCATTCGTTGATCGAGTGTACAATGGCTAAATGCGTTTGGGCTTTGGCATCAGTGGAGGTTGCGGAACAGGTCTCCATGACGCAGCAAGGGAATGCGAGGGACTGGATTTTTGAGCTCATTGAAAAATTACCCTCTAGTGAAATGACAGAGGCGTTTGTCTCCCTATGGGCTATCTGGCACGCAAGGCGGAAGGTAATTCATGAAAATCTATTCCAATGTCCATTATCTACTCATTGCTTCATCAGGAGTTTCATGGAAGATCTAGGTATGGTACAGAGCAAGATGAATAACAAGGTACAAGCAAGACAAGTGGAGACCAATGTCCAGCAATGGATCCCCTCACCGGCCGGCCGGACAAAGGAATTTCAGATGCAGAAACCGTTGAAGCTCTTGCGATAAGGGAGGCTCTCTCATTGGCGGACGACTTGCTTACTCGAAGAGTTAAGGTGGCTTCTGATTGCCTTAGGATGATCAATACTATGAATGAGGACTCCAAACCAGTATATTATCACATCACACAGGAGATTAAGGCCAGAGGTATAATGTTGGCCGGTTTGTCTGGCTACTAGATCCGCCCGAGGGCTTATGTATCCCTAGAACTCTTGTGATATAATATCTGGAGGGGTACTTTACCTTCCTCAAAAAAAAAAAATGCAACATAGCCACCCCTCCTTCCTCCCCCGTTCACCCAAATAGCTAGCCACCCACACTCTCTCTCCTCCCCCCGGCCGTGTCGGTGTGTCTCTCCCCTCCCCCCCTCCGACCCGCCGCAAAAACCCTA
>NC_041388.1:126518676-126529755 GCF_002162155.2 Triticum dicoccoides | reverse complement strand
AAAAACCCTAGCTCTAAACCCCGCTGATCGCCGCCCCCCTCCCGGCGCCCGGCGCCGCTCGGTTTGACCCCGGCCAGGCCAGGAAGCCGAAGGGCCCCTCTCTCCAGCCGGCGCCGCCATGGACATGGACACCTTCGAACGCCTCCAGGCCGAGACCAGGCTCCGCGGTTCGTGCTTCGCCACCCCAAAGATCCGATCTTGGCTCCAAATCGTGTGATTTTGAGGGTTTCCTGAGGAGGTTTTTGATGAGGTTTTGTGCTTTGGCAGATGCGCTCATGCGGCTCGAGGAGGCGGAGGAGACCGACGACGAGGAGGAGAGGGGCGCCGAGGAGGAGGAGCTGGAGTGCCCCTTCTGCGGGGAGGAGTTCGACGGCGTCGGCCTGTGCTTGCACATCGAGGACGAGCACGCGGCGGAGACCAAGGCCGGGGTAATTTCATCTCAACCTTCATAGAAAGATGTACTAACACTTAGTGGCTCTCAGGCGCATCTAGCTCAAAAATTAGGGTTTGTCGTTAATCTCTTGTGTAACATGTAGGCATTGTTTTTGTTTCTATATAGTCTCCGGGAAATGCCTGTATGTGTGTGGTGATTTTACTTGTCATTTTCATATTTTTAATTGCAAAGGTGGGAATTTGGGCCGTATGAGTTGCGCATACTCACATACTATGCATGTTTGAGATGCTTTTAGTTTTTGAGCTAAGATATTGCTGTGTACAGAGTTGGTATTTTCCTGCTGCATAGGGTTCTTCTCCTCATAATTGCATCTGATAGTGTAGAAATGTGCTTAATCTTCCTTTAGATGTTTGAGCTAGGAATTTAGAGTGCTTCTTCTGGCATACGGCGCATGTTTGAGCTGCTTTTAATTTTCACTCTCAAGGTTTGCTTGCAAGTATAGTATTTTTGGATGTTTAAGTTGCTTGCGTGTTAAGTTATAAGCTAGTTGAAGGCCTGGCTTACTTTTTTGGGCTTCATTTTTCTACTTCTGCAAGGAAGTTTGGGTGCTTTCATTTGATGTCTCCATTTGTTTCATAGTGGCATCATTAATTCATTCTTACTTGATAAGAATGCATTAGAAGATCCAACTATTTATATCTTTTCTATGTTTAGAGAAATTTGTAAGTGTATTAAGAATTGGTTGAAAGATCCACTAATGTGGAAACTGCAGGAGTAATGGCGTGCATCCGTCATAACGGAAATATTATTTATTGAGATGTGTTTCACGTGTGAAGATTAGATCCATCCAATTAATTTAGTCCGTACATTATTTTTCAGTAGATACATAAAGTCGATGTGATGGCATGGCATTCATGTGGCTTAGTTGATACAATCATATAATATACTCTGAATTTGTAGTTTTTATTCACACTTGTAGTTGGTGTCTTGGTGAGATGAATTCTATGCTCTGATTGGTTGAAATCGGGAGTTAATTGTTCAGTTTAACTTTGGGAGTTTGATTGAACTGCTTTTTGTAAATATTGTGCATTATGTTATTGAGTGCTCCAGGTGCATATGTTTATACTGGATAGATCTTTGAGGACGTAGGGTTCCTCTCAATGTAATGTTTCCTGTGTGTGGCCCAAAAGTTGTAGTGATGGCTATTGCAGTTCATAGTATAATTTGAAAATCACGGTTCTATTGTTTGCAAATGCCATAAACTTCATAGCAATCTTACAAATGAAACAACAGAGCCATCCTAAGTGCGGAATCATAGTTACATGATATTGCATCATCATCACATGTCAACTTAAAATCCAACCATACAATATGCTGGATGCACTCAACTGAAATGTAGCATAAAGTAATGACTTACAATGGATTACATCAAGATAAAAATGGATCACAATCAAATCTAGTTACAAAAGGTGTTGGATGCTCTTAATGCCAGTGGTGAGTATAAGATTTTTTTTCTGCAAAACTGTGTACAACATCAAGACTAAATAGTGCACACTTTGCATTGGTCGCACTTCCATGTTTTATACAGCGTGGATAAGAGGAATTTGTGGTCTGAGCTGTCAATATTTTACACTTTCCGGATTAAGTCTAGTGGTTCTGATTTTCTTGGATTTACTCGTGTCTGGGTAAGTGACCAATTAGGGTCTGTAGAACTAATTTTGCAGTGCAATGTGCAGTGGCTGCTATTTTTTCTTTATATCTTGTAGTGTGTACTAGTGCCGCTATAGTAGTTGTAGGCTTGTAGCAGCGATGCTTCGCTTGTGCATGTGGCCTTTTAAAATAGTGTTTAGGCAATGGAACTGCAGTAGCTTCTATCCCTATTATTTCTTTATGAAATATGTGGATTTAAGGATTGCTAAGATAACTTTTGTGTTCCATGTGTAGTTGATTATTGATAGTGTGGATAGGATTTATGTATTTTATCACTTCGCTTGCATGTTGTGATATAAGAAATATTTGGAAATGTTCAAGTAAATTCCAACATCTATTGTTAGATTGTTGTGGAAACAACTATGCCCATCCACAAATAAGTCAGACATGATCAGTTTTGTCTGCTTACTGGTTATTTTTCATTTTGTTCCTTTAGGTGTGCCCTATATGCACAGATAGAGTTGGGATGGACTTGGTTGGGCACATGACCTCAGAGCATCCCAGTTTCTTCAAGGTATCATTAGTTTCAACAAGCATCATTATTCATCAGTCAGTTATTATATATAACTGAAACTGCATGGAATAGGTTGCTGTTATTGTTCAATCATGATCTGCAATTAGGAAAATGAGATCATTAAAGTATTCGAGTTCTGAACCTCTTCAACAAAATCAACATGCATGAAATAAACTAGTTAACCACCGCCAGGAAGATGGCCAAATGGCACATTGTAGAGGATTGGGGAGCAGAACATAGGTTTGGAAGGACGAACGGCGAAGATAATAGATTAGCTTTCTCTTGTGCTTGATTGATTGTAGATTATTAACCTCCTGTGCTTGATTGATACTTGATACATGCAATGACCCTCATACAGCACTAACTTGAGTAATCTGGTCCCTTCTCTAATATGAAGTATTTCCTATTTGAATAACTCTCATGCCTGTTTTAATAATATTCCATATTTATTTGGATATTATCTAATCCTATGTTCATGCTTGTAACATGCAGGGCAGGTGGAGGAACCAGCGAGTTTCATCTGGATCACCTTCTTCAATGTATTCCGCATTGAAAAAGGATGCGGCGCACATACAATACCGCTATGGTGGATCCTCTCGTGCCACCTCGCTCAACACAGTGCCTGATCCTCTACTCTCCTCCTTTGTCGGTAGCTTCATTGATGATGATGCAGATTCACCAAAAGATGCACAAGAAGAGTTATTGGAAAAAGTTATTGAGAAAAGTGATCCCTCGGAGCAGAAAGCAGAAGAAAGGTATTGAAAGTCATTTGCAACTTGCACGCTTCATTCACTTATATGACGCTACACCAACAGTTTGGTGTCATTTTGATATGCAATTGCTTGAGAAATCCATAGTCGGTCACTAAAAACCTGTCACTGAGGGCGGTTCATGAAGTCATTTTTCACTTTAAGCAGGCTATATGAAACATGTCTGCTAAATAGTAGTAATATCGTATGAACTAGTTTCACTTTGATGAACAGTAATATCTTATGAACTAGTTTCATTTTGATAATCATGGATTGTAATTTCTGCATGGTGGTGTGCTGATTATGGCTTTTTTTGTTGGACAGTGCTGAGGAGCCTTTGCTCCCTGAGGAGAAGGAGGAGAGAACCAAGAGGAGCCAGTTTGTGCAGGGGCTGGTGCTGTCCCTGATGTTTGATGACATCTTGTGAAGAATGTCTTGTTCCGAAAATTGATTGAGAAGGCAGCTCTTGCTTCGCCAGACAGTTGTATACCTTAGCGCAAGTTGCTACCTTTCACCCAGTTGCCATTAAAAACAGATGGCGGCTTTGTTGTGCGATGTTAAGAAGGATGAATGTTGTGAATATGGATGTTGGTTAGTATGCGCGTCGGTTGGTGTCGCATGAACAATAAGATAGTATATATAGGTCTGGTAATTTGATGAGATGTTGTCGGGGGGCTCCCGCGGGCGGCCCTGGTTGTATGTATGATTGGGAGGCCTAGTGACTTCTGAAATAATTCATCTTATTTATTTTCGGACATGAAATGCCTATTCATTCTAGGCTGGCTGATCATATGCTCTGTTCTACCCTCCATCCTCATTGGTGCGTTTTTATTTGCTGCAAGATCATTAGTCAGGGTGCTTGTCTTATGAAATCAGTTCTCCACCGAATAATGTTTTGATTTAATTTTCCATAAACTAAAGATTTTCCAAGCCATGTGTAGAAAAAAGGGAAATGTAACAGTACAGTAATATATTTTCATTCAGCTTAGTCTGATGATATTTGGATGCTAATTCTTGTGGGAACATCGATTTTGGGAGCCGTGGCCCGTGGGAACGAAGGCGCGGGGGAAGACTTTGGCTCTAGACTCGTATAGTAACCCAACCTTCCTTACGTGTTCCGAACGCGTCAAGAGCTATTTTTTTATGGTTTATTTACACGTATGTGGCTTGCAAAGTCTTAGATCGTTCGAACCTTTCCTAGGCCATTGTAAAGATCAGGGAACGTCACATCCTTCCTCTTCGCTTTGTGGTGAGGAAGTGCTTACATCTCAATTAATTCAAAACATAGTTGAAGTCCTACGAGGTCCTGAAAAAAAATAAGATTGTAAGTAGCTGAAATCAGAAGAACAAGAGTTGCAAACCAATGGATATTTATTTATTTTCCTCTGTAATTTTTTTTGCAATGACCTCCATAATTGTATTCACTAGCTTTTCACACACCTAAGAACATCTCCAATAGATGGTCCAAATTTTGACGGTCCAAAATCGGAGATGTAAATTTTGGACCGCCAAAAAGTGCGTTTTGGAGCTCCGAAAAAAGACCAACTCCAAAAGATGGTCCAAATTCATGGTCCAAAAGAGCAACTCCAATAGATGGTCCAAATTCATGGTCCAAAACCTTGGGGAATTCCGTCGAACACCTTGTGCGCGTGGTGGAAGAAGATGGCCGCCGGTTGGATTGGCTGTTGCGGACGGCGGCGGTGATAAGAAATGAGGTAGGAGGCCGACCAAGAGGAGCTCGACGGGCGGCGAAGACTAGTTCGGCGGACGGCGAAGACTAGTTCGGCAGCCGGGCGGAGGGCTTGGTGCGGCGGTCGTGCGGCCGGCGCAACGGCCGTGGACAGGCTCACGACCGACGGGAGGAGGTCGGCGGCAGCCTATAAGACCCGGCGGAGGCCTACCGCGGCAGCCGGACCGCCGGAGGGGCCGAATCCCGCGCCGGCTGCCACCCGATTCGGCGGCGTCCGGGCGGCGGCGGGCAGGCGACGGGGGCGACGACGGCGGGGATGTGGGATGGTGGCGGCGCCGACGGCGAGGTTTTGGACGGTCGCGGTGGCGGATTCCGGCCGGCTGTTCTTCGGGCGGGCGGACGGGCGCGGGCGGGAAAGGAAATGAAGTGGCGGTTGAGCGTTCGCGGGCGGCGGCTGGTTTTGGACCAGATGCATCTCGTGATGTATATTTGCACCGCGAGGTGTTGTATTTTACATCATGAGAAGGCCGCGGTCCAATTTTTTTTGCATATAAACCGTCTGTTGAAGCAACGTTTTTTGCTCCAGACGGTCCTAAAATTAAATATTTTTATATATGAACCATCTATTAAAGATGCTCTTATAGGATCACCCTCGCCATCACAAGGTTACTGACAGTTGACAGCTGTATATGGATTTTCTGATCTCGGTCACATACTCCTTTCTTTACGGGTATGTCCACGGAGGGGCGAGGAGATGCACTCCTTATTGTGGATTTTCGGAAACTCTGTTCCAAGTTACAAGAAAGTTAAAAAATGATCGAACAACTAGTATATATTCCCTCCGTCCCATAATATAAGAGCGTTTTTCACACTGCACCAGTGTAAAAAATACTTTTATATTATGAGACAAAGGGAGTACCATTTTAACATTTTTCACAGAGAAAAGTGACAATTTTCACAAAACATTACTCATACATGTAATGATCAATCATTTGTACATGTGATTTTTTTTCAAACTTTCTGAATCACCAGTTACTTTGTAAAATCAATCTAAACTTTGGTCCATGATGGGCATAGATGTACACATATCAAATGTAGTGTGTGAGCTGTTGGATGAAAAATAGAGGGAGAATGTCTGGTTGGAGATGAGCTGCTAGCACATTGAAAATTTTGTATTACATCAAAATCAACATGCAGTCCACCTCTCCCTCTCCCATCATTAAATTTAAGTATCTAATATATTTTTTATCCAAACACAAAAGGTCATATAATTGGAAGAATGTCTACTTATGGAATAGACTTGACTATTGTATGTGTCTTGACAAGATCATCAAAAAGTGAATTAATATGGTTTCAATTTCTTTCATTTTTGCTTTTTTAACCTGCATGGAACATCTATAAAGTTTTGAAATGCGTATAATTGAGTTCATTGTGGTTGCATGTTTTCACCGAGGTTTCATACCAACTTAAGTTGGCTTTTATTGTTGTTTGAGTTTTTTTAGTTTCCACCAAACCTCATCTTATGCTTTTGAAACATTTTTGTTGACTTTATTAAACCGTTGGGGAACCTCGATTAAACCATGATGAAGAGGAGTTGCCTAATGAATAACTGAAACCTAATTAAAAAAACTCCAATTAAACCTTTGTGAAGTCAGAATGAAACTGAAATGTGGTACATGACCTCAAATCACCATAACTGTAATTAAACCACAATGAAAGCTAGATCGCATGTTGATTTTCATTAAATAAAAGGTTTTTACTTTTCAAAATATACCATCCAAAGTTGTGATTTAATCCATTACATCACTTTTTTTTCCAACAATCCAAACCCAAGGGTAAAGATACCACAATTTCACCAGGCACGCTCTCCATTCGCAAGCACACTTTTAGGTAAAGACAAGAGAAATTGCTCACAAGATTGTTAGATGTTTCCAACAGAATTTTTTTGGTAAGCCACTTGTCATGTCCTCTTAAATTTGAGCACATACATACAATATTCCATACTGATGATATTTTCAACATCCCCTCATATCAGTTACACACAACACTACATATAAATCATGCGGTTATAGTACTCGTAAGCTGCCTATTTTTAGCCATCATCATTTATGACTATAACTTACAAATGATATTCATGCAACGATGAGAAATGTTTGCAGGTTGTGTGTAACGATGCTACAATTTGTCAACAGGTTACAAACGTGCACTTTCCTCTTCCAATACATGAATAAAGTTCATATGCAATATTTTCTGTAGACAACCGAGGTTAGTCTACTATAGATACTCGACATGTCGTGTGACAAAACTGCTAACACAATCACAAAACTACTCATAGATACAACATCAAAAGTCTTAGTACACCAAATTGTCATGTGTAATGTCATGTATAAAGTCATCACTAGCTATAATCTTGTCTAACAGACTTAAAGATCAGATTCATTATTATATTCACCAAACTCAAGATTTCATTCAAGGGCGTAGAGTCGCAAATACGATATATTTTTAGAAAATTAACCATATCATTATTGCTCAAGAACAACTCTCGTCCTAGAATCTACATGTTTGTATGTGAGCGGTAAACTTTGTGAAAGCCGTTGATATTGTTTAATAGGGCTTCATTGTTAGGGTTTTGGCACGTAAAGGGTTGCATGGTCTTTTTATCAATCCTATTTATGAATGCATGCCCCCGGCTACTTTTGTGGTTAATATTAATGGCTAACATTTTAGTCAGTTTCTAGTACTTGAGGTATTGGACAATGTTATCCTCTTCCGTCGTATCCTTTCATCCTTTCATTTATGAACTTGTCGCTCTCTCTTTAGGATGCCTTGAAAAGAGGAAGAATCTTTGGGGTATCTCCTTGGGGTCCACTTATCCTCCTATTAATTATTTGACTCTTGTGGATTATCTCATCGTTTGCGGGCGTTGCTATGAATCAAAATGACTTCAGCAATTTCAAGGTAACACTAGTTTTGTTGTCCCTCTTGTTAAACTCCTAACTAGAATAAACCCACTATCATATTAGTAAAAACAGTAATTACCGCAACAAATATTTTTTCCGTGGCTTGATATGGACCCACTTTCTATACATCTAGGCCATCCCCTTATTGTACCAAGAAAAAATATATCTGATGCCTATGAGTTCCTGGTTGGTAATTCAAATATAATTTGACTGGCCATAAAGCAGTTAGATTATCTATGGCAGAATGACTTTAATAGATCTTTTTCTCTTCCATTCCAGAGTACTACATGCAAAATATTTTTTTTAAAGCCAATGGTAAATTTGTCGGTTCGGAAAATTGTCGATACCCTCCGTAGGGTGGCTAACGCGGCCGGAAGTACCAAATAGAAAACCCCACTAAGCAGGCTAATTGGTCTATTATTGATAATCCATTTAGTAATCAAATTGATATTTCTTATAAAACTCACCATATATTTCATATCCGTATTACAACAACCAGGATTTCATAATTGAATTACATCAAATAGCTTCAGCACTCAGTTACACCATATAGGCATATAGCTAGCTACGCCATTACACAACAGCACCAAGTTTCACATGCAACATCGAAAACCTTTGGAAAGTAGCATCATACACAATAAATAGACAAATGAATCTCATTTGGGAAACTGCAGAAGAGGAAGGGAAATATTGAGCCTTCAGTAATGTTGAATGCCCTTGCAATTTTATGCCAGTGGCTATGGATAATTGCCCGCCCAACCTTCGTCCTCTTGGGGAAGACTTCAATATTGTATTGTGGGTGATGAATGGATACCTTCCTCGCTCTTGACCATTCTGGTGGTTTGAGAGGTAATCATCGGTGAACTGCTTTGGAAAGGACTGAAAGAAGATATGCATAAATAGTTGTTCTAAATTTTGAAATGGCACAAAGGGAAAAACAAGGTAAAAGAGTTAGTACCATCCTATAGTTGACTAGTGTCTTCTTCATTGTGTAAACAAAGATCTTGTTGTTATTCATCGCAAGTTTCTTTATCGTAACAATCCTTCTGAGTTTCTTGACTTGATTGATATTGATGGACATCTCATTTCCACATATGCAAAATGGGTCGAACAATGGGTCTAAACCTCTGACAGCAGGACCTACATGTGCAAGACCAAATTATTAAAAACATAAATATTAGAATGATTTCTGTAACTGCATAATGATGTGATATTAGCCAAAGGACCATGCATGTACAAACCTCAATGGTAAACCTCATTGCCTCCCATTGTTTCTCTGCAACACATAAAAGGCAGGTCTTAATCAGGTTAAGTGAGAGTTGGCATACTATCAATAGAATATGTTAATGAAAAATAGACAAATTGCAGATCCAACAGATTAACTCGACCTAGACCAATCTCATGCCAATGGCGATGAGGCAAATCACAGAGCAACCAAGCTGCTACACACCAATGCCGAAGACCTCTAGAACACTACGAAGACCCAAGGATAACACAGACCCTGCTAAACAACTTGGAAATAGAGCAATTTCATATGTTTCTTGTGTATTTAGTACAACCAAACTCGATTTATTTCTCACGTGCATAACAATACAAAACTGTACCCACAACAAATGAACATAAGATTGCAAAATTTAACCAAGCATTTTAACTGGACAACAAAACAAATGAACCAAACAGTTAACTGAGCACCACATTGCAGAATAGAACATATACTAGAAGATAAGATAGTTAACCAAACCAACAATGCTTGATAACTACTAGGAAATGTAGCAATTATTAGGCCAAATTGTATTTTAAAGTAGCCAACCGAGTGGCGGCGTTGAGGGTGGCCTCGAAAGCGAGGCGCGCATCCAAGATCTGGCGGTCGGCACACATGGCAGCCATCGCGACCTCATCCGCGTGTGCGGCCGCAATATGCTTCTCCGCTGCCAGATGCTACTTCTTGAGCTTGCATTGTTTTTTTCCTTTGAAGAGGAAAGGGTGATGCAGCAAAGTAGAGATAAGTAATTCCCTTAGTTAAGAACTAAGGTATCAATCCGTAGGAGGCACAAGCAATTCCCCAATATATGCACCTGCACAGACTAACAAACACTTGCACACAACACGAAAAAGGGGTTGTCAGTCCCTTCACCGTCACTTGCAAGAGTGAGATCTAATAGAGATAGATATAAAAGATAAGTAAAAGGTAAAATAAAGTAAATACAAATAAATTGCAGCAAGGTACTTTTGGGTTTTGGTTTTATAGATCTGAAAATATATGATAGAAAATAGACCCCGGGGCCATAGTTTTCACTAGAGGCTTCTCCTTGAATAAAGCATACGGTGGGTAAACAAATTACTGTTGAGCAATTGATAGAAAAGCGCAAAGTTATGATGATATCTAAGACAATGATCATGAATATATGCATCACGTCCGTGACAAGTAGACCGAACCGATTCTGTATCTACTACTATTACTCGACACATCGACCGACTCCTGCCTGCATCTACAGTATTAAGTTCATAAGAACAGAGTAACGCCTTAAGCAAGATGACATGATGTGGAGGGATAAACTCAAGCAATATGATACAACCCCTATCTTTTTATCCTTAATGGCAACAATACAATACGTGCCTCGCTACCCCTACTGTTGTTGGGAAACATTGCATGGAAAACAAAAAAATTCTACGCACACACAAGATCTATCCATGGAGATGCATAGCAACGAGAGGGGAGAGTGTGTCTACATACTCTCGTGGACCGTAAGCGAAAGCGTTTAGTAACATGGCTGATGTAGTCAAACTTCTTCACAATCCAGCCGATCGAGTACCAAACATATGACACCTCCGTGTTCAGCACACGCTCAGCTCGGTGACGTCCTCGCCTTCTTGATCCAGCAAGATGACAAAGTAGTGGATGAGTTCCCGCAGCACGACGGCGTGGTGATGGTGAAGCTATCTCCGCAGGGCTTCGCCTAAGCACTACAAAAATATGACCGAGGGGCAAAACTGTGGAGGGGGGCGTCGCATACGGCTAAGAGATTGTCGTGGTTATGTGTGGCGCCCCCTCCCACATATAT
>NC_041388.1:126487778-126517570 GCF_002162155.2 Triticum dicoccoides | reverse complement strand
TAACTCATATAACACTATATCGTCAATGAACGTTAAGCGTGCGGACCCTACGAGTTCGAGAGCTATGTAGTCATGACCGAGACACCTCTCTGGTCAATAACCAATAGAGGAACCTAGATGCCCATATTGGCTCCTACATATTCTACGAAGATCTTTATCGGTTGAACCTTATGACAACATGCGTAATTCCCTTTGTCCATCGGTATGTTACTTGCCCGAGATTCGATCGTCGGTATCTTCATACCTAGTTCAATGTCGTTACCGGCAAGTCTCTTTACTCGTTTCATAATACATCATCTTGTATCTAACTCGTTAGTCACTTGTCTTGCAAGGCTTCTTATGATGTGTATTACCAAGAGGGCCCAGAGATACCTCTCCGATACTCGGAGTGAGAAATCCTAATCTCGATCTATGCCAACTCAACAAACACCTTCGGAGATACCTATAGAGCATCTTTATGATCACCCAATCACGTTGTGACATTTGATAGCACACAAGGTATTCCTCCGGTATCCGGGAGTTGCATAATCTCATAGTCCAAGGAATATGTATTTGACATTAAGAAAGCAATAGCAATAAACTGAACGATCAATATGCTAAGCTAACGGATGGGTCTTGTCCATCACATCATTCTCCTAATGATGTGACCCTGTTATCAAATGACAACACATGTCTATGGTTAGGAAACCTTAACCATCTTTGATCAACAAGCTAGTCTAGTAGAGGCTTACTAGGGACACGGTATTTGTTTATGTATTCACACATGTATTTAAGTTTCCGATCAATATAATTCTAGCATGAATAATAAACCATTATCATGAATAAGAAAAAATAACAAGGTTATTATTGCCTCTAGAGCATATTTCTTTCAGTCTCCCAGTTGCAGTAGAGTTAATAATTGATACGTCCATTTTGCATCATGCTTTTATGTTGATATTTATTGCATTATGGGCTGTTATTACCTATTTAGATACAATACTTATGCCCTTTCTCTCTTATTTTACAAGGTTTACATGAAGAGGGAGAATGCCGGCAGCTGGAATTTTGGACTAGAAAATATGCCCTAGAGGCAATAATAAAGTTATTATTTATTTCCTTATATCATGATAAATGTTTATTATTCATGCTAGAATTGTATTAACCGGAAACATAATACATTTGTGAATATATAGACAAACAAAGTGTCACTAGTATGCCTCTACTTGACTAGCTCGTTGATCAAAGATGGTTAAGTTTCCTAACCATAGACATGAGTTGTCATTTGATTAACGGGATCACATCATTAGGAGAATGATGTGATTGACTTGACCCATTCTGTTAGCTTAGCACTTGATCGTTTAGTTTGTTGCTATTGCTTTCTTCATGACTTATACATGTTCCTATGACTACGAGATTATGCAACTCCCTTTTACCGGAGGAACACTTTGTGTGCTACCAAACGTCACAACGTAACCGAGTGATTATAAAGGTGCTCTATAGGTGTCTCCAAAGTTACTTGTTGGGTTGGCGTATTTCGAGATTAGGATTTGTCACTCCGATTGTCGGAGAGGTATCTCTGGGCCCTCTCGGTAATGCACATCACTTAAGCCTTGCAAGCATTGCAACTAATGAGTTAGTTGCGGGATGATGTATTACAGAACGAGTAAAGAGACTTGCCGGTAACGAGATTGAACTAGGTATTGAGATACCGACGATCGAATCTCGGGCAAGTAACATACCGATGACAAAGGGAACACCGTATGTTGTTATGCGGTTTGACCGATAAAGATCTTCGTAGAATATGTGGAAGCCAATATGAGCATCGAGGTTCCACTATTGGTTATTTACCGGAGACGTGTCTCGATCATGTCTACATAGTTCTCGAACCCGTAGGGTCCACACGCTTAACGTTACGATGACAGTTATATTATGAGTTTATATGTTTTGATGTACTAAAGGTTGTTCGGAGTCTTGGATGTGATCAAGGACATGACGAGGAGTCTCAAAATGGTCGAGACATGAAGATTGATATATTGGAAGCCTATGTTTGGATGTCGGAAGTGTTCCGGGTGAAATCGAGATTTTACCGGAGTACCGGGAGGTTACCGGACCCCCCCGGGAGCTTAATGGGCCTATATGGGCCTTAGTGGAAATAGAGGGAAGCAAGGGGAGTGTGGGGCGCGCCCTCCCAAGGCCCAAACCGAATTGGTTTAGGGCAAGGGGGGCCGACCCCCTCTTTCCTTCTTCCCCTCTCTCTTTCCTTCTCCCGAATCCTATTCCAACTAGGAAAGGGGGAGAGTCCTACTCCCGGTGGGAGTAGGACTCCTCCTGGCGCGCCCTCTCCCTGGACGGCCGCACCCCCCTTGCTCCTTTATATACGGGGGCAGGGGCACCCCATAGACACAACAATTGATCAAGTTTATCTTTTAGCCGTGTGCGGTGCCCCCTCCACCATAGTCCACCTCGATAATACTTTAGCAGTGCTTAGGCGAAGCCCTGCATCGGTAGAACATCAACATCGTCACCATGCCGTCGTGCTGATGAAACTCTCCCTCAACACTCGGCTGGATCGGAGTTCGAGGGACGTCATCGGGCTGAACGTGTGCTGAACTAGGAGGTGCCGTACGTTTGGTACTTGATCGGTTGGATCGTGAAGACGTACGACTACATCAACCGCGTTGTGCTAACGCTTCCGCTTTCGGTCTACGAGGGTACATAGACAATACTCTCCCCTCTCGTTGCTATGCATCACCATGATCTTGCGTGTGCGTAGGAATTTTTTTGAAATCACTACGTTACCCAACAGTGGTATCAGAGCCTGGTTTTTTGCGTTGATGTTATATGCACGAGTAGAACACAAGTGAGTTGTGGGTGATATAAGTCATACTGCTTACCAGCATGTCATACTCTGGTTCGGCGGTATTGTTGGATGAAGCGGCCCGGACCGACATTACGCGTACGCTTACGCGAGACTGGTTCTACCGACGTGCTTTGCACACAGGTGACTGGCGGGTGTCAGTTTCTCCAACTTTAGTTGAACCGAGTGTGGCTATGCCTGGTCCTTGCGAAGGTTAAAACAACACCAACTTGACAAACTATCGTTGTGGTTTTGATGTGTAGGTAAGAACGGTTCTTGCTAAGCCCGTAGCAGCCACGTAAAACTTGCAACAACAAAGTAGAGGACGTCTAACTTGTTTTTGCAGGGCATGTTGTGATGTGATATGGTCAAGACATGATGCTAAATTTTATTGTATGAGATGATCATGTTTTGTAACCGAGTTATCAGCAACTGGCAGGAGCCATATGATTGTCTCTTATTGTATGCAATGCAATCGCCCTGTAATGCTTTACTTTATCACTAAGCGGTAGCGATAGTCGTAGAAGCATAGGATTGGCGAAACGACAATGATGCTACGATGGAGATCAAGGTGTCGCGCCGGTGACGATGGTGATCATGGAGGTGCTTTGGAGATGGAGATCACAAGCACAAGATGATGATGGCCATATCATATCACTTATATTGATTGCATGTGATTTTTATCTTTTATGCATCTTATCTTGCTTTGATTGACGGTAGCATTATAAGATGATCCCTCACTAAATTATCAAAGTATAAGTGTTCTCCCTGAGTATGCACCGTTGCGAAAGTTCTTCGTGCTGAGACACCACATGATGATCGGGTGTGATAGGCTCTACATTCAAATACAATGGGTGCAAAACAGTTGCACATGCGGAATACTCAGGTTAAACTTGACGAGCCTAGCATATAACTGATATGGCCTCGGAACACGGAGACTGAAAGGTCGAGCGTGAATCATATAGTAGATATGATCAACATAGTGATGTTCACCATTGAAACTACTCCATCTCACGTGATGATCGGACATGGTTTAGTTGATTTGGATCACGTGATCACTTAGAGGATTAGAGGGATGTCTATCTAAGTGGGAGTTCTTAAGTAATTTGATTAATTGAACTTAAATTTATCATGAACTTAGTACCTGATAGTATCTTGCTTATCTATGTTGATTGTAGATAGATGGCCCATGCTGTTGTTCCGTTGAATTTTAATGCGTTCCTTGAGAAAGCAAAGTTGAAAGATGATGGTAGCAATTACATGGACTGGGTCCGTAACTTGAGGATTATCCTCATTGCTGCACAGAAGAATTACGTCCTGGAAGCACCACTGGGTGCCAGGCCTATTGCAGGAGCAACACCAGATGTTATGAACATCTGGCAGAGCAAAGCTGATGACTACTTGATAGTTCAGTGTGCCATGATTTACGGCTTAGAACCGGGTCTTCAACGACGTTTTGAACGTCATGGAGCATATGAGATGTTCCAGGAGTTGAAGTTAATATTTCAAGCAAATGCCCGGATTGAGAGATATGAAGTCTCCAATAAGTTCTATAGCTGCAAGATGGAGGAGAATAGTTTTGTCAGTGAGCATATACTCAAGATGTGTGGGTATAATAATCACTTGATTCAACTGGGAGTTAATCTTCCAGATGATAGCATCATTAACAGAATTCTCCAATCACTGCCACCAAGCTACAAGAGATTCGTGATGAACTATAACATGCAAGGGATGGATAAGACGATTCCCGAGCTCTTCGCAATGCTAAAGGCTGCGGAGGTAGAAATCAAGAAGGAGCATCAAGTGTTGATGGTCAACAAGACCACTAGTTTCAAGAAAAAGGGCAAAGGGAAGAAGAAGGGGAACTTCAAGAAGAACAACAAGCAAGTTGCTGCTCAAGAGAAGAAACCCAATTCTGGACCTAAGCCTGAAACTGAGTGCTTCTACTGCAAGCAAGCTGGTCACTAGAAGCGGAACTGCCCCAAGTATTTGGCGGATAAGAAGGATGGCAAGGTGAACAAAGGTATATGTGATATACATGTTATTGATGTGTACCTTACTAATGCTCGCAGTAGCACCAGGGTATTTGATACTGGTTATGTTGCTAATATTTGCAACTCAAAATGGGGGCTACGGATTAAGCGAAGATTGGCTAAGGACGAGGTGACGATGCGCGTGGGAAATGGTTCCAAAGTTGATGTGATCGCGGTCGGAACGCTACCTCTACATCTACCTTCGGGATTAGTATTAGACCTAAATAATTGTTATTTGGCGCCAGCGTTGAGCATGAACATTATATCTGGATCTTGTTTAATGCGAGACGGTTATTCATTTAAATCAGAGAATAATGGTTGTTCTATTTATATGAGTAATATCTTTTATGGTCATGCACCCTTGAAGAGTGGTCTATTCTTATTGAATCTCGATAGTAGTGACACACATATTCATAATGTTGAAGGCAAAAGATGCAGAGTTGATAATGATAGTGCAACTTATTTGTGGCACTGCCGTTTAGGTCATATTGGTGTAAAGCGCATGAAGAAACTCCATACTGATGGACTTTTGGAACCACTTGATTATGAATCACTTAGTACTTGCGAACCGTGCCTCATGGGCAAGATGACTAAAACGCCGTTCTCCGGAACTATGGAGAGAGCAACATATTTGTTGGAAATCATACATACAGATGTATGTGGTCCGATGAATGTTGAGGCTCGTGGAGGATATCGTTATTTTCTCACCTTCACAGATGACTTAAGCAGATATGGGTATATCTACTTAATGAAACATAAATCTGAAACATTTGAAAAGTTCAAAGAATTTCAGAGTGAAGTTGAAAACCATCGTAACAAGAAAATAAAGTTTCTATGATCTGATCGTGGAGGAGAATATTTGAGTTACGAGTTTGGTGTACATTTGAAACAATGCGGAATAGTTTCGCAACTCACGCCACCTGGAACACCACAATGTAATGGTGTGTCCGAACGTCATAATTGTACTTTACTAGATATGGTGCGATCTATGATGTCTCTTATTGATTTACCGCTATCGTTTTGGGGTTATGCTTTAGAGACGGCCGCATTCATGTTAAATAGGGCACCATCGAAATCCGTTGAGACGACGCCTTATTAACTGTGGTTTGGCAAGAAACCAAAGTTGCCGTTTCTGAAAGTTTGGGGCTGCGATGCTTATGTGAAAAAGCTTCAACCTGATAAGCTCGAACCCAAATCGGAGAAATGTGTCTTCATAGGATACCCAAAGGAGACTGTTGGGTACACCTTCTATCACAGATCCGAAGGCAAGACTTTTGTTGCTAAATTCGGAAACTTTCTAGAGAAGGAGTTTCTCTCGAAAGAAGTGAGTGGGAGGAAAGTAGAACTTGATGAGGTAACTGTACCTGCTCCCTTACTGGAAAGTAGCTCATCATAGAAATCTGTTCCTGTGACACCTACACCAATTAGTGAGGAAATTAATGATGATGATCATGGAACTTCAGATCAAGTTGTTACTGAACTTCGTAGATCAACCAGAGTAAGATCCGCACCAGAGTGGTACGGTAATCCTGTTTTGGAAGTCATGCAACTAGATCATGATGAACCTATGAACTATGAAGAAGCGATGGTGAGCCCAGATTCCACAAAATGGCTTGAAGCCATGAAATCTGAGATGGGATCCATGTATGAGAACAAAGTGTGGACTCTGGTTGACTTGCCCGATGATCGGCAAGCAATTGAGAATAAATGGATCTTCAAGAAGAAGACTGACGCTGACGGTAATGTTACTGTCTACAAAGCTCGACTTGTTGTGAAAGGTTTTCGACAAGTTCAAGGGATTGACTATGATGAGACCTTCTCACCCGTAGCGATCCTTAAGTCTGTCCGAATCATGTTAGCAATTGCCGCATTTTATGATTATGAAATTTGGCAAATGGATGTCAAAACTGCATTCCTGAATGGATTTCTGGAAGAAGAGTTGTATATGATGCAACCAGAAGGTTTTGTCGATCCAAAGGGAACTAACAAAGTGTGCAAGTTCCAACGATCCATTTATGACTGGTGCAAGCCTCTCGGAGTTGGAATAAACGCTTTGATAGTGTGATCAAAGCATTTGGTTTTGTACAGACTTTTGGAGAAGCCTGTATTTACAAGAAAGTGAGTGGGAGCTCTGTAGCATTTCTGATATTATATGTGGATGACATATTACTGATTGGAAATGATATAGAATTTCTGGATAGCATAAAGGGATACTTGAATAAGAGTTTTTCAATGAAAGACCTCGGTGAAGCTGCTTATATATTAGGCATCAAAATCTATAGAGATAGATCAAGATGCTTAATTGGACTTTCACAAAGCACATACCTTGACAAAGTTTTGAAGAAGTTCAAAATGGATCAAGCAAAGAAAGGGTTCTTGCCTGTGTTACAAGGTGTGAAGTTGAGTAAGACTCAATGCCTGACCACTGCAGAAGATAGAGAGAAAATGAAAGATGTTCCCTATGCTTCAGCCATAGGCTCAATCATGTATGCAATGTTGTGTACCAGACCTAAAGTGTGCCTTGCTATAAGTTTAGCAGGGAGGTACCAAAGTAATCCAGGAGTGGATCACTTGACAGCGGTCAAGAACATCCTGAAATACCTAAAAAGGACTAAGGATATGTTTCTCGTTTATGGAGGTGACAAAGAGCTCATCGTAAATGGTTACGTTGATGCAAGCTTTGAAACTGATCTAGATGATTCTAAATCACAAACCGGATATGTGTTTACATTGAACGGTGGAGCTGTCAGTTGGTGCAGTTCTAAACAAAGTGTCGTGGCGGGATCTACGTGTGAAGCGGAGTACATAGCTGCTTCGGAAGCAGCAAATGAAGGAGTCTGGATGAAGGAGTTCATATCCGATATAGGTGTCATACCTAGTGCATCGGGTCCAATGAAAATCTTTTGTGACAATACTGGAGCAATTGCCTTAGCAAAGGAATCCAGATTTCACAAGAGAACCAAGCACATCAAGAGACGCATCAATTCCATCTGGGATTTAGTCCAGGTGGGAGACATAGAAATTTGCAAGATACATACGGACCTGAATGTTGCAGACCCGTTAACTAAGCCTCTTCCACGAGAAAAACATGATCAGCACCAAGGCTCCATGGGTGTTAGAATCATTATAGTGTAATCTAGATTATTGACTCTAGTGCAAGTGGGACACTGAAGGAAATATGCCCTAGAGGCAATAATAAAGTTATTATTTATTTCCTTATATCATGATAAATGTTTATTATTCATGCTAGAATTGTATTAACCGGAAACATAATACATGTGTGAATATATAGACAAACAGAGTGTCACTAGTATGCCTCTACTTGACTAGCTCATTGATCAAAGATGGTTAAGTTTCCTAACCATATACATGAGTTGTGATTTAATTAACAGGATCACATCATTAGGAGAATGATGTGATTGACTTGACCCATTCCGTTAGCTTAGCACTTGATCGTTTAGTTTGTTGCTATTGCTTTCTTCATGACTTATACATGTTCCTATGACTATGAGATTATGCAACTCCCGTTTACCGGAGGAACACTTTGTGTGCTACCAAACGTCACAATGTAACTGGGTGATTATAAAGGTGCTCTACAGTTGTCTCCAAAGGTACTTGTTGGGTTGGCGTATTTCGAGATTAGGATTTGTCACTCCGATTGTCGGAGAGGTATCTCTGGGCCCTCTCGGTAATGCACATCACTTAAGCCTTGCAAGCATTGCAACTAATGAGTTAGTTGCGGGATGATGTATTACGGAACGAGTAAAGAGACTTGTCGGTAACGAGATTGAACTAGGTATTGAGATACCGACGATCGAATCTCGGGCAAGTAACATACCGATGACAAAGGGAACAACGTATGTTGTTATGCGGTTTGACCGATAAAGATCTTCGTAGAATATGTGGGAGCCAATATGAGCATCCAGGTTCCACTATTGGTTATTGACCGGAGACGTGTCTCGGTCATGTCTACATAGTTCTCGAACCCGTAGGGTCTGCACGCTTAACGTTACGATGACAGTTATATTATGAGTTCATATGTTTTGATGTACCGAAGGTTGTTCGAAGTCCCGGATGTGATCAAGGACATGATGAGGAGACTCGAAATGGTCGAGACATGAAGAATGATATATTGGAAGCCTATATTTGGATGTCGGAAGTGTTCCGGGTGAAATCAGGATTTTACCGGAGTATCGGGAGGTTACCGGAACCCCCCGGGAGCTTAATTGGCCTATATGGGCCTTAGTGGAAATAGAGGGAAGCAAGGGGAGTGTGGGGCGCCCCCCAAGGCCCAAACCGAATTGGTTTAGGGCAAGGGGGCCGGCCCCCTCTTTCCTTCTTCCCCTCTCTCTTTCCTTCTCCCGAATCCTATTCCAACTAGGAAAGGGGGGGAGTCCTACTCCCGATGGGACTAGGACTCCTCCTGGCGCGCCCTCTCCCTGGCCGGACGCACCCCCTTGCTCCTTTATATACGGGGGCAGGGGGCACCCATAGACACAACAATTGATCAAGTTGATCTTTTAGCCGTGTGCGGTGCCCCCCTCCACCATAGTCCACCTCGATAATACTGTAGCAGTGCTTAGGCGAAGCCCTGCATCGCTAGAACATCAACATCGTCACCACGCCGTCGTGGCGACGAAACTCTCCCTTAACACTCGGCTGGATCAGAGTTCGAGGGACGTCATCGGGATGAATGTGTGCTGAACTCGGAGGTGCCGTACGTTCGGTACTTGATCGGTCGGATCGTGAAGACGTACGACTACATCAACCGCGTTGTGCTAACGCTTCCGCTTTCAGTCTACGAGAGTATGTAGACAATACTCTCCCCTCTTGTTGCTATGCATCACCATGATCTTTCGTGTGTGTAGGATTTTTTTTGAAATTACTACGTTACCCATCAAATAAACCCACTATCATATTAGTAAAAACAGTAATTACCGCTACAAATATTTTTTTCGTGGCTTGATATGGACCCACTTTCTATACATCTAGGCCATCCCCTTATTGTACCAAGAAAAAATATATCTGATGCCTATGAGTTCCTGGTTGGTAATTCAAATATAATTTGACTGGCTATAAAGCAGTTAGATTATCTATGGCAGAATGACTTTAACAGATCTTTTTCTCTTCCATTCCAGAGTACTACATGCAAAATATTTTTTTAAAGCCAATGGTAAATTTGTCGGTTCGGAAAATTGTCGATACCCTCCGTAGGGTGGCTAACGCGGCCGGAAGTACCAAATAGAAAACCCCACTAAGCAGGCTAATTGGTCTATTATTGATAATCCATTTAGTAATCAAATTGATATTTCTTATAAAACTCACCATATATTTCATATCCGTATTACAACAACCAGGATTTCATAATTGAATTACATCAAATAGCTTCAGCACTCAGTTACACCATATAGGCATATAGCTAGCTAGGCCATTACACAACAGCACCAAGTTTCACATGCAACATCGAAAACCTTTGGAAAGTAGCATCATACACAATAAATAGACAAATGAATCTCATTTGGGAAACTGCAGAAGAGGAATGGAAATATTGAGCCTTCAGTAATGTTGAATGCCCTTGCAATTTTATGCCAGTGGCTATGGATAATTGCCCGCCCAACCTTCATCCTCTTGGGGAAGACTTCAATATTGTATTGTGGGTGATGAATGGATACCTTCCTCGCTCTTGACCATTCTGGTGGTTTGAGAGGTAATCATCGGTGAACTGCTTTGGAAAGGACTGAAAAAAGATATGCATAAATAGTTGTTCTAAATTTTGAAATGGCACAAAGGGAAAAACAAGGTAAAAGAGTTAGTACCATCCTATAGTTGACTAGTGTCTTCTTCATTGTGTAAACAAAGATCTTGTTGTTATTCATCGCAAGTTTCTTTATCGTAACAATCCTTCTGAGTTTCTTGACTTGACTGATATTGATGGACATCTCATTTCCACATATGCAAAATGGGTCGAACAATGGGTCTAAACCTCTGACAGCAGGACCTACATGTGCAAGACCAAATTGTTAAAAACATAAATATTAGAATGATTTTTCTGTAACTGCATAATGATGTGATATTATCCAAAGGACCATGCATGTACAAACCTCGATAGTAAACCTCATTGCCTCCAATCATTTCCCTGCAACACATAAAAGGCAGGTCTTGATCAGGTTAAGTGAGAGTTGGCATACTATCAATAGAATATGTTAATGAAAAATAGACAAATTGCAGATCCAACAGATTAACTCGACCTAGACCAATCTCATGCCAATGGCGATGAGGCAAATCATAGAGTAACCAAGCTGCTACACACCAATGCCGAAGACCTCTACAACACTATGAAGACCCAAGATAACACAGACCCTGCTAAACAACTTGGAAATAGAGCAATTTCATATGTTTCTTGTGTATTTAGTACAACCAAACTCGATTTATTCTCACGTGCATAACAATACAAAACTGTACCCACAACAAATGAACATAAGATTGCAAAATTTAACCAAGCATTTTAACTGGACAACAGAACAAATGAACCAAACAGTTAACTGAGCACCACATTGCAGAATAGAACATATACTAGAAGATAAGATAGTTAACCAAACCAACAATGCTTGATAACTACTAGGAAATGTAGCAATTATTGGGCCAAATTGTATTTTAAAGTAGCCAACCAAGTGGCGGCATTGATGGTGGCCTCGAAAGAGAGGCGCGCATCGAAGATCTGGCGGTCGGCACGCATGGCAGCCATCGCGACCTCATCCGCGTGTGCGGCCGCAATATGCTTCTCCGCTGCCAAATGCTACTTCTTGAGCTTGCATTGATTTTTTACTTTGAAGAGGAGAGGGTGATGCAGCAAAGTAGAGATAAGTAATTCCCTTAGTTAAGAACTAAGGTATCAATCCGTAGGAGGCACAAGAAATTCCCCAATATATGCACCTGCACAGACTAACAAACACTTGCACACAACACGAAAAAGGGGTTGCCAATCCATTCACCGTCACTTGCAAGAGTGAGATCTAATAGAGATAGATATAAAATATAAGTAAAAGGTAAAATAAAGTAAATATAAATAAATTGCAGCAAGGTACTTTTGGGTTTTGGTTTTATAGATCTGAAAATATATGATAGAAAATTGACTCGGGGGCCATAGTTTTCACTAGAGGCTTCTCCTTGAATAAAGCATACGGTTGGTAAACAAATTACTATTGAGCAATTGATGGAAAAGCGCAAAGTTATGATGATATCTAAGACAATGATCATGAATATAGGCATCATGTCTGTGACAAGTTGACCGAACCGATTCTGTATCTACTACTATTACTCCACACATCGACCGACTCCTGCCTGCATCTATAGTATTAAGTTCATAAGAACAGAGTAACGCCTTAAGCAAGATGAGATGATGTGGAGGTATAAACTTAAGCAATATGATACAACCCCTATCTTTTTATCCTTAATGGCAACAATACAATATGTGCCTCGCTACCCCTACTGTTGTTGGGAAACATTGCATGGAAAACAAAAAAAATCTACGCACACACAAGATCTATCCATGGAGATGCATAGCAACGAGAGGGGAGAGTGTGTCTACGTACTCTCGTGGACCGTAAGCGAAAGCGTTTAGTAACATGGTTGATGTAGTCAAACTTCTTCACAATCCAGCCGATCGAGTACCAAACATACGACACCTCCATGTTCAGCACACGCTCAGCTCGGTGACATCCTCGCCTTCTTGATCCAGCAAGATGACAAAGTAGTGGATGATGGTGAAGCTATCTCCGCAGGGCTTCGCCTAAGCACTACAAAAATATGACTAAGGGACAAAACTGTGGAGGGGGGCGTCGCACACGGCTAAGAGATTGTCGTGGTTATGTGTTGCGCCCCCTCCCACATATATATAGGTGGGGGGGGGGAGGGAGGAGTAGCCAAGGAGGCGCCCCAAGTAGGCCGAATCCTACTTGGGGTTGTCACATCCCTAGTTCTGGTATGACCAAGACCAGCTAGTCATTTGTGCATCATGTTTAAATTCCATTTAAAATTGAAATGGGGATTTGTGAAATCCTTAGAATCATTCTAGAAATGACCCAAATAAAAAAATTGCTCTAAAAGGGTCCAAGAAAATGCTCATGTTGCTCTCTGAAAATTTTGGACAGAGATAAAAGTCAAACCAACATTTTCAGGAGCTCATAAGTATTTATTTTGGACTTTTGGAATTAATTCAATAATTATTTGCATTGGATTTATATTCGATATATTTCAAATATGATCCAATAACTCTGAAAGTTTGCAAGTGGCCTTGAATACTTTTAAACATGCCACATAATAATTTTCAGAAGTTTATGAAATGATTTGGTATAAAAATCAAATCAAAACAAATTAAACAAATAGAAAAGAGAAATAAGAGAGAAGGAGAGAAGTACCTGGGCCTTACCTGGCAGCCCATCTAGCCGGCCCAGCCCACCAGGGGCAGGGAGATATTCTTCCTCCCGCCAGTAGGATGCACAGCGCGTGCCCGACGAGCGCACGGCCACCACACGCCACCTCCTGCCTCCCTGCTTGCTCCCATGACCCCTGGAGACGCCACGCAGAACCCCTCGACTCTCTCTCACTCTCCCTCGCTCTCACCCCCTTTCCTGGATCCCTCTCCCTCGCATCCGAGCGAGCTCGTCGCCGCCGATCGCTGCTGCCGCGGCCATCGTCTCCGCCTCGCCCCTCTGACGTGTCTACGAGCTCTGCGATGTCGTCCTCGTCTTCTCCACCGAGCCAGGCAAGCCAGGACGCACCGTAGCATCCTCATCGCGCTCGCCTTCGACCTCGGGCGCCGCCGATCACCGTCGCCGATTCGTCGTCCTCAGCCCATCCCCGAGCTCGCCAGCTGCACCAATAGAACCGCTGTGAGCTACTGGTCGTTTCCCCCATCCTTCCCTGTTCGATTTCTTCCTCTAGCCTCATCGCGCATGAAACCGAGGCCGCCGTCCGCCATGGCCGGCGAGCCCGCGCTCCAGAGCCTCTCCTGCTCGCTCCAGGGGCACTGACATGCTCCTGGCGCCTCCAGGAGGCCGCCTAGCCACTCCGTTTGCTCGCTCAAGCGCTGCAGCCGCAACCCCGCACTCACCCGAACTCCGGCGCCTTCACGAGCTCACTTCCGGCGAGCTCCGTCCACCCCACGGCCTCCCACCTGCTCCGTTAGATGCGCGCGAGCGCCAGCCACCCTCAGCACCCATCCACGCGTCGATTGGACGCCGGAGCAGCGTTTCCGGCGAGCGTCCGCCGCGGGTTTGGTTGCCGCCGGCCAAACTCCGGTGGGCTGACATGGCACTTGATTAATTAGCGCTAATCACATATTAGTTTAACCCCAAGGGTCAATGACAGACGGGCCCCACCGGTTTAGTTAACTAGCTAACATAATTAG
The DNA here is from genome assembly GCF_002162155.2 of Triticum dicoccoides. Classification (NCBI taxonomy): domain Eukaryota; kingdom Viridiplantae; phylum Streptophyta; class Magnoliopsida; order Poales; family Poaceae; genus Triticum; species Triticum dicoccoides. The sequence continues at coordinate 126,503,292 of NC_041388.1, read as the reverse complement.
TTAGAATTAATCTAATTCGACCGGACCCACACGCCAGCCTCTGTAGTTAACACCGTGTCACTGACCAGTGGGTCCCACTGGTCAGGTTTGACCTGGACCGTGCCCGTTGACCTACTGACATCATGATGATGTCAGGCTGATGTCATATTTCCTTTCTGGAATTTAAATAAATCTTAAATGATTTATTATTTTCGGAAAATGCCCAAAACTTCAAAAAATCATAGAAATTCAACCGCAGCTTAGATTTAAATAATCTATATATGAAAAATCATCAGAAAAATTCAATCTATCCATCTGTACCAGCTTCATGCATGTCAAACCAACTTATACCTACTGTATAAGTGGAACACTAAAATGGCTTCTATAAAGAGCTTATTATGGAGGTGCATTTGAATCTTTGGTTCAAATGGATTTCACCCAAATAAAAGCTAGTTGCATTAGCTCAATCAACATCACATATTCATGCCATGATCATGCATCATATTGTTGCATATGATTGTGTTTGATTATCGACACCGTTCCTTCTCGATAGGTCCTGCTCCGGAGACCGATCCAGAGTACCTGTCAGAGGAGCAGTGCCCCCCTGTTGATCTACTAGGCAAGCAAACCCCCTTGTTCATTCTGATACAATCCTACTCTCTCGCTCCCGCTCTCATTTATTGCATTAGGACAACAACGATTCAACTGCTACTTTATGCTGCGGTAGTTGAACCCGTTCCTCTGCATGACCTGTCATTGCCACAGTAAATAGTTAAAACCCACTAGCATGTGTAGGAGTTGATTGAGCCATGTTGTGTTCCTACCATGCCATGCCTGCTATTGCTTAGAGTTGTGTCAGGTCTGATTCATCAGGAATGAATTGGAGTGGCACGATATGTTCTGGTGCTGAGAGTTAAACGTGTGAACACGATTTGGTAAAGGTAGCGGTGAGAGGCCATGTATGAGTACATGGTGGGTTGTCTCATTGGGACCGTCCTTAAGAACTGAGTTCTGTGTAAGTAGTCCAATGACTAGCTACTACCACACATTGGGCTCCGGGCGCTCCAAGCTCTCTCGACTTATTAGCCAACTTGATCTCTATCTAGGAGTTGCAAATAGTTTCTGGTGTTTGTAGGTAGTGTTAGTAGTCTACCAAGTGGCACCCAGCCAGGTGGGCTTGGGACAGACTAGGGACAGTGGCACGGTGTACCAAGTGGCACCCGGATGGTGGGCTTGGGAACCCTGCTCACATCGTTTGGGGCCGTGAGCGACACCCCGACCGGATCTCCTTGCGGATGGAACCAGAATAGGCGATAAACCTGGATGAGAGACTTGCGTGGTTAGGCAGGTCGTGGCCGACACCCTCGCTGGGCTTCCGCTTGAAGGTTGCCGAGTACACGTCGTGTAAACGGCGATAAGTGGTGAGAGCATGTGTGAAGAAGTACACCCCTGCAGGGTTATCACGATCTATTCGAATAGCCGTGTCCTCGGTTATGGACTTCTTGGATGCTTAAGTGGTACATAGAAAACTTAAAGTGGATACTCTAAAATGCTCAAGACAAGTGTGAGTGCTATGGATGGCCTCCCGTAGGGAGACGGGGATGAATCCATAGTAGTGTATTGATGTGGTGATTAGTGGACTCGTGTGCGCTGCCTCACCTCAAAGAAGTTTCTCGTTGTCGTAGAACAGGATAGCCACTGAGTCAAAGCTGGCTTGCTGCAACTAAACCCCACATTACCTTCTTGATACAAATGCATGTATGATAGGATCTGATGTAAGTCTTGCTGAGTACCTTTGTACTCACGTTTGCTTTATCTATGTTTTGCAGGTGAGACATCTGTCTCACTAGTAGTACCGCTTAGACTTCGACGAGTAGCTTGTTACCTCAGCTACGATCTTGTACCCTTGGGAGGGACTTGTAGATAGTCAGGCTTCTTAGCGTTTTTCCTTTTGTAGTTGTCTGTACTCAGACATGTAATGCTTCCGTTGCTTGTATGCTCTGAATGATGGGTCATGTGACCCCTGTTTGTGTTTAATGCTATGTGGCTCTTCTGGGACTTTATCTATATGAGTTGCGTTATGTTGTGATGCCATGTTGTACATCACATACTTGCATGTTATGCGTACGTGTGACGTGTATTGCTATGTGTGGGATCCGATAATCTAGTTGTTTATCCTTGGCAGCCTCTCTTATGGGGAAATGTAGTCTAGTGCTTCCTTGAGCCATAGTAGTGCGCTACAGCCTGGTTCACCGGAGTCCTGCTAGCCCAGCACTACTGCTCAGGGCACTTGACTGGCCGGCATGTGTTTCACTTCGTTCCTGTGTCTATCCCTTCGGGGAAATGTCACGCGGTGACATTCGGAGTCCTGCCTAGCCTGCTATAGCCCGGGTTCCTGGAGTCCTGTTAGCCCAGTGTTACAGCCTGGATTCATACGCTGCTGACTGACATGCTCGATGTGAATCATGTATGCCTGTCCCCATAGGTTAGTGCCGCTTTGGGTTCACGACTAGCCATGTCGGCCCGGGTTCTCTATCATATGGATGCTAGCGACACAATCATATACGTGAGCCAAAAGGCACAAAAGGTCCCGGGCCAGGGTAAGGCGACACCCATGGGAATACCGTGCGTGAGGCCGCAAAGTGATATGAGGTGTTACCAGCTAGATCGATGTGACTTGGAATCGGGGTCCTGACAGCTTTGGTATCAGATCCTGACCGCCTGTAGGATTTCCAAGCCAACCTGGTCGAAGTTGAGTCTAGAAATTCTTTAGCTATATAGGGGAATTGATTGTGGAAGGGAACGTAAGGGTATTTTTACTCCTTATACCTCATGCCTTCTGATCTGAGTCATCCTATCTTTCCTACGGGGTTAAGGAACTAGGCTTTCTCTTATGTCTATCAGGATCACGTGTTACTACTCCGTAGTCTCTTAGGATTGGTTGATCAGAGTCTTATCCCAGTTCAAGTACTTCCTGTGTAGTATGTTTAGTAATATCTCAGAACCTTAAGTGATGATGTTGAGTATGGTGCTACCCCGTCTTTTGCAGAATGTCTCATTTTGAGCATTTTACTGCCGTTATGCTGCCGGAATTGTCCTAGGAGTTCAAGAGATAGTATTCTCCTTGTACTATATTCTACATCCTTATGACGATGCTGAATCCATCCTTGTTTTCCTTGGTTTCGTTCTTCAGGATGTTGCCGGTTAATCGAAGTTCTGTTGCTCGTAGCCAGAACCACGGAGATGGTAGGGATGAGGTTCCTCCCGATCAGTCTTCGTTGGCAAAGTTCATGTTAGAAGTTGAGATGAACAAGGCTTGTTAGCACGTATCGAGGAGAACACCGCACCCCAGTGCAAGGAGTCAGCGACCATCTATGATTTCATTGGTCTGAAACCACCTACCTTCCATCATTCCATTGAACCACTCGATGCAGATGACTGGCTTCATAGTATCACTCTCAAGCTGTGTTTTGCGAACGTAGCTGAAGGTGACAAGGTCACCTGTGCTGCTTATCACCTGGAAGGTCCTGCTAGTATTTGGTGGCAGAACTATGAGGCTATGCTTCCAGCTGGTCAGATACCCACCTGGAGAGATTTTACTGAGGCTTTTCGCGAGCATCACATCCCTCTGGCTCTCATTGAATGCAAGAGAGAAGAGTTCTGTAGTTTCACCCAGAGTAAGATGGCCGTTGATGCTTACAGTAGGGAATTTGAGAACCTTGCCCGCTATGCTACAGAAGAGGTGTCCACAGACGCCAAGAAGCAGGCTAGGTTCCGGAAGGGTCTCAACCCCAAGTTGCGTCATGATCTCCACCTGCATCACTGTGATACATTCCAGGCTCTTGTGAACAAGGCCATTAATGCAGAGACAGCTCAACTCACTTACGAGGAGTCTCATAAGCACACCTGTGATTTGGGTTCTTCCTCCGGTTCTACTTCGCAGAAGCGCCGGATTTGGGTTCCGAACTCCGCTCTTCCACCTGGTTACTCACCGAGGCCCTCTTATGTGGCGCCTCACCCAGTTCAGTTACATGCTCCACCCAAGCCTGTTGGTAGACTGCTTGTCAAAGCAGGTCCACGTCCTACCTCAGGGACTTGCTTCACATGCGGAGAGCCAGGACACTATGCACGTGACTGCTCTCAAACCAATTATGCTCCACCCCAGCCTAAGAAGTCTGTTGGCCGTGGTAAGCCATCACGCAAGATGATCAGTGTCAAGTCAGCTTCCACTGAACATGGACATGTGCATCACGTCTTAGCTAGAGACGCTCATGATGATCCAAATGTCGTTCTTGGTACACTCCTTGTCAATTGCCATCCAGCATCGGTTTTATTTGATACCGGAGCATCTCATTCCTTCATTTCTGAAAGCTATGCTAACTCGCACAACATTTCATTTTGTGATATGCCCTCTCCACTAGTCATTCAAACTCCTGGATCCAAATGGCAAACTTCTAGTGTAAGCCATGGTAATGAAATCCTTGTTGATAGACTTGTATTCCTTGCATCACTTATAGCCCTCAAGTCTACCGATATCAACATCATCTTGGGTATGGACTGGATGAAAGCTCATTATGCCAAGATTGATTGTTACACAAGGTCTGTTCAGCTTACACGCCCATCTGGCAAGATAGTCACCGTCTCCACTAGAGTTGCAAAGCGCCAACTCTATTCTCTTAATGCCAGCCCTCTTCCAGACCTTGAAGATATCCCGGTAGTCTGTGACTTTCCGGATGTCTTTCCAGAGGAACTGCCAGGTATTCCACCTAACAGAGATGTAGAGTTTGTCATAGATCTTATTCCAGGAACCGCTCTGATCTCTAGGAGACCTTACAAGATGGCACCCTTAGAACTAGCTGAGCTGAAGAAACAACTCGATGAATCCTTGCAGAAGGGTTTCATCCGTCCTAGTTCTTCTCCCTGGGCTTGCCCCGTCCTCTTTGTCAATAAGAAGCATGGTATGGACCGAATGGTTGTAGATTATTGTCCCGTTAATTTGGTCACGATAAAGAACAAGTATCCGCTCCCCAGGATCAACGACCTATATGATCAGCTCGCTGGATCCTCAGTCTTTTCAAAGATGGATTTGAGGTTAGGCTATCACCAAATCAAGATCAGAAATGGGGACATTCCTAAAACGGCTTTTGTCACTCGTTATGGTCAGTACGAGTACACCGTCATGTCCTTCGGTCTAACCAATGCTCCAGCTACATTCTCCCGCTTGATGAACTCGATCTTCATGGAATACTTAGATAAGTTCGTCGTGGTTTACCTCGATGATATTCTTATTTACTCGAAGAACAAGGAAGAGCATGCCGAACATCTTAGACTTGTGTTAGAGAAACTCAGAGAACACCGCCTTTATGCCAAGTTCTCCAAGTGCGAATTTTGGTTGCCAGAAGTGACCTACCTGGGCCACGTGATATCTGGTAAGGGCATTGCTGTCAATCCTGAGAGAGTTCAGGCCGTTCTTGATTGGACTCCGCCTGAAACGGTTAAGCAAGTTAGGAGTTTCCTTGGCCTAGCCAGTTATTGTCGCCGCTTCGTTGAGAACTTCGCCAAAGTGGCCAAACCTCTCACGGAACTTCTCAAGAAAGACACAAAGTTTGAGTGGTCCCCACAGTGTGAGTATAGTTTTCAGGAACTGAAAAGACGCCTGACCTCTGCTCCCATACTTGTGCCACTGGATTTCACTAAAGACTTTGTTATCTACTGCGATGCCTCACGACAGGGACTAGGTTGCATTCTTATGCATGATCGCCATGTGATTGCCTATGCATCTCGACAGTTGCATCCACATAAGGAGAATTATCCTACACATGATCTAGAGCTTGCAGCCGTAGTCTATGCACTTAAGACATGGCGACATTACCTTCTCGGTAAACGTTGCGAGATTTACACCGACCACCAGAGTCTCAAGTATATCTTCACCCAACCAGATTTGAACCTTAGACAAATACGTTGGTTGGAGTTGATCTCATATTACGACTTAGGGATTACCTACACCCCAGGCAAGGGGAATGTCATGGCTGATGTGCTAAGTTGTAAGTCCTATTGCAACAATCTTATGTTGCAGCAGGGCCAACCACTTCTCCATGAGGAATTCTGTAAGCTTAATCTTCACATTGCTCCTCACAGATTCCTTTCTACCTTGGTGGCGAAACCTACTCTTGTGGATCACATCATCTTTGCTCAGAAGCAGGATACGGGAATTTCCCGGATCAAGAGAAACATTGACAAGGGAGTTGGTGGCAGTTTCTCTATAGATGATCATGGTGTTGTTTTCTTTGAGAATCGCTTGGTGGTTCCCAAGAATCAACTTCTGCGACAACTGATTCTTAAGGAGGCGCATGAATCTCCTCTCACGATTCATCCCGGTAGTACTAAGATGTATCAGGACCTACGCCAAAGGTCCTGGTGGACTAGGATGAAGAGAGAAATTGCTCAGTTTATTTCTAACTGCGACGTTTGTCGTCGTGTTAAGGCAGAGCATCAAAGGCCAGTTGGCACCCTTCAGCTTTTAGCTATTCCTGAGTGGAAACGGGATAAAGTTGGTATGGACTTCATCACCGGCTTTCCCAGGACCAAGAGAGGGAATAATGCTATCTTCATAGTCATTGATCGTCTTTCCAAAGTGGCTCACTTCCTACCTGTTCGAGAGAGTATCACTGCTAGTCAGCTCGCTGACTTATATATTTCTCGAATAGTGTCACTTCATGGTGTTCCACTAGAGATCAACTCAGACTGTGGTAGTCTTTTCACTTCTCATTTCTGGGAGAGTTTCGAAATTGCCATGGGCACCCATCTTTCCTTCAGTACCGCTTTCCACCCTCAATCAAGTGGTCAGGTGGAAAGGGTCAACCAAATTCTCGAAGACATGCTTAGAGCTTGTGTTATCTCATTCGATATGGATTGGGAGAAGTGACTTCCCTTCGCCGAGTTTGCTTATAACAACAGCTACCAATCCAGCCTCAAGAAAGCTCCTTTTGAGGTTCTGTATGGACAAAGATGTCGAACACCTTTGAACTAGTCAGAAACCGGTGAAAGACAATTCTTTGGACTGGATATGATCTAGGAGGCAGAAGAGCAAGTTCGCATCATTCGTGAGAATTTGAAAACAGCCCAATCTCGTCAGAAGAGCCAGTATGACCGTTGTCATAAGGAAGTGGCTTACGAAGTTGGCGACAAGGCTTATCTTCGGGTTACCCCTTTGAAGGGTACCCATCGTTTCGGTATCAAGGGCAAGTTGGCTCCTCGTTACATCGGTCTTTTTCGCATTCTCGCTAAACAAGGAGAGGTTGCCTACCAGTTGGAACTACCCCCACAACTTTCTCGAGTTCATGATGTCTTCCACATCTCTCAACTCAGGCGTTGCTTCTCGGATCCCATCCGCGGAGTGGACCACGAAACGCTTGATCTCCAAGATAACCTCACATATCGAGAGTACCCTATCCGCATTTTGGATCAAGCAGAGCGTGTCACCCGACGTCATAACATCAAGTTTCTCAAGGTTCAGTGGTCTCATCATTCCAAGAGAGAAGCTACTTGGGAGCGAGAAGATCGTCTTCGACTTGTGTACCCCACTTTCTTTCCCCCAACTTCTGAATCTCGAGACGAGATTTTTTCGAGTGGGGGCGAGTTGTCACATCCCTAGTTCTGGTATGACCTAGACCAACTAGTCATTTGTGCATCATGTTTAAATTCCATTTAAAATTGAAATGGGGATTTGTGAAATCCTTAGAATCATTCTGGAAATGACCCAAATAAAAAAATTGCTCTAAAAGGGTCCAAGAAAATGCTCATGTTGCTCTCTGAAAATTTTGGACAGAGATAAAATTCAAACCAACATTTTCAGGAGCTCATAAGTATTTATTTTGGACTTTTGGAATTAACTCAATAATTATTTGCATTGGATTTATATTCGATATATTTCAAATATGATCCAATAACTCTGAAAGTTTGCAAGTGGCCTTGAATACTTTTAAACATGCCACATAATAATTTTCAGAAGTTTATGAAATGATTTGGTATAAAAATCAAATCAAAACAAATTAAACAAATAGAAAAGAGAAATAAGAGAGAAGGAGAGAAGTACCTGGCCTTACCTGGCAGCCCATCTGGCTGGCCCAGCCGACCAGGGGCAGGGAGGTCTTCTTCCTCCCGCCAGTCGGATGCACAGCGCGTGCCCGACGCACGCACGGCCACCGCACGCCACCTCCTGCCTCCCTGCTTGCTCCCATGACCCCTGGAGACGCCACGCAGAACCCCTCGACTCTCTCTCTCACTCTCCCTCGCTCTCACCCCCTTTACTGGATCCCTCTCCCTCGCATCCGAGCGAGCTCGTCACCGCCGATCGCTGCTGCCGCGGCCATCGTCTCCGCCTCGCCCCTCTGACGTGTCTACGAGCTCTGCGACGTCGTCCTCGTCTTCTCCATCGAGCCAGGCAAGCCAGGACGCACCGTAGCGTCCTCATCGCACTCGCCTTTGACCTCGGGTGCCGCCGATCGCCGTTGCCGACTCGTCGTCCTCAGCCCGTCCCCGAGCTCGCCAGTTGCACCAATAGAACCGCTGTGAGCTACTGGTCATTTCCCCCATCCTTCCCTGCTCGATTTCTTCCTCTAGCCTCATCGCCTGTGAAACCGAGGCCGCCGTCCGCCATGGCCGGCGAGCCTGCGCTCCAGAGCCTCTCCTGCTCGCTCCAGGGGCACTGACACACTTCTGGCGCCTCCAGGAGGCCACCTAGCCACTCCGTTTGCTCGCTCAAGCGCTGCAGCCGCAACCCCGCACTCACCTGAACTCCGGCGCCGCCACGAGCTCACATCCGGCGAGCTCCGTCCACCCCACGGCCTCCCACCTGCTCCGTTAGATGCGCGCAAGCGCCAGCCACCCTCAGCACCCTTCCGCGCGTCGATTGGACGCCAGAACAGCGTTTCCGACGAGCGTCCGCCGCGGTTTTGGTCGCCGCCGGCCAAACTCCGGTGGGCTGACATGGCACTTGATTAATTAGCGCTAATCACATATTAGTTTAACCCCAAGGGTCAATGACAGACGGGCCCCACCGGTTTAGTTAACCAGCTAACGTAATTAGTTAGAATTAATCTAATTCGACCGGACCCACACGTCAGCCTCTGTAGTTGACACCATGTCACTGACCAGTGGGTCCCACTAGTCAGGTTTGACCTGGACCATGCCCATTGACCTGCTGACGTCATGATGATGTCAGGCTGACACCATATTTCCTTTCTGGAATTTAAATAAATCTTAAATGATTTATTATTTTTAGAAAATGCCCAAAACTTCAAAAAATCATAGAAATTCAACCGTAGCTCAGATTTAAATAATTTATATATGAAAAATTATCAGAAAAATTCAATCTATCCATCTGTACCAGTTTCATGCATGTCAAACCAACTTATAACTACTGTATAAGTGAAACACTAAAATGGTTTATATAAAGAGCTTATTATGGAGGTGCATTTGAATCTTTGGTTCAAATGGATTTCACCCAAATAAAAGCTAGTTGCATTAGCTCAATCAGCATCACATATTCATGCCATGATCATGCATCATATTGTTGCATATGCTTGTGTTTGATTATCGACACCGTTCCTTCTCGATAGGTCCTGCTCCAGAGACCGATCCAGAGTACCTGTCAGAGGAGCAATGCCCCCCTGTTGATCTACCAGGCAAGCAAACCCCCTTGTTCATTCTGATACAATCCTACTCTCTCGCTCCTGCTCTCATTTATTGCATTAGGACAACAATGATTCAACTGCTACTTTATGCTGCGGTAGTTGAACCCATTCCTCCGCATGACCTGTCATTGCCACAGTAAATAGTTAAAACCCACTAGCATGTGTAGGAGTTGATTGAGCCATGTTGTGTTCCTACCATGCCATGCCTGCTATTGCTTAGAGTTGTGTCAGGTCTGATTCATCGGGAATGAATTGGAGTGGTACAATATGTTCTGGTGCTGAGAGTTAAGCGTGTGAACACGATTTGGTAAAGGTAGCGGTGAGAGGCCATGTAGGAGTACATGGTGGGTTGTCTCATTGGGACCGTCCTTAAGAACTGAGTTCTGTGTAAGTTGTCCAATGACTAGCTACTACCACACATTGGGCTCCGGGCGCTCCAAGCTCTCTCGACTTATTAGCCAACTTGATCTCTATCTAGGAGTTGCAAATAGTTTCTGGTGTTTGTAGGTAGTGTTAGTAGTCTACCAAGTGGCACCCGGCCAGGTGGGCTTGGGACAGACTAGGCACAGTGGCATGGTGTACCAAGTGGCACCCGGATGGTGGGCTTGGGAACCCTGCTCAAATCGTTTGGGGTCGTGAGCGACAGCCCGGCCGGATCTCCTTGTGGATGGAACCCGAATTGGTGATAAACCTGGATGAGAGACTTGCGTGGTTAGTCAGGTCATGGCCGACACCCTCGCTGGGCTTTCGCTTGAAGGTTGCCGAGTACACGTCGTGTAAACAACGATACGTGGTGAGAGCATGTGTGAAGAAGTACACCCCTGCAGGGTTATCATGATCTATTCGAATAGCCGTGTCCTCGGTTATGGACTTCTTGGATGCTTACGTGGTACATAGACAACTTAAAGTGGATACTCTAAAATGCTCAAGACAAGTGTGAGTGCTATGGATGGCCTCCCGTAGGGAGATGGGGATGAATCAATAGTAGTGTATTGATGTGGTGATTAGTGGACTCGTGTGTGCTGCCTCACCTCAAAGAAGTTTCTCATTGTCGTAGAACAGGATAGCCACTGAGTCAAAGCTGGCTTGCTGCAACTAAACCCCACATTACCTTCTTGACACAAATGCATGTATGATAGGATCTGATGTAAGTCTTGCTGAGTACCTTTGTACTCACGTTTGCTTTATCTATGTTTTGCAGGTGAGACATCTGTCTCACTAGTAGTACCACTTGGACTTCGACGAGTAGCTTGTTACCTCAGCTATGATCTTGTACCCTTGGGAGGGACTTGTAGATAGTCAGGCTTCTTAGCCTTTTTCCTTTTGTAGTTGTCTGTACTCAGATATGTAATGCTTCCGTTGCTTGTATGCTCTGAATGATGGGTCATGTGACTCCTGTTTGTGTTTAATGCTATGTGGCTCTTCTGGGCCTTTATCTATATGAGTTGCGTTATGTTGTGATGCCATTGCTATGTGTGGGATCCGACAATCTAGTTGTTTACCCTTGGCAGCCTCTCTTATGGGGAAATGTAGTCTAGTGCTTCCTTGAGCCATAGTAGTCCGCTACAGCCCGGTTCACCGGAGTCCTGCTAGCCCAGCACTACTGCTCAGTGCACTTGACTGGCCGGCATGTGTTTCACTTTGTTCCTGTGTCTGTCCCTTCGGGGAAATGTCACGCGGTGACATTCGGAGTCCTGCCTAGCCTGCTACAGCCCGGGTTCCCGGAGTCCTGTTAGCCCAGTGCTACAGCCCGGATTCACATGCTCCTGACCGACATGCTCGATGTGAATCATGTATGCCTGTCCCCATAGGTTAGTGCCGCTTTGGGTTCACGACTAGCCATGTCGGCCTGGGTTCTCTGTCATATGGATGCTAGCGACACAATCATATACATGAGCCAAAAGGCGCAAACGGTCCTGGGCCAGGGTAAGGCGACACCCGTGGGAATACCGTGCATGAGGCCGCAAAGTGATATGAGGTGTTACCAGCTAGATCGATGTGACTTGGAATCGGGATCCCGACAGGGGTCCTCCCCAAGCCCCGCCCCCTTTCCTTTCTAGGTGAGCGGGGAAAGGCAGGGGAGGGTGGCGCCTCCTTTCCTTTCTCCCATGAGAAAGGGAAGGCAGGAGGATCTAGCCCTCCCCCTTTCCTTCCCTAGGTCCGGTGGCCAGGGAGAGGGGCGCGCCAGCCCCCTTCTGGGCTGGTCTGTCCCCCCTTGCCCCGTTATGCCCATACACCTACCCGGGGTGTCCGGAACCCCTTCCGGTGACCCGATGACTACCCGGTGCACTCCGAAACTCTTCCTGTGTCCGAATATCATCGTCATATATATCAATCTTTACCTCTGGACCATTCCGGAGCTCCTCGTCATGTCTGTGATCCCATTTGGGACTTCAAACAACATTCGGTCACCAAATCATGTAACTCTATATCGTCAACGAACGTTAAGCGTGCGGACCCTACGGGTTCGAGAACTATGTAGACATGACCGAGACACCTCTCTGGTCAATAACCAATAGCGGAACCTAGATGCCCATATTGGCTCCTACATATTCTATGAAGATCTTTATCGGTTGAACCTTATGACAACATGCGTAATTCCCTTTGTCCATCGGTATGTTACTATGACGCCCCAATTTGACCGTACACTAATCATACACGCAAACGTGTACGATCAAGATTAGGTACTCACGGGAAGATATCACAACACAACTGTACAAATAGAATAAGTCATACAAGCATCATATTACAAGCCAGGGGCCTCGAAGGCTCGTATACAAGAGCTCGATCATAGATGAGTCAGTGGAAGCCACAATATCTGAGTACAGACATAAGTTAAACAAGATGCCATAGGATGGCTAGCACAAACTGGGATACAGATCGAGAGAGGCGCAGGCCTCCTGCCTGGGATCCTCCTAAACTTCTCCTGGTCATCGTCAGCGGGCTGCACGTAGTAGTAGGCACCTCCCGAGTAGTAGTAGTCGTCGTCGACGGTGGCGTCCGGCTCCTGGGCTCCAACGTCTGGTCGCAGCAATCGGGTATAGAAAGGGAAAAAGAGGGAGCAAAGCAACCATGAGTACTCATCCAAAGTACTCGCAAGCAAGGAGCTACACTACATATGTATGCAATGGTATCAAATGGAATAAGGGTATCATATGTGGACTGAACTGCAGAATGCCGAAATAAGAGGGGGATAGCTAGTCCAATCGAAGACTACGCTTCTGGTAACCTCCATCTTGCAGCAGGAGAAGAGAGTAGATGGTAAGTTCACCAAGTAGCACCGCATAGCATAAACCTAACCGATGATCCTCCTCTCGTCGCCCTGTGAGAGAGCGATCACCGGTTGTATCTGGAACTTGGAAGGGTGTGTTTTATTAAGTATCCGGTTCTAGTTGTCATAAGGTCAAGGTACAACTCCGGGTCATCCTTTTACCGGGGGACACAACTATTGGAATAGATCAACTTCCCTGCAGGGGTGCACCACATAACCCAACACGCTCGATCCCGTTTGGCCGGACACACTTTCCTGGGTCATGCCCGGCCTCGGAAGATCAACACGTCGCAGCCCTACCTAGGCACAATAGAGAGGTCAGCACGCCGGTCTAAATCCTATGGCGCAGGGGTCTGGGCCCATCGCCCATTGCACACCTGCATGTTGCGTGGGAGGCCGGAAGCAGAACTAGCCCCTTAATACAAGAGCAGGCTTACGTTCCAATCCGGCGCGCGCCGCTTAGTCGCTGACGTCATGAAGGCTTCGGCTGATACCACGACGTCGAGTGCCCATAACTGTCCCCCCGTAGATGGTTAGTGCATATAGGCTAGCGGCCAGACTCAGATCAAATACCAAGATCTCGTTAAACGTGTTATCTTAAAATAACCGTGAACGCCGACCAGGGCCAGGCCCACCTCTTTCCTAGGTGGTCTCAACCTGCCCTGTCGCTTCGCCACAAAGATCCACACAGAGGGCCGTTGGGACAAAGGTCCTTTCAGCCCCCAATCCATGAATCACTCGCGGGTGCTCCACGAGTCGACCCGACTTTAGTCACCACATGTATCATGTATAAAGTATATAGTATATACCCGTGATCACCTCTCGAGCGATCACGACCCGATAGTATAGCATGGCAGATGGACAAGAATGTAGGGCCACTTATGATAAACTAGCATCCTATACTAAGCATTAGGATTGCAGGTAAAGGTAACAACACTAGTAGCAAGGACATGCTATGCATCAGGATAGGATTAACAGAAAGCAGTAACATGCTACACTACTCTAATGCAAGCAGTAGAGAGAAGAGTAGGCAATATCGGGTGATCAAAGGGGGGGCTTGCCTGGTTGCTCTGGCAAGAGAGAGGGGTCGTCAACTCCGTAGTCGTACTGGGTAGCAGCGTCGTCGGTCTTGGTGTCTAGCAAGAGAAGAGGGGGGAGAAACAATAAATATAATGCAAACAAATGCATGACGTTGCATGACATGACAAAGCGTGATGCTAGGTGTGCTCTAACGCGGTACAAGGTGGTACCGGTGAAGGGGGAAAAACATCCGGGAAAGTATTCCCAGTGTTTCGCGTTTTCGGATAGATGAACCGGAGGGGGAAAGTTGCGTGTTTGCTATGCTAGGGATGCATGGCGGATGAACGAGCTGCATATCCGGATTCGTCTCGTCGTTCTAAGCAACTTTCATGTTGAAAATAATTTAATCCGAGTTACGGATTAAAAGATATGATTTTCTAAAGATTTTATTAATTTCTGGAATTTAATTAATTATTTAATTTAATCTGAAAATGGATTTATGACATCAGCATGATGTCATGGTGACGTCAGCAGTCAACAAGGTTGACTGGTCAACCTGACCAGTGGGTCCCACTGGTCAGTGACACATTTTAATTAGACATATTAATTAACCTAATTAGTATTAATTAAGGGGTAGGCCCCACTGTCATACTAATTAATTAGCTAATTAACTAACCAGGTTAATTAGATAACTAATGTTTAATTAGTTTAGTTAGTTGTTTAGTTTAGTTAATCAAAATTAATTAAGTTAATTATTTCTATTTTTATTATATATATATATATATATATTATTCCTTTTAAAAAAAATCATTCTAGGGTGGGGGCCTCGTTTGTCATAGGGCCAAAGGCCAACCGGAGCGGGTGCGGGCGGTGTGCCACTGCGGGTGTGGGCGCCCGGACTGGGTGCTGCCAGTCGGTGCCACGGCGAGGGGAGGACGCCGGCGCGGCGTCGGCCGGCGCCAACGTGGCAACGGAGAGGCCACGACAGGGTGAGGCTGTGGGGATGCAGGCGGTGCCAGGGCGACGGGACGGTGCGTCGGGGCGGACGAGGCGGGGCCGGGGCATAGAGGAGGTGAGGGCGGACGGTAAGGCGGAGCACGGCCATCGGCGCAGTAGGCCGCCGAGCATGGCGGCTGTGGGCGCGAGCGGTGGGGACCGCGCGGGTGCCGACGAGGGATGCGGTGGAGGCGTGGCGGGGGGTGTGCCGTGGCAACGAAGGGCGGAGTCGGCGCGGGGGTACCGGGGAGTGGCGGCGCGCAGCGATGGAGGCGAGGCGCGCGAGAAGCAGGAGGGGCCGAAGTGGGGCGAGGCCACGGTGAGCGCCGGCCGCCGGAGTGGAGCGGAGCGGGGCGCGGCGAGAGGAGCAGCGGACGGCCACAGTGCACGCGTGGGTGCGGTCCAGGGCAGAGAGAGGAGGGGTGCTCACGAGGGGAAGGTGGGTCCGGGGCAATGGTGCTCGAGGTGGGTGTCGGGGACGCAGTCGACGACGAAGAGGAAGGCGAGGTGAGGGAGGCCCGGCGAGGCGGCGTCGGCTCCGAGCGCGGTGGTC
>NC_041388.1:126463650-126487474 GCF_002162155.2 Triticum dicoccoides | reverse complement strand
TTCCAATTTATTTTAACTCTATATAATAAATAATTAGTGCCTAAATTAGTGTTGTAAATTAAGCCTCTGCCATAAAAGCTTGACTTCCAAATAAATTAGTTTAGGATTTTATAAAATACAAAATTCATTTATCTAATTGTTTTAGCCACTAGGTTAATTACTTTTGAGCATTTAAACATGTTTTAAAGGTTTGGTTTCTCCACCAATATTTATTATGAATTACTTGCTACATTTAGAACATTTTAGTTTTGACTTTTGTAAACTCTTCTAGTTTGACTTTATTTCAAATTTGAATTTGAATGAGTTTTGAATCATCGCAAGATTATCAACAGTAATCATGGTGATGTGGCAACATTAGTAGAGGGTTACTGTAGCTTAATTATCCGGGCATCACAATTCTCCTCCAGTACAAGAAATCTCGTCCCGGGATTTAAGAGGGGGAGTAAGGGGGAAAGGATTTGGTTATGAAATTCTAACGAATCTTCTCGGTCTTGGTTGTCCTTCTCGAAGAGGTCAATCCATTACGTTGATGTCTCCATTTCTCAGCTTCATGTCATCATGATGAAGTCGGTATCCTTTCTACGGAAACTCCATCGTATGTATGAAAGAATAAAGGGGGAGTTTTCGGGGAGAACGGACCTCGGCAAGGTCGACTACTTGGTCGATAACATCAGGGAAGGTGGTGGAAAGTAACTCTCGAATTGAAACTTAAGAAAATACCGAGGGCAAAGTAATGAGGTATCATGGGAAGTTTCGAGCGGGCAGGCAACCGTTCGATGCCTGAAACAGGGCGTGAAAGGGGCTCAAAGCAAGGGGAATAAGTATTGTGCCCGGTAACAGATTTGATGATCTCTCGGAAGGTGGCTCATGAATTACCTACGAGGCCATGCGCGAGGAACAACCTTGGGAACAGGGGGTACATGAGAGTCAAGTTACGATCCTGTGGAACTGTGGGTTATGGGCCCACCATGTGGTTAAAAGTAGGAGAGGCGGTGACGTCTTGCACGATCATGTAAGCAAGGCATGTCAGAGGATAGCATGTTAGTTATGTCGGCAACAACCTCAGTACCAAGGGCGAGGGACAAAGAGAACCACTATCCTGCTCGTTGGGACGAGGCGGACCAATAGGCAAAGTTCTCGTCCATCGGTGGTTACCGGAATGTCATCAACAATAGTAACAGGGTCTTACTGATAGAGTTGTACACCGAGGTGTTTACATAAGCAGGAGAATATTGCTGCTTAGATCATATAGATCACCAGAAAGGTTAAACATAATAATGGAAAGAAAAATGTGATCATCAGATTAAACAGAACGATGGAGAGGAAAATGTGTTTAAACACATTTTTCAGGGGTATATCCTCCACAAGGACAAGCAGAGCATGATATCCATGAAAGGATATAACATAGAAAACCATATAGGTAACGGGAGAGGAAGTTCATGACATTACCCAATCAACGACGTTTGAATAATTGATAAAGGAAATTTAGCATGGTGCTTAAAATGTTCTTATCGATGATCATAGTACCACAGACATGCTTCGAGATAGCATTGACATGGTCATCAAGTAAGGTTCAGAATTTGGATGCATAAAGGATCCATTGCGATAAACTTATTAAACAAGGCATTCAATTTCCTCATGGAAAAATGGTTAACCTTGTTAAAAAGGAAACTATAACACTTGGTCCTCCGGTCAGGTATGCATGACATCACCTTACCGGGTCATATGAGGATCAATGTTATAACTCTTGAAAATATGTTCCAACCATCATATCTGACCGAGATTCAGATCTGATTGGTATGAAGATAACTCAGACACGGGATCCCTGAAAAGAAAAGGTGCAACACCAATTTACGAGATGTCATTGTAAGATTCTCGGGAAATGGACTATGGAAGCGAGTTCCAAAACAAGGGTTCATCATTAAAACAAGGAGAGGGTGAGGAGGCAGCTGATGAATTTAGCGACAATTCATCGAGATTTCCAAAAGATGGATTTCCACAATTATGTGAACAGGGAGATAACATTTGTCAGATCAAATGATATAATGAGGTATGCTCGAGGAAAACATACCCAATTAAACATTGGTTGAAAGGTGCACCCGAAATATGGGCTTAGGTCGCATGACCGATGTAAGAATGGTGATTCTATAACCAATGGTCTAAGAATGAAATGTCGACCATTAACTTCAAAGCAATATGGTTGCTAGAAGTGTAGAATCCAAGCAGCACCATTCACCTATTGTATCCCGGCTAGAATCAACATGGAAACCAAGAAGGAATGGTGATGGTGAGAAGTATCACTATACCAATAATTCCTAAGAGGTGGAGCAATTCTCACGACCTTCTTGACATATAAGATAGTAATACTCCAAGGTAAAGAAGAATAATTGCTGGATAGCAAGTGTCGGTGTCAAAACCGGCGGATCTTGGGTAGGGGGTCCCGAACTGTGCGTCTAGGCCGGATGGTAACAGGAGGCAGGGGACACGATGTTTTACCCAGGTTCGGGCCCTCTTGATGGAGGTAAAACCCTACGTCCTGCTTGATTAATATTGAAGATACGTGTAGTACAAGAGTAGATCTACCACGAGATTAGAGAGGCTAAACCCTAGAAGCTAGCCTATGGTATGATTGTATGTTGTGATTGTTGTCCTACAGACTAAAACCCTTCGGTTTATATAGACACTGGAGAGGGTTAGGGTTACACAAGGTCGGTTACAAAGGAGGAGATATCCATATACGTATTGCCTAGCTTGCCTTCCACGCCAAGTAGAGTCCCATCCGGACACGAGACGAAGTCTTCAATCTTGTATCTTCATAGTCTAACAGTCCGGCCAACGGAGATAGTCCGGCTGTCCGGAGACCCCCTAATCCAGGACTCCCTCAGTAGCCCCTGAACCAGGCTGCAATGACGATGAGTCCGGCGCGCAGTTGTCTTCGGCATTGCAAGGAGGGTTCCTTCTCCGAATACATCACAGAAGAATTTGAATACGAGGATAGTGTCCGACCCTGCAAAATAAGTTCCACATTCCACCGTAGAGAGAATAATGTTTTCGCAGATCTAATTCGCTAGCTTGTTTTGGCAACACGACGTTACGTCATGGCCCGTTGATTATTCAAACTGTTTCTTTTAACCAGCCCCGCACATAACGCGAGGCAGTTTTTCGACACGTCTTGTCAAAGCAGAGATTGTGTCCCCTTATTAAGGGATTCTCATCAATACGGGCATGGGTAACCCAACCGCGCCATCAATTATGGCGCTTGGGGGATAAGCGAGTTTTACCAGGCAAGTGGGGATGCTTAGTTTTGTCCACCCATATAAAGGGATAAGGATTCACCTTTCTATCCACGCCTTCTTCCTCCTCTGCTCATCCGCTCCCGCACACTCGTGCTCTAGCGCCCAAGTCCTCACTTCCATCTCAACCTTCTCCAACCATGTCTGGAGCGGGAGGCAAGTGGATGGTCTCCTTCGTCATGGAGGGAGACATCAAGAAACTAAGGAGAGCCGGATACCTGCCCGACGTCATCGCGCACCGGCTCCCAGATGAGGGGCAACTCATCCCCACCCCCAGGCCTCGTGAGAGGGTTGTATTCCTCACCCATTTCTTCCACAGACTGGGATTCCCTCTCCATCCCTTCGTCTGGGGGCTCATGTTCTATCACGGCCTGGATTTCCACGATCTGGCCCCGAACTTCATCCTCAACATCTCGGCGTTTATCGTTGTGTGCGAGGCCTTTCTCCGCATCAAGCCCCACTTCGGCCTATGGATGAAGACCTTCAACGTCAAGACGAAGGTGGTGGGCGGCCGCCAGGCGGAGTGCGGAGGCGCCATGGTGGGCAAGATGCCCAACTTAACATGGCTCGAGGGCTCCTTTGTGGAAACCATAGAGGGGTGGCAATCAGGGTGGTTATATATCACCGAGACGCGCGGCCCCGCATGGGTAGCGGCCCCTGAGTTCCGATCTGGCACCCCCATGCGGCTCACCTCCTAGAAGGAGAAGGGCCTGTCCTGGGGTAGTTCAAAAGAGCTGACCGGACTCCAGACATGTATTCAAAACATGGTGGACAAGAAGCTCAAGCTCGTCAACATAGTCCAGGTCATGCTCATCCGCCGGATACTCCCGTGCCAACAACGGGAGTTCACCTTGTGGGAGTTCAATCCGGCGCAGCACCGAACTCTGAACAGGCTCTTCGACACGACTCATGAAGATGCCTGGAGGGTGCTGTTCAAGAGCGCCGAGGTCCCTCCCCCCATTACTAAGGATCGCAGATTCAACACGAAGCGCCAAGCCAGCGCGGTAAGTTGTTTTACCTTTCACATGATACTTATTTTTATATAGATTGACTCTATGCGGGATCTAAACTCCCGTGCTGTTAACAGGACTGGCAGAAGATGGCTGGACAAATCGACTGTCCGGCTCCCTTGCCCGAAGCCCCGCAGACGCCCTTCTGGCGAAGATGTTGACTCCGGCCCCTTATAAGCTGCCGGAAAAGACCAAGAAGGCCAAGGGAGCTCTAAAGAGTTCCCGACGCCAGGCGTCGTCGGACTCACCGTCTGATGACTCTGTGACCCACTCTTCCCCCGAAGACGAGGAAGAGGAAGAAGAGGCTCCCCCACCGACTGGGGGAGACAAGAAAAGGAAGGCCGCTCCGATCGGGGAGGCCGGAGGGTCCAAGAAGGGAAGGACTCTCCTTCCGGAGAGCTCCACCGCCGCCGACGAAAGTGAAGACGAGTGGTTTCCCAGGGCCAAGCCCCAGGAGAGATCATAAGTATTCGGATACCAAAGTAACCCATAGGATTCCTTTGTCGCATTGCTTTCCCTAATCGCCGAACATAATCACGCAGGCCGCCACGAGGCAATATCAAGGTATCATCGGACGGCTCCCTGGGTTCATCGGACATGGATAGCGATCCAGTCCCGACTGCCACCTCCCCTCATCCTGCCGACGATGCCGAGGTGTTGTCTCAAGAGGCACCGGATCGAGGGGAGACAGTCCCGGAGGCGCCTCAAGGTGACCTTCCGGACTCCGGGAGCAGAGGGGATGGGGCCCCTGAGAGCTCCGAGTTTGGCCCTCAGCCGAACACCGCCCCGGAACCTCCAGCGGTTCCGGGCTCGGGCAGGCTGTCTCCTTCTAAGAGGGGTGAGACGCCTGTGCCGGTGACCTCTGCCCATCCAGAGGTGCCGGGCAATCTATTGGAAGCGCTTCGCAGCGCTTCCATCGAGGAGGATCACCGCACTATCATGAGTGCGGTGATCCAGAAGGTTCAGTCCGCCAAGAGCGGATTAACTGAAGCATGTACTAGCCTTCTAACAGGCTTCGAGGTAAGTGTTTTAAAATGTAGTAGAAGTATTACTGCATAGACAGTATCCCCTGATGCTTTGTTCGGTGTTCGCAAAGAAAAGCCGAACAGAGGATCAAATAATATCGCAGGAGTCTAATATAAGTATGTCAATATGCATATGCAGGCTTCTCTGCTGGCGTCCGCCGCACTAACTGCAGAGGTCGCCGTACTGAAGCAGGACCTCAATGGGTCCAAGAAAGATCTCGGCCTTGTCAAGAGGCAGCTCGAGGAGAACGAGGGTAAGTAATACCCCGTCTATAGATATATGTATATATAAGAAAGGACGCGATTGCAGAATGATAGGATCATTGTATGTTTTGCCAGGGGCCACGTCCGAGGTAGCGACCCTGAAGCAAGCGCTGACCAAGGCCGAAGAGACAGCGGCCAAGGAGCGCACCGAGCGAAAGAGGCACGAGGCTCGGGTGGGCGAGGTGCAGCAATAGCTCCAGGCTCTCATGACGAAGAACGAGGCGTTGGAGCTTGACTTGAAGACGCGAGAGTCTGAGCTTGCCGCTGCCCGTGAGAGCGCGAAGAGTGCCAAGGCCGAGGCCCAGAAGGCCCTTCAGGACATCGACACGATGAAGAAGATAGAGGCGGGTAAGGCTTTCTATATGCAAAGCAAGCATGTAAAAGTAAATTATCGATTACTTACCTGGATCCGGAGCTCTTCAGGAGCGTTCGCAGATTTGCCCCGCAGTGTGTCCGATGCCGCACAATTTTACCAGGCCGAGGACGGGAGCTCGTCGGATAAGCTGTTCTGGTCTCAGTATGATGAGGCCGGACATCCGGTGCCAATGAGCGACCAGCTGAAGCAGATGGTCGAGCTACATAAGGCGGCCGATCAGGCCATGAAGGGCTTCGTAGTCCGGTTGTGGCCTGGCGACGCCCTTCCGAATAGCTTCTTCGGCCTGGTGAGGCGGCTTGTGGATGCCTGCCCACGGCTGGAGGTGGTCAAGAGATCTGTCTGCATTGAAGGTGCACGCCGGACTTTCGCCCGTGTAAAAACGCAGTGGGTCAAGCTAGACGCCGTGAAGCTGATCAAGGAGGGGCCGCCGGAGGGCAAGGAGCACCGCCACCCCGAGATGTACTATGAGGGTGTTCTGCCTGGCGCCCGTCTTATCGCAGATGAGTGTTCACAAAATGTAATATTTGAATGAGACTTGCTCATTTTGTCCTGTATGTATGAAAACTTGTATCGTATTCGCTATGCAACGCTTGTGTGAATTTAAAATATTACCTTTTGTTTGGCTATTTATCCAATCTGAGAGATGGCTAGTCCTCGGCTTCTGCCCCCATGCCACGAGTGCTGGGGTGTTCGGGATAAACCTGAGCACTCTTGTTCCCTTGTTTGGGTCCTTCGAGGGAGGTGCTCAGCACAACAAACAAGGCAACCAGACTAGTAATGCTTTATCACTCTCACTTAGCCATAGAACTCTATAATTTTAAATTTCGGTGAAGCCCCTGGTATTCGGAAGGCCGAATTCGGGGCGCGATACACACCTGTAAGCCGGACAGAGCCGGCCCCTTGCCCTAAGCGGCATAAGTCTTTAGGGACTCGAAAAACCTCGCCGAACAGCAACCAATCTCTTGCCTTATCATGACAGTCAGTTTTAGCTTTCTCTACTGAGGTGCTCAGCCCGGCAGAACCGGAGCACAATCGCAGTAGTTCTCCTAGCGCTACCTTAGCCGATAGAGCGGAACGTAAGGTACCAAAACGTAGGAGCCGGGCAAACCCAACATCTGACCAAAGACATGATTCAGAGCTGATGCATATAATGCTATAAGTTCGGGGTGCCACACTTGTGAAAGTGCTCGGACTTTTCACACCATATTGTGGGTACGTAAGCCCCTGGTGTATTGGCCGTACCAGAGTGTATGGTTGCAAGGCGTCATTAATGAACACATAGATATATATATATATATATATATAACAAAAATGCAATAATAGTCATAATGTCATGCATTGTTTATTATAAAATTGCAATAAAGCAGAGTGATACAGATAGTGCAATAAGCGAAAGAGTAGGACTATGTCCCTTCCAAGGGCGAGCTGAGGAATGATATGAAATCTGTAATCAACCTGGGAATTCCGTTGTATAACGTAGTTGTCTGCCACCTTGGTTGCTGTATCATGTGTTCGGCAATAGAGCTGTCGGACAGCGTTTCCAGAGATTAAAGTCCTGAAAGAAAAAAAGAAAAAGAACCAAACGGGAAGCCCCTAGTGCGGTTTAGGCTGTGTTTTGGGGCGTGCTGCAGTTGTGCCCCCCCTCACCACCTGTGCCCATGGTATTTTTCATGCGTAATTATGTACGCATGACACGAATATCGCCGTTGGGCTGGGATTGGGGTGGCCGACGTATTGCTATGCGAGCTTAGATCGCGCCAGGCGGTCTATTTGCCGATTGCCCCGAGCGCGCTTGAAGGTGTCCGGGCTTTGAAACGCCGAACTGGCAGGTTGCCTTGAGAGGCTGCTTTGCGCTTCTGCCGCAAGGGCCGCGGTGTGTTCCTCTGTTCGGAGAGAGCGCTCTATGTTTCCATTGACTGTAATAACTCCGCGAGGTCCTGGCATCTTGAGCTTGAGGTATGCATAATGTGGTACCGCATTGAATCTAGCAAATGCGGTTCGTCCGAGCAGCGCGTGATAACCACTGCGGAATGGGACTATATCGAAGATTAACTCTTCGCTTCGGAAGTTATCCCGGGATCCGAAGACCACTTCCAGTGTAATTGAGCCTGTGCAGTGGGCCTCTACGCCTGGAATGACGCCCTTAAAGGTCGTTTTTGTGGGTTTGATCCTTGAGGGGTCTATACCCATTTTGTGCACTATGTCCTGATAGAGCAGGTTCAGGCTGCTGCCGCCGTCTATAAGGACTCGAGTGAGGTGAAATCCGTCGATGATTGGGTCTAGGACCAATGCGGTGAATCCACCATGACGGATACTAGTGGGATGGTCCCTGCGATCGAAGGTGATCGGACAGGAGGACCAAGGGTTGAACTTTGGGGCGACTGGCTCCAACGCATATACGTCCCTGAGCGCACGCTTCCGCTCCCTCTTGGGGATGTGGGTTGCGTATATCATGTTCACCATCCGCACTTGCGGGGAAACCTCTTCTGTCCTCCAGTGTGCGGCTACCGGGGTTCTTCCTCGTCATGGCTATGCGGCCCCTTGTCCTTATTTTCAGCAATTAACTTGCCGGCTTGCTTGAACACCCAACAATCCCTGTTGGTGTGATTGGCTGGCTTGTCTGGGGTGCCGTGTATTTGACACGAGCGATCGAGTATGCGGTCCAAGCTGGACGAACCCGGCGTACTTTGTTTGAATGGCTTTTTCCGCTGACCGGGTTTAGAGCCTTTAAATCCGGCATTGACTGTCGTATCCTCAGTACT
Organism: Triticum dicoccoides; assembly: GCF_002162155.2. Classification (NCBI taxonomy): domain Eukaryota; kingdom Viridiplantae; phylum Streptophyta; class Magnoliopsida; order Poales; family Poaceae; genus Triticum; species Triticum dicoccoides. The sequence continues at coordinate 126,478,744 of NC_041388.1, read as the reverse complement.
TTCGCTGTTAATGCAGCGCTTATGCTTGTTGCGACGTGACCTACTATTGCCATCCTTGGTATCTGAGGTACCATGGTTCTTTGATATGTTATTACTGCGAGCCAGCCAGCTGTCTTCTCCCGCACAAAAGCGGGTCATGAGCGTCGTGAGGGCTGCCATAGATTTTGGCTTTTCCTGACCAAGGTGCCGGGCTAGCCACTCGTCTCGGATGTTGTGCTTGAAAGCCGCTAAGGCCTGCGTATCCGGATAGTCGACGATTTGTTTTTTCTTTGTAAGGAACCGAGTCCAGAATTGCCTGGCCGACTCTTCTGGCTGCTGAATTATGTGGCTCAAGTCATCGGGGTCTGGTGGTCGCACATAAGTGCCCTGAAAGTTATCAAGGAATGCGGCTTCCAGATCTTCCCAACAGCTAATGAAGTCCGCTGGCAAGCTGTTAAGCCAATGCCGCACTGGTCCTTTGAGCTTTAGTGGGAGGTATTTGATGGCGTGTAAGTCATCACCGCGGGCCATGTGGATGTGGAGGAGGAAATCCTCAATCCATACCGCGGGATCTGTTGTGCCATCATATGATTCAATATTTATGGGTTTGAAACCTTCTGGGAATTGATGTTCCATTACTTCGTCTGTGAAGCATAAGGGGTTTGCGGCGCCTCTGTATTGGGCTATGTCGCGACGCAGCTCGAATGGGTCTTGCCCGCTGTGTTCGACTCGGCTGGATTTGCTTTTACTGTATCCGGCGTGACGTTTATCGTCTCGTAGAGTGGTGCGCCCTCGTGATCCGTAGATCGATCTTGAATGCTTTGCCTTGTCCTCCAATATGTCTCGCAGGTCTGGCGTATCTCCCCATGCCTTTTTATTTGAATGGCGTTGGTGTGGGGGCTGAGCTTTTGGCTGGAATGCCTCTCTATCACGGCCACGAGGTGGCCGATCAGCCGTATCATACGCTTCTTCCTCCAGTCGGGGTAGTAACCTGCGCCTTGGGTAACTCTTGGAGGGACGCTCGAGTTTATATTCCTCGGCCACAAGGACTTCAGTCCATTTGTCAGCTAGCAGATCTTGATCAGCTTGAAGCTGCTGCTGCTTTTTCTTCAGGCTATTTGCCGTGGCCATAAGCATGCGCTTGAAGCGCTCTTGTTCGATGGGATCCTCTGGTACGGCGAATTCATCGTTGCCGAGGCTTGCCTCGTCTTCGGAGGGGGGCATGTAATTGTCATCCTCCTCCTCTCCGCCAGCCGCTCTCTCAGGAGAGCTGGCTCCTTCATCCTCCTGCTCTAAATCTTGCTGGAGGGGATTGTTGTTGTCTTCGGCGCTACCCGGAGTGTTATTATCTCCTGTGCCGGTATCACCACTTTTGCTTTGGCGGGACTTAGAGCGGCGCCGATGACATCGTCGCTTGGGTTGCTTCTTGGAGGGGTCATCCTCTGCTATCTCGTCACCATTGCCTTCATTGGGTGTATCCACCATGTATATGTCATATGACGAGGTAGCTTTCTAGTGCCCTATAGGTGCTGGTTCATGTTCGTCTCCTACATCGTCGTCCATACCATCGATGTCTTCGGAGTTGAAGTCGAGCATGTCGGTTAAATCATCTACAGTGGCTACAAAGTGGGTGGTTTGTGGGCGTCGAATTTCTTTGTCGTCCGCATCCCAATCCTGTTGGCCATAATCCGGCCAGGGCTCTCCTGACAAAGAGAGAGAGACCTTAGTGAATTAAGAATGTCGCCAAAGGGCGAGTGCTGAAAGATATCCGCAGTGGTGAATTCCATGATCAGCGCCCAATCGGATTCGATTGGCAGGGGCGCGGATGGTTCGGGGTCCGGAGAGAGTCCGACACCTTGGAGTCACGGGCTGCACAGAGGATTATGCTGGTGTTTGGCTCGATTGCCGTCGAGACTGCAGCCCCTGAGGCGGTGTCTAGCCACCCGTCCTCGATTGGCGCAGTTGGCTCCGAGCTAAGGATCGGAGCTGATGCAGGTGCGGCCTCGGGGGTACCGTCCGGTGGCTGAGCTAGGTCATACCCATCGCGACAGTGCGGCACGCCCGGCTATGGCTCGAATCCGTCGAAGATCAAGTCCCCGCGGATGTTGGCCGTGTAATTCAAACTTCCAAAACTGACCTGATGGCCAGGGGCGTAGCTTTCAATGTGCTCCAGATGGCCAAGCGAATTAGCCCGCAGTGCAAAGCCGCCGAATACGATGATCTGTCCGGGGAGAAAAGTCTCACCCTGGACCACATCACTATCGATGATAGTGGGAGCCATCAAGCCTAACGGCGACGTCACAGAGGAACTCTCAACGAAAGCACCAATGTCGGTGTCAAAACCGGCGGATCTCGGGTAGGGGGTCCCGAACTGTGCGTCTAGGCCGGATGGTAACAGGAGGCAGGGGACACGATGTTTTACCCAGGTTCGGGCCCACTTGATGGAGGTAAAACCCTACATCCTGCTTGATTAATATTGAAGATACATGTAGTACAAGAGTAGATCTACCACGAGATCAGAGAGGCTAAACCCTAGAAGCTAGCCTATGGTATGATTGTATGTTGTGATTGTTGTCCTACGGACTAAAACCCTTCGGTTTATATAGACACCGGAGAGGGTTAGGGTTACACAAGGTTGGTTACAAAGGAGGAGATACCCATATACGTATTGCCTAGCTTACCTTCCACGCCAAGTAGAGTCCCATCCGGACATGAGACGAAGTCTTCAATCTTGTATCTTCATAGTCTAACAGTCCGGCCAATGGAGATAGTCCGGCTGTCCGGAGACCCCCTAATCTAGGATTCCCTCAGCAAGGATCTCAAAGTATAGCACAAAACACGAATAAGTTTGTGTTGGAGGGAAGTCAATAAAGTGGTCGACGATAACACAGATCATCAAGGGCAAGGATGGTATTTCTCATAATGAACTCAATTGACATCCTGGAAGAGCTCAGAATTCCGATGATGATCACAACACAATTGTTGAGAGATTTCATGAAGATGTAATTGGTCGGCGATGACATCAAGCCAAAGGAATGATGAAGTAAAAGTTTATTGAACCCAAGGGTATGACACAAACTCGAAACCAAGCTCGTTGTTTAAGGCAAAATGGTATGATGAGGAAGATCGACGTAAGCTCAGCTCATCGTTGAAAGTTGTGCTCCGGGAATAAGGACCAGGTAGCACAGTTAAAATCATCATAGTAATGATATTTCCAAATAGGGTAGGAAGGATGTGATCGGGTACAAACTCGTAAGAAAAGAAGATTTATAATAGTTGTTGAACCGTAGTGTGGACTCGGTTCAGTTATCGGTTTTTGAGTGTTTAATAACTCAAAGCCCGTGAAAAATTGGAATCAGTGAGAACATAGTACTTGATGAAGAACTCATAAGAGGTTATGTAGTACTTGATATTATCGAGGTACCATGGTGTAATACTCGACAGAAGATCAAAGTAAAGGTTCGACTGGTGTATTGATTCACAGAAGACAAGTGCTGAAACTTGCCCGTGAAATGGGGTCAAAGAAGAACATATGGTCGAAACCACGATTGCAAAAGGCGGATCCCATATATAAGAACTTATACCAAGGGAAAATTTAATCTAAGAGAAGCTCTAATGATAAGATCTACATCATGTCCATGGGCGTGAACACAAAGTTCAAGGTCGACTCCCACTTCTTCAATGCATAACCTTTCATTCACTGCTCTAGATAAAAATGATTTCAGTGTCAAAACCTACCTAGTGAATTACCAGAGGAGTATGACCCGTGAAAACTTCCGGGTTCACACCGATTAAGAAAGGCATAGTTCAACCCGTCAAGGTATCGTGGAAACATATACCACAAGCTTCAATCGTAAATACCACTAGCTCGAAAACAGAGCATGTTTGAGAAAATAGAGGATACAATTTACCAAAAGCATTTTGTATCCGAGGAAAGGCTCACAAGGTTATTGAATAAGGAGGACACTATCGAATAATAATCCAATAAAGGATCTGACGGTCCATAGCGGAGCTGATGTGAGCATCGGCACATAGTCAGTTGAAGAAAGGATGCAAGGGCATCAGATTATAGGACACCTGAATGATTCGATGCTTAGATATCAAAGGAATTATGATTTCCAAATAGAAGGATCAGAAGCAGACGCTCTGATCAAGGGTGGATAAGTTCAATAGACCTAAGGGTACAATTGACAGCAAACAGATTGGTCGAGAACAAGCTCATGTTCAAAAATGACGTCTGAGCCAGAAAGATAATTTAAAAGGATCAACTGATGATTGCGTGCATTCGCACTCATGTTGATTCAATAGGATCAAAATGACAGTGTCTAAGGATACTAACGAATATTGCCAGACATATGGAAAGCATCCATAATGCAAGCAGACAAGTATTGCAGAGCAATAAGCTACTAAGGATTTTTGGAGGACCGAATAGTATTTCGAAGACCATTGTGAAACACATGAACTACTAGGGGATGAGCGGATACTCGATAAGTGCGAGAATTATCCATAGGGGTATTCAGATGACAAAGAACAGCAAGGCAGTAAGCTCAAAGGATTATCGAAACAATGACGAGTATTTCAGGGTATCTTGTAATAACAAGACCAACCGGGGATGAATGTAAGAATAACAACTGCAAGTAGTTATCCATAAGGGTTGACGGTGGAAGGGGAATTGCAAACGCAATGGCACAAAGTCTCGGGAGGACATCTGAGAGTATTGTCAGAATCTTTTGTTGAAGCAGTCGATCGTCCGGACGGTAGGGCTCTCCGGGAGAAAGTATTTACGAGAACCTAGAGTTAGAGTTAGCAAAATTCATTTAACCCGAATAGAAGAGAGATCAGAGTCCCAGAGTATAGACAAGGAGTAAAAGATCCTAATACCACCCAATGGCGACGTGGGCCCATAAGCCACACAGCCATGTTAGTAAAAGTTTTTCAATGACTAGACTCGACTTCGGCCAAGGAGTTGGAAAGGGGGATTGTCGGTGTCAAAACCGGCGGATCTCGGGTAGGGGGTCCCAAACTGTGCGTCTAGGTGGATGGTAACATGAGGCAGGGGACACGATGTTTTACCAGGTTCGGGCCCTCTTGATGGAGGTAAAACCCTACGTCCTACTTGACTAATATTGATGATATGGGTAGTACAAGAGTAGATCTACCACGAGATCAGAGAGGCTAAACCCTAGAAGCTAGCCTATGGTATGATTGTATGTTTCTACGGACTAAAACCCTCCAGTTTATATAGACACCGGAGAGGGCTAGGGTTACATAGAGTCGGTTACAATGGTAGGAGATCTACATATTCGTATCGCCAAGCTTGCCTTCTACGCCAAGGAAAGTCCCTTCCGGACACGGGACAAAGTCTTCAATCTTGTATCTTCATAGTCCAGGAGTCCGGCCGAAGGTATAGTCCAGCTATCCGGACACCCCCTAATCCAGGACTCCCTTAGTAGCCCCCGAACCAGGCTTCAATGACAACGAGTCCGGCGCGCAAATTTTCTTCGGCATTGCAAGGCGGGTTCTCCTCCAAATTCTGTGTACCTGTTGAATAATGTCCGGTTTCTTGTAAATGTAGCGCTCCTTGGCTTCTACGCCCAATAATGGCCATCTTCCACGTGTCAAACGAATACGAAAAGTCAGGGTGTTTTTACATTTACACCCCTAGCCGCTTGAATGAGCCGCCTATTTAAGGGGACGAGGATTTAGATCCAAACCACACCTTCTCCCCTCCGCGAGTATTCATCAGAGCGTATCCGACAGAGGTCCATTCTATCATGGCGGGCCGCCGCAGCTCCTCCTCTCGCCCTTCCAGCCCTCAGCCTGGAGATTGGGAGAGATGCTCCATCCCGCACAGCGAGCTAGTGACGCTCCAGACCAAGGGATTTCTCCCCCGGCCTATATGGTCCCGGTTCGAGCCGGACTTGCCACCTATAATGGCGGAGAGCAAGCGGAGAGCGCCCCAATCCCTCCAAAGGAGAGCGGGTATGCCTTGTTCCTTACTTAATAAGAGGGCTCGGATTTCCAATTCATCCGTTTCTCCGGGGGCTCCTGGAGTTCTATAGCCTCCAGCTGCACAACCTCACGCCTGCCTCCATATTGCATATCGCGGGCTTCGTAGCCCTTTGCGAGCTGTTTTTGGGCTACGAGGCTCATTTCACGCTATGGAAAAGGCTATTCTGCCTTGTGCCCCGTTCTCAGAAGGGGTCAATATATCAAGTGGGCGGAGCCGAAGTGTGGCGCATCGTCGGGACCGGATATCTATCCGGAACCCCAAAGAAGGCGTCCGAGGACTGGCCTTCGAAATGGTTTTATATAGAGGACGTCCCGCTACCAGATCCTGTCCGGATCGGCCTCCCTGAGTTCGACAGTGCTCCCCTAAAGAAGTGCCTAAGCTGGCGTCCACGAAGCCCTCAGAGGGAAAGTGACAAGGACGTACTTTACCTGATGGGCCGGATAAGATTGTTAGCTCATTCCGGACTGACCATGATCGGGGTCATGGCCGCATGCATCATGTGAGGGGTGCAGCCGCTTCAGTATAGAGGCCACCCCATGTGGGACTTCAACGGGGAGGACGCCACCCGCCACGGCCATAAGGGGCCGGATTCGGCTACCGCTCTAATAAAGATCTTGTTCGCTTTGTACAAGGGAGAAGAGGAGGAATTTCTCCGCGTCAACCCACAGGGTGGATTTTCTATGTACAATCCCCCAAGTTGGGTAAGTGGACACTTTTACTTGCCCATCCGTTTTATATTCCCATCGTTAAATATTCAGTCTAACGACTTCAACGCAGGAACTGCGCCAGGCTGTTAAAGAAATAAACAACCCTCCTCCACAACCCGAGGATCCGAGATGGTCCCTCGACCCGGCCTCTCAAGAGGATCCGGACTTATCTGTGGAGCTGATTGATGGGGTGTTTTATCAATTGAGCAAGGACAACGCCTTGGTGGCCATTACGGCCGATTACCCAGGGCTACTCCCAGCCTCACAGGTAACTGAGACCGAAGTCCCAGCACTTTGAAAAGGGATCTATCCTCGCGTGTTTTCGATTGCCGTATGACAACCGTGTTTTGCAGGGGAGGTCCTTGAGACGGGAGGCCGAGCCTGCGGCGACTAGCCAACGAGGGGCGGCGAGGCCCCGCGGGCTGAAAAGAGGTGCGGTCCAGACTGAGATGCCGGCGCAAAGGTATAGCACGCCATCTTATTCCCACGTGTTATTCCTTCAAGGCATATTAACGCTCGTGCTCTCTTCAGGACGAAGAGACCTCGCCGGACTATATCCGGAGAGGTTGCCAATCGCGCCTCCACCAGCCAGGCTCCAAAGCTCCTCCGACAGAGGACGCGGACAGGCTGTCTGCCACCAATTCTGAGGTGGAGAGTGCCATGAACCACAGGCGTCGCCGGACAGTTCTTCGTGACGCTTGTTTCTCCCAAGAGGCATTGGATGCCTTCAACTCGGGAGATGCGTACCTCCGTGCCGCTCAAAATGGTCTAGGCAGAGCCACGGAGCAATATTTAGAAGACATACGGGTAAGAAAATTTTGGTAATTATATATGTACCAGTAGCCCCCGAGACTTGAAACAGTTAGAATAACTGATTTAAGGATCATTTGTTATGCAGGTTCTTACAGAAAAGAATACCCTACTGTCCCAGGATCTAGAAGAGTGCAAAGCCCAACTTGAGGCTGCACTAGCCGCGGCAGGGGAGCCCGAGGAGACCCCCTCTGGTAATATACGCTTCGAAAGATAAGTATTTTGCAAAGTGCGGCGTGGGTGCAAATCTGACAAATGAAATTGCAGATGGCGCCGGATTAAATCCGAAAAAGCAACAACTCCTACGCCAGCTGAAGGCTGGTGAGAGTGTGCTGACAAAGGTGAGGTGGGAGAAGAACGATCTCCAAGATGCCAACAGCAAGCTGGGCGTTGAACTGAAGGATGTTCGTGCCCAACTGTTGGACTCCGTTAAGGAGAATCAGCGGCTTCGACGCGACATATTTAGTAAGTGCTTAAACGAACTTTGAAAAAAGAGTTTGGCGAGGAAGTCGACTAACAGAGTAATGTCTGTAGGTATGCTAACAGGTCGTCCTGCAGAGGAAATGCCCGGTTCTATGGGTGACCTTCTTCCTGAGCTCTCACAACTCCACAAGCGAGTTCGGCAGGTGATGCAAGGCGTTGCCCATGCCTTGTGGCCATCCGTCTCCATGCCTGAAGGCCTTGGAGAGCTTGTAGAGAAGCTGAAGGGAGCGCGGCGGCGCTTCCGCTTGTGGAAGATGTCGGCCTACCATCAAGGCGCCAGGGAGGCCTGGGCCATGGTCAAGATGCGGTACATGAAGGCTGACCCAAACCATATGGCCGAGGTCGGACCCGTGGGGCCCGATGGGATGGAGATCCCTGTGAGCTTAGTATACGGCCAAGTAGAATTGGCCGCAAAGTATTCCCAACAGGATTGTAAACTAGACATCCTGTTAGATGGTATTGAAGAGGAACACAATCAGTCAGATTGACTATGTAATTTTAATTGACATGTGTAATGCCTTCTAGACAGATTGTAGATCGTTTTTCATGGCCGACCTTTTCGCTTCAACCTCGGGACCTGACGGTCCGGAGTGTGTCTGAATACCCTCGCGGTTATATAAGAACCGGGGTATGCATGGAGACCAGGCGTAGGGGTCATTAGTGCTTGAACAGACAAGTGCCCAACTAGTTATGTTATATTACATGGTTAGTAAGAAACATCTTCCAGGGATAATAGTTCTATTAGGGGTTCCTTTCCCTGGGAGGCATGCCCTAAAGTGCATGTCCATTCTGCGAAAAGATACGCAGGAAAAACATCTGGGGGCGTATAGATAAATAAGTAAAAAAAGATCATCTTTAGTTCACCGACCGAATATTCCCTTAAGAACGCTAGCTTTCGGCTTCACCCAGTCTGAGGTACACATCCGGCTGACCCGGCAGTAACAATCGCTGAGGTGCTCCCTTTACCACCTAGCCGAACAATCGAGAACGTAGGGGTAAGCATAGGAGCCAGACAACCCAGCTTGGCCAAAACTTAAGTCATATCGATGCATATAATGGTGAATAAAAGGTACATGCGGAAGTGTGACACATGTCTTGGGCATGAAGCCCGTATAAATAAGCTTCTGTTTAAAGAAGCCCCCAGGTTTAATGAGCGCGGATAGCGCGTCACTTTATGAGCCTTTAAAGGCTATAAGAGAGAGAGAGAGAGAGAGAGAGAGAGAGAGAGAGAGGAGAAGGAGAGAAATGTAAGACAGAAAGTATATAAAAAATGGACAGAGGAAGGAGACAAACACAGAGTCCGGCGCTAGGCATAGAATCTTCGGAGACGGGCTGCATTCCATGGGTTCGGCTCGAGTCGGTTATCCGATGCATCTCGCAGGAGGTACGCTCCACCATTCAGGACTTGGTCAATTATGAAGGGACCTTCCCACTTGGGCTTGAGTTTGTCCTTTTTCTTGTCTGGCAGGCGTAGAACTAATTAGCCAACGTTGTAATTTTTGGCCCGTACTTCTCTGCTTTGGTATCTTCGAGCCTACTGTTGATAGAATGCGGAACGGGCTTTTGCCACGTCACGCTCTTCCTCCAAGGCGTCCAAACTGTCCTGCCGATCGAGCTCGGCTTCTCTTTCTTCGTACATGCGCACTCAAGGTGAGTCATGAATTATGTCGCAGGGCAAAACTGCCTCTGCGCCGTACACCATGAAGAATGGTGTGTATCCGATGGTGCGATTCGGCATGGTCCGCAGCCCCCAAAGTACGGAGTCGAGCTCCTCTACCCAGTGCGTATTAGATTCCTTAAGGGATCGCACTAATCTGGGTTTGATGCCGCTCATGATAAGACCATTTGCATGTTCGACCCGGCCGTTAGTTTGTGGGTGATAGACGGAAGCATAATCGAGCTTGATGCCCATGTTTTTGCACCAGAGTTTTACCTCGTCGGCCATAAAGTTCGTGCCGTTATCAGTGATGATGCTATGGGGGACGCCGTAACGGTGTACAACCCTGGATACAAAGTCTATCACCGGTCCGGATTCAGCCGTTTAACAGGCTTGGCTTCTATCCATTTGGTGAACTTATCCACCATGACCAGTAAGTATTTTTTCTTGTGGGTTCCGCCTTTAAGGGGTCCAACCATGTCAAGCCCCCAGACTGCGAAGGGCCAAGTGATGGGGATAGTTTGGAGGGCGGTGGGTGGCATATGGCTTTGGTTTGCAAAAAGCTGGCAACCGACGCATTGTTGGACTAAGTCCTGGGCGTCTGCCCGGGCCGTCGGCCAATAAAAGCCTGTACGGAAGGCCTTGCTTGCAAGGGACCAAGCTGCAGCGTGATGACCGCCGAGTCCGGCATGAATTTCAGCCAGGAGGTTCCACCCTTCTTCTTCTTCGGAGATGCACCTTTGAAGGACTCCTGTAGTGCTTTTCTTATAAAGCTCTCCCTCATGGACTTTATAGGCTTTAGATCACCGCACTATGTAGCGTGCCTCATTTTGGTCCTTGGGGAGTTCCTTCCTAGTAAGGTAGGCGAGGAATGGTTCTGTCCACGGGGCGATGACGGCCATTATTACGTGGGCTGAAGGTGTTATTTCATTGGCAGAGCCTCCAATTATGTCAGAGTGTTCGGTGTCGGGCAGTGCGGTTGGGTCCGGGCTGTTATTGCCAGGTTCCCCTTCCCATACTACGGATGGCTTGAACAGCCTTTCCAAGAAGATGTTGGGGGGACTACATCGCGTTTTGCGCCGATGCGTGCCAGGACATCTGCTGCCTGATTATTTTCCCGGGCTATATGGTGAAATTCGAGCCCTTCGAACCGAGCTGACATTTTTAGGACGACGTTGCGATAAGCTGCCATTTTTGGATCCTTGGCATCAAAGTCTCCATTTATTTGGGATATTGCGAGGTTCGAGTCCCCGCGCACCTCTAGGCGTTGAATGCCCATGGATACTGCCATCCGGAGACCATGTAAAAGGGCCTCATATACGGCTGCATTGTTGGAGTCTGTGTACATTATCTGGAGTACATATTGAACTGTCTCTCCTGTGGGGGATGTCAAAACGACGCCAGCCCCTATACCGGCCAACAGTTTGGAGCCATCGAAGTGCATGACCCAGTTTGAATATGTGCCATACTCTTGAGGGAGTTCGGCCTCCGTCCATTCTACGACGAAGTAGACCAAAACTTGCAACTTGATAGCTCGCCGTGGCTTGTAAGTTATGTCAAACGGGAGGAGCTCAATGGCCCATTTGGCAATCCGGCCCATCGCGTCGCGGTTGTTTATAATATCGTTAAGTGGCACTTCCGAGGCTACTGTTATTGAACACTCTTGAAAGTAGTGTCGCAGCTTCCGGGATGCCATAAATACCGCGTATGCAATCTTTTGATAATGCGGGTACCGTGACTTGCACGGAGTAAGGACAGTGGACACATAGTAGACCGGCTTTTGAAGGGGGAATTTGTGTCCGTCCGTTTCTCGTTCAACGACGAGCACTGCGCTTACGACCTGATGGGTTGTTTCAATGTATAATAGCATTGGTTTGCCAATGTTTGGCGCGGCCAGGACTGGGTTTGTTGCCAAGATGGCTTTTATTTCGTCGAGTCTGGTCATGGCTGCATCCGTCCACTCGAAGTGTTCGGTGCGCCGAAGGAGGCGGTAAAGGGGTAGGGCCTTTTCTCCCAAGCGGGAGATAAAGCGGCTTAGAGCCGCCACGCATCCGGTTAATTTTTGTATTTGTTTGAGGTCCTTCGGGATATCCAATGCTAACAGAGCTTGGATGTTGGCTGGATTTGCTTCAATTCCTCTACCGGATACAATGAAGCCCAAGAGCTTTCCGGCTGGAACGCCGAAAACGCATTTTTCCGGGTTGAGCTTGATGTCGTATGTTCGGAGGTTATCGAATGTTAGCCTCAAGTCGTCTACTAGAGATTCGACATGTCTTGTTTTAACGACCACATCATCTACGTATGCCTCCACTGTTTTGCCGATCTGGTTTGCCAGACATGTGTGAATCATGCGCTGATATGTTGCGCCGGTGTTTTTGAGCCCGAAGGGCATTGTGTTGAAGCATAATGGGCCGTATGGTGTGATGAATGTCGTTGAGGCTTGGTATGACTCTGCCATCTTTATTTGATGGTAGACGGAGTATGCGTCGAGGAAACACAACGAATCGTGTCCTGCGGTAGCGTCGATAATTTGATCGATGTGGGGGAGGGGGAAGGGATCCTTTGGGCAAGCCTTGTTAAGGTCTTTAAAATCAATGCACAGGCGCCAGGATTTGTCCTTCTTTGGTACCATCACCAGGTTTGCTAGGCAGTCCGGGTGTTTTATATCTTTGATGAATCCGACCTCCAATAGCTTGGCTAGTTCCTCTCCCATGGCCTGTCTCTTAGGTTCGGAAAAACGCCGAAGAGCCTGTTTGACTGGCTTGAATCCTTTTAGGATATTTAAGCTGTGTTCGGCCAGCCTGCGTGGGATTCCTGGCATGTCTGAAGGGTGCCAGGCTAAAATGTCCCAGTTCTCTCGTAGGAACTATTGCAGTGCGGCGTCTACATCAGGGTTTAACTGTGCCCCGTTGGAAGCTGTTTGGGGTCCGTTGGATGGACCTGGAATTTGACTATTTCGTCCGCCGGTTTAAAGGAGGTGGACTTGGATTTTTTTTGTCGAGTATCACATCGTCTCTATTCACCGTGGAGCGCAGCGCAGTCAGTTCCTCAGCCGCTAGGGCTTCGGATAGCGCCTCGAGGGCCAGTGCGGCTGTCTTGTTTTCGGCGCGGAGTGCTATGTCTGGATCACTAGCGAGAGTGACGATTCCGTTAGGCCTGTGCATCTTGAGCTTCATGTACCCGTAATGGGGTATTGCTTGGAAGATTGTAAATGCTTCCCGCCCTGGGAGAGTGTGGTATCCGCTACAGAACGGGGCCACTTGGAACGTGACCTCTTCGGACCTGTAATTATCCGGCGTGCCGAACACCACATCTAGTGTGATTTTTCCTGTGTAGCGCGCTTCTCGACTGGGGATTATTCCTCTAAAGGTTGTGCTGCTTCACTCAATGCGGTTCCAGTCTATTTCCATTTTTTGAAGGGTTTCCTCATAAATGAGGTTCAATCCGCTGCCGCCATCCATGAGTACCTTGGTAAGATGAAAGCCGTCCACTATTGGACTGAGGACCAATGCGGCTGGTGCTCGGGCTGTTCGGAATTTAGGTTCATCACTGGCGTTAAAAGTAATAGCCGTGTCACTCCATGGGTTTATTATTGCTACTTGGTAGACTTTGGCAAGGCTGCGGAGTGTTCTTTTTCGCATATTATTTGATGCAAAAGTCTCGAAGACTGTTAATACTGTACTGGTGTCTCTGGGGTGGCTTTCTGAGGCTTCTGGAATTAGAAGATCTTCGCCAATTTTTGCCACCTGCCGGAGTATCCAACATGCTCTAAGGCTATGAGTTGGCGTGGTGCCCTCTGCACTGTGAATTTTACAGTGTCCATTAAGCCATCCTTCCAGTACGGTTTCGTGCCCTGTAGAGGGCTTTTGCTTTTTGGTATTGAACCCGGGTGTCTGGCGATGATGCACCCTTTTATTTCGGACTAGGTTTGTATTCAGGGCCGGATTGTCCCAAAATTTTATTTCGGTTTTCCAGCCGCTTTCCATCACACAGTACTTTCGTACTATGGACGCCAAGTCAGCGAAGCGTGTAATATCACGGCGACTTGTGGCGTTGAGGATTCCCTTGTCCGTGCAATTATTGCAGAAGAATGAAATTGCGTCTTCCTCGCGGCAGTCCTTTATCCTGTTCATAACCAGGAGGAATCTGGCCCAGTAATGATGTACTGTTTCTTTGGGCTCTTGCCTAATTTGGGATTGATCGCTTATGTACAGGTGGGTGGGTGGAATCAAATCCGAAACCTCACCCAATCTGAGGCCCATAGGCCAAGGAGTTGCCAAACTCGAAAGTTTGGATTCTTGGATGCTGTCCAATGAATCTAGCCCGTCGCCTGACTTTAAGTTCAGGTCTTGAGTGATGTCCTCCCCTCCGCGGGTATCCGGCTTGGAGGGATCGGGAATCTGGACATAGCTAGTCCTTAAGATAGATGAAGGGTCGCCGCACTGTCCCTCTACCACGACAACATGATGGGTGACCTGGGGAGAGTTAATCTCTCTCAGATCGAGTTTAGGCCCAATCTGGTCGTAATCCGTAGCGACTCCCAGGGCGGCGATGTGATCCAAGAGCTCGTTTAGGGAAGAGAGCTCCATTGGATCTAGATGCTCGGCGAATTCCAAGCTGACGTGAAGATGGCTTTCGATGACCCGAGAGGTCATCGTCAGCGCAGTAGCCGAACAGGCGGTCATAAGGAAACCACCTAGCCGAAGGGTTTGGCGGACAGCCAAAGCTCCCGTAGCAACGGTGCCGTCTTTAAATACGGGATGAGGCATCCTTCCTGATGGCGACGGCACAGAGGAACTCTCAATGAAAGCACCAATGTCGGTGTCAAAACTGGCAGATCTCGGGTAGGGGGTCCCGAACTGTGCGTCTAGGCGGATGGTAACAGGAGGCAGGGGACACAATGTTTTACCCAGGTTCGGGCCCTCTTGATGGAGGTAAAACTATTGGGGAACGTAGCAGAAATTCAAAATTTTCTACGCATCACCAAGATCAATCTATGGAGTAATCTAGCAACAAAGGGAAGGAGAGTGCATCTACATACCCTTGTAGATCGCTAAGCGGAAGCGTTCAAGTGAACGGGGTTGATGGAGTCGTACTCGTCATGATCCAAATCACCGATGATCCTAGTGCCGAACGGACGGCACCTCCGTGTTCAACACACATACAGCCCGATGACGTCTCCTACGCCTTGATCCAGCAAGGGGAGAAGGAGAGGTTGGGGAAGACTCCATCCAGTAGCAGCACGACGGCGTGGTGGTGGTGGAGGAGCGTGGTGCTCCAGCAGGGCTTCGCCAAGCACCGCAAGAGACGAGGAGGGAGAGGGGTAAGGCTGCGCCAACAAGAGAAGAAACTTCGTCTCTGGCAGCCCAAAACCTTAAGTATATATAGGGGGAGGGGAGGGGCTGCGCCCCCACCTAGGTTTCCACCCCTAGGAGTGGCGTCCAG
>NC_041388.1:126450919-126463148 GCF_002162155.2 Triticum dicoccoides | reverse complement strand
TGGGGCTGGTCCCCTCCCACACTTGGCCCATGCAGGCCTCCGGGGCTGGTGGCCCCACTTGGTGGACCTCCGCGACCCTCCCGGTGGTCCCGGTACATTACTGATAAAACCCGAAACTTTTCCGGCGACCAAAACAGGACTTCCCATATATAAATCTTTACCTCCAGATCATTCCAGAACTCCTCGTGATGTCCGGGATCTCATCCGGGACTCTGAACAACATTCAGTAACCGCGTACATACTTTCCCTATAACCCTAGCGTCATCGAACCTTAAGTGTGTAGACCCTACGGGTTCGGGAAACATGCAGACATGACCGAGACACCTCTCCGGTCAATAACCAACAGAGGGATCTGGATACCCATGTTGGCTCCCACATGCTCCACGATGATCTCATCGGCTGAACCACGATGTCAAGGACTTAATCAATCCCGTATACAATTCCCTTTGTCTAGCGGTACGATACTTTCCCGATATTCGATAGTCGGTATCCCGATACCTTGTTCAATCTCGTTACCGGCAAGTCTCTTTACTCGTTCCGTAACACATCATCCCGTGATCAACTCCTTGATCACATTGTGCACATTATTATGATGTCCTACCGAGTGGGCCCAGAGATACCTCTCCGTTTACACGAGTGACAAATCCCAGTCTCGATTCGTGCCAACCCAACAGACACTTTTGGAGATACCTGTAGTGTACCTTTATAGCCACCCAGTTACGTTGTGACGTTTGGCACACCCAAAGCACTCCTACGGTATCCGTGAGTTGCACAATCTCATGGTCTAAGGAAATGATACTTGACATTAGAAAAGCTTTAGCATACGAACTACATGATCTTGTGTTAGGCTTAGGATTGGGTCTTGTCCATCACATCATTCTCCTAATGACGTGATCCCGTTATCGACGACATCCAATGTCCATGGCCAGGAAACCGTAACCATCTATTGATCAACGAGCTAGTCAACTAGAGGCTCACTAGGGACATGGTGTTGTCTATGTATCCACACATGTATCTTAGTTTCCTATCAATACAATTCCAGCATGGATAATAAACGATTATCATGAACAAGGAAATATAATAATAATCAATTTATTATTGGCTCTAGGTCATATTTCCAACAGTCTCCCACTTGCACTAGAGTCAATAATCTAGTTCACATTGCCATGTGATCACAGGTCACATCGCCATGTGACTAACATCCAAAGAGTTTACTAGAGTCAATAATCTAGTTCACATCACTATGTGATTAACACTCAATGAGTTCTGGGTTATGCTTGTGAGAGAGGTTTGTAGTCAACGGGTCTGCAACATTCAGATCCCTATGTACTTCGCAAATTTCTATGTCATCTTGTAGATGCAACTACTACGCTATATTTGGAGCCATTTCAAATAAATGTTCTACTTGGAGCTATTCTAAATTGTTGCTCCATTATACGTATCCGGTATCTCTACTCAGAGCTATCCGGATAGGTGTTAAGCTTGCATCGATGTAACTCTTTACGTCGAACTCTTTATCACCTCCATAACCGAGAAACATATCCTTATTCTCTAAGGATAATTTAGACCGCTATCTGGTGATCCACTCCTTGATCACCTTTGTACCCTCTTGCCAGACATGTGGCAAGGCACACATCAGGTGCGGTACACAGCATAACATACTATGGAGCCTATGTCTAAGCATAGGGGACGACCTTCGTCCTTTCTCTCTATTCTGCCGTGGTCGAGATTTAAGTCTTAACTTCATACCTTACAACTCAGGCAAGAACTCCTTCTTTGACTGATCCATCTTGAACACCTTCAAGATCATGTCAAGGCATGTGCTCATTTGAAAGTACCATTAAGCGTTTTGATCTATCCTTATAGATCTTGATGCTCAATGTTCAAGTAGCTTAATCCAG
Source organism: Triticum dicoccoides (assembly GCF_002162155.2). Taxonomy (NCBI): domain Eukaryota; kingdom Viridiplantae; phylum Streptophyta; class Magnoliopsida; order Poales; family Poaceae; genus Triticum; species Triticum dicoccoides. Next base: position 126,461,247 of record NC_041388.1, on the reverse strand, counting down.
GCTTTCCATTGAAAAACACTTTCCAAATAACCCTATATGCTTTCCAGAAATTCTATGTCATTTCTGATCAACAATATGTCAACAACATATATTCATCAGAAATTCTATAGTGCTCCCACTCACTTCTTTGGAAATACAAGTTTCTCATAAACTTTGTATACACCCAAAATCTTTGATCATCTCATCAAAGCATACATTCCAACTCCGAGATGCTTACTCCAGTCCTTAGAAGGATTACTGGAGCTTTGCATACTTATTAGCATCTTTCAGGATTGACAAAATCTTCCGGTTGTATCACATACAACCTTTCCTCAAGAAAATCGTCGAGGAAACAATGTTTTGACATCCTATCTGCAAGATTTCATAAATAATGCAGTAATCGCTAATATAATTCCATCAGACTCTTAGCATTGCTACGAGTGAGAAAGTCTCATCGTAGTCAACTCCTTGAACTTGTCGGAAAACATCTTAACGACAAGTCGAGCTTTCTTAATGGTGATACTTACCATCATTGTCCGTCTTCCTTTTAAAATCCATATGTACCTAACAGCCTTACGACCATCAAGTAGTTCTTCCAAAGTCTACACTTTGTTTTCATATATGGATCCTCCCTCGGATTATATGGCCTCGAGCCATTTTGGAATCCAGGCCCACCATCGCTTCTCCATAGCTCGTAGGTTCATTGTTGTCTAGCAACATGACTTCCAAGACAGGATTACATACCATTCTGAAGTAGTACGCATCCTTGTCATCCCACGAGGTTTGGTAGTGACTTGATCTGAAGTTTCATGATCACTATCATAAGCTTCCACTTCAATTGGTGTAGGTGCCACAGGAACAACTCCCTGTGCCCTGCCACACACTAGTTGAAGAGACGGTTCAATAACCTCATCAAGTCTCCACCATCCTCCCACTCAATTCTTTCGAGAGAAATTTTTCCTCGAGAAAGGACCCAATTCTAGAAACAATACCTTATTGCTTTCAGATCTGAGATAGGAGGTATACCCAACTGTTTTGGGTGTCCTATGAAGATGCATTTATCCGCTTTGGGTTCGAGCTTATTAGCCTGAAACTTTTTCACATAAGCGTCGCACCCCCAAACTTTTAAGAAATGACAGCTTAGGTTTCTCTAAACCATAGTTCATACGGTGTCATCTCATCGGAATTACGTGGTGCCCTATTTAAAGTGAATGTGGTTGTCTCTAATGCCTAACCCATAAACTATCGTGGTAATTCGATAAGAGACATCATGGTATGCATCATATCCAATAGGGTGCAGTTATGATGTTCGGACACACCATCACACTATGGTGTTCCAGGCTGTATTAGTTGTGAAACAATTTCCACAATGTCTTAATTCTGTGCCAAACTTGTAATTCAGATATTCACCTCTATGATCATATCATAGATATTTTATCCTCTTGTCACGACGATCTTTCAACTTCACCCTGAAATTACTTGAACCTTTCAATAATTTAGACTCGTGATTCATCAAGTAAATGTACTCAACATCTACTCAAATCATCTGTGAAGTAAGAACATAACGATATCCACTACATGCCTCAGCACTCATTGGACTGCACACATCAAAATGTATTACTTCCAACAAGTTGCTTTCTAGTTCCATTTTACTGAAAATGAGGCTTTCAGTCATCTTGCCCATGTGGTATGATTTGCATGTCTCAAGTGATTCAAAATCAAGTGAGTCGAAATGGTCCATTTGCATGGAGTTTCTTCATGCATATACACCAATAGACATGGTTCGCATGTCTCAAACTTTTCAAAAACGAGTGAGCCCAAAGATCCATCAACATGGAGCTTCTTCATATGACTTACGTGGCAGTGCCACAAGTAGGTGGTACTATCATTACTATCTTATATCTTTTGGCATGAACATGTGTATCGCTACGATCGAGATTCAATGAACCATTCATTTTAGGTGCAAGACCATTGAAGGTATTATTCAAATAAACAGAGTAACCACTATTCTCCTTAAATGAATAACCGTATTGCGATAGACATAATCCAATCATGTCTATGCTCAACGCAAACACCAATCTCGATGGTAGAGGGAGCGTGCGATGCTTGATCACATCAAGCTTGGAAAAACTTCCAACACATATTGCCAGCTCACCTTTAGCTAGTCTCCGTTTACTCCGCAGCCTTCTATTTCGAGTTTACTAACATTTAGCAACCGAACCGCTATCTAATACCATGGTGCTACTAGGAGTACTAGTAAAGTACACATTAACACAATGCATATCCAATATACTTCTATCGACCTTGCCAGCCCTCTCATCTACCAAGTATCTAGGGTAATTCTGCTCCAGTGGTTGTTCCCCTTATTACAGAAGCACTTAGTCTCGGGTTTGGGTTCAACCTTGGGTTTCTTCACTAGAGCAGCAGCTGATTTGCCGTTTCATGAAGTATCCTTTTTTTTGCCCTTCTTGAAACTAGTGGTTTCACCAACCATCAACAATTGATGCTCCTTCTTGATTTCTACTTTTGTGGTGTCAAACATCGTGAATATCTCAAGGATCATCATATATGTCCCTGATATATCATAGTTCATCATGAAGCTCTAGCAGCTTAGCGGCAATGACTTCGGAGAAACATCACTATCTCATCTAGAAGATCAACTCCCACTCGATTCAAATGATTTTTGTACTCAGACAATCTGAGCACAAGCTCAACAATTGAGCTTTTCTCCCTTAGTTTGCAGGCTAAGAAAATCGTCGGAGGTCTTATACCTCTTGACGTGGGCACGAGCCTGAAATCCCAATTTTAGTCCTTGGAACATCTCATATGTTCTGCGATGTTTCAAAAAAAACATCTTTGGTGCCTCAATTCTAAACCATTTAGCATTACGCACTGAACTATCATGTAGTCATCAAAACGTGTATGTCAGATGCTCGCAACATCCACAGATGGTTCGAGGTTCAGCATACTGAGCGGTGCATTAAGGACATAAGCCTTCTACTGTCTGCATAATTGCTACTATCAACTTTCAACTAATTTTTCTCTAGGAACATATCTAAACAGTAGAACTAAAGCGCGAGCTATGACATAATTTGCAAAATCCTTTTGACTATGTTCAGGATAAACAAGTTCATCTTATGAACTCCCACTTAGATAGACATCCCTCTAGTCATCTAAGTGATTACATGATCCGAGTCAACTAAGCCGTGTCCGATCATCACGTGAGACGGACTAGTCATCATCGGTGAACATCTTCATGTTGATCGTATCTACCATACGACTCATGCTCGACCTTTCGGTCTCTTGTGTTCCGAGGCCATGTCTGTACATGCTAGGCTCGTCAAGTTAACCTAAGTGTTTCGCATGTGTTCCGAGGCCATGTCTGTACATGCTAGGCTCGTCAACACCCGTTGTATTCGAACGTAAGAATCTATCACACCCGATCATCACGTGGTGCTTCGAAACGACGAACTTTCGCAACGGTGCACAGTTAGGGGGAACACTTTCTTGAAATTTTAATGAGGGATCATCTTATTTACTACCGTCGTTCTAAGTAAACAAGATGCAAAAACATGATAAACATCACATGCAATCAAATAATAGTGACATGATATGGCCAATATCATATAGCTCCTTTGATCTCCATCTTGGGGCTCCATGATCATCTTGTCACCGGCATGACACCATGATCTCCATCATCATGATCTCCATCATCGTGTCTCCATGAAGTTGCTCGCCAACTATTACTTCTACTACTATGGCTAACACGTTTAGCAATAAAGTAAGTAATTTACATGGCGTTTCTCAATGACACGCAGGTCATACAAAAAATAAAGACAACTCCTATGGCTCCTGCCGGTTGTCATACTCATCGACATGCAAGTCGTGATTCCTATTACAAGAACATGATCTCATACATCACATATATATCATTCATCACATCCTTTGGCCATATCACATCACAAAACACTTGCTGCAAAAACAAGTTAGACGTCCTCTAATTGTTGTTGCAAGTTTTTACGTGGCTGCTATAGGTTTCTAGCAAGAACATTTCTTACCTACGCGAAAACCACAATGTGAAATGCCAATTTCTATTTACCCTTCATAAGGACCCTTTTCATCGAATCCGATCCGACTAAAGTGGGAGAGACAGACACCCGCTAGCCACCTTATGCAACTAGTGCATGTCAGTCGGTGGAACCAGTCTCACGTAAGAGTATGTGTAAGGTCGGTCCGGGCCGCTTCATCCCACGATGCCGCCGAATCAAGATAAGACTAGTAACGGCAATATAATTGACAATATCGACGCCCACAACTACTTTGTGTTCTACTCGTGCATAGTAACTACGCATAGACCTAGCTCATGATGCCACTCTTGGGGAACGTAGCAGAAATTCAAAATTTTCTACGCATCACCAAGATCAATCTATGGAGTAATCTAGCAACGAAGGGAAGGAGAGTGCATCTACATACCCTTGTAGATTGCTAAGAGGAAGCGTTCAAGTGAACGGGGTTGATGGAGTCGTACTCGTCGTGATCCAAATCACCAATGATCCTAGTGCCGAACGGAGAGCACCTCCGTGTTCAACACACGTACAGCCCGGTGACGTCTCCTACGCCTTGATCCAGCAAGGGGAGAAGGAGAGGTTGGGGAAGAGTCCATCCAGCAGCAGCACGACGGCGTGGTGGTGGTGGAGGAGCGTGGTGCTCCAGCAGGGCTTCGCCAAGCACCGCAAGAGACGAGGAGGGAGAGGGGTAAGGCTGCGCCAACAAGAGAAGAAACTTCGTCTCTGGCAGCCCAAAACCTCAAGTATATATAGGGGGAGGGGAGGGGCTGCGCCCCCACCTAGGTTTCCACTCCTAGGGGTGGCGGCCAGCCCTAGATCCCATCTAGGGGGGCGGCCAAGGGGGGAGAGAGGGGGGCGCACCACTAGGTGGGCCTTAGGCCCATCTGAGCCTAGGGTTTGCCCCCTTCCACTCTCCCTTGCGCCTTGGGCCTTGGTGGGGGCCGCACCAGCCCACCTAGGGCTGGTCCCCTCCCACACTTAGCCCATGCAGCCCTCCGGGGCTGGTGGCCCCACTTGGTGGACCTCCGGGACCCTCCCGGTGGTCCCGGTACATTACCGATAAAACCCGAAACTTTTCCGGCGACCAAAACAGGACTTCCCATATATAAATCTTTACCTCCGAATCATTCCGGAACTCCTCGTGACGTCTGGGATCTCATCCGGGACTCAGAATAACATTCGGTAACCGCATACATACTTTTCCTATAACCCTAGCGTCATCGAACCTTAAGTGTGTAGACCCTATGGGTTCGGGAAACATGCAGACATGACCGAGATACCTCTCCGGTCAATAACCAACAGTGGGATCTGGATAGCCATGTTGGCTCCCACATGCTCCACGATGATCTCATCAGATGAACCATGATGTCAAGGACTTAATCAATCCCGTATACAATTCCCTTTGTCTAGCGGTATGATACTTGCCCGAGATTCGATCGTCGGTATCCCGATACCTTGTTCAATCTCGTTACCGGCAAGTCTCTTTACTCGTTCGGTAACACATCATCCCATGATCAACTCCTTGATCACATTGTGCACATTATTATGATGTCCTACCAAGTGGGCCCAGAGATACCTCTCCGTTTACACGGAGTGACAAATCCCAGTCTCGATTCGTGCCAACCCAACATACACTTTCGGAGATACCTGTAGTGTACCTTTATAGCCACCCAGTTACGTTGTGACATTTGGCACACCCAAAGCACTCCTACGGTATCCGGGAGTTGCAGAATCTCATGGTCTAAGGAAATGATACTTGACATTAGAAAAGCTTTAGCATACGAACTACATGATCTTGTGCTAGGCTTAGGATTGGGTCTTGTCCATCACATCATTCTCCTAATGATGTGATCCCGTTATCAACGACATCCAATGTCCATGGTCAGGAAACCGTAACCATCTATTGATCAATGAGCTAGTCAACTAGAGGCTCACTAGGGACATGGTGTTGTCTATCAATACAATTCCAGCATGGATAATAAACGATTATCATGAACAAGGAAATATAATAATAATCAATTTATTATTGCCTCTAGGGCATATTTCCAACAAAAACCCTACGTCTTGCTTGATTAATATTGATGATACGGGTAGTACAAGAGTAGATCTACCACGAGATCAGAGAGGCTAAACCCTAGAAGCTAGCCTATGGTATAATAATCAATTTATTCATAATTTGGTTGCCAAATCTAATGCGTGCAATGCACGTGTACCTTACTCTAGTCTAAATGGTGTTTGTGTGTGTGTTGTGCGTGTTGAGGTGCAAATTGTCTTTTTTGGGTACACGTTAAGCTTGTTCTTCTGAAATTTCAAGCCGCACCTTGTTATGCCGAAAATTCAAGCTAGCGTCTCTGTCTATCGTGCTACGAAACTCCCGCCTCTTCAACCCGTGCCTTGTTAGCCCGAAATATTTAAGATATATCTTTGTCTCGTTGTGCTCTGACAACTCCCTCCATCTCAACCCGTGCCTTGCTATTCCGAAATTACAACGCGCGCGAAAACTCCCACCCCCTGTGAAATCCCGACACGCAAAATGCCCGTGGTACCTGTCGGTGTCAAAACCGGCGGATCTCGGGTAGGGGTTCCCGAACTGTGCGTCTAGGCGGATGGTAACAGGAGGCAGGGGACACAATGTTTTACCCAGGTTCGGGCCCTCTTTATGGAGGTAAAACCCTATGTCCTGCTTGATTAATATTGATGATATGGGTAGTACAAGAGTAGATCTACCATGAGATCAAGGAGGCAAAACCCTAGAAGCTAGCTTATGGTATGATTGTTGTTCGTCCTATGGACTAAAACCCTCCGGTTTATATAGACACCGGAGAGGGCTAGGGTTACACAGAGTCGGTTACAATGGTAGGAGATCTACATATCCGTATCGCCAAGCTTGCCTTCCACGCCAAGGAAAGTCCCTTCCGGACACGGGACAAAGTCTTCAATCTTGTATCTTCATAGTCCAGGAGTCCGGCCGAAGGTATAGTCCGGCTATCCGGACACCCCCTAATCCAGGACTCCCTCAGAGATTCCTACAGGCAGTCGGCTCTGATACCAACTTGTGACGCCCCCAATTTTACTATACACTAATCATACACGCAAACGTGTATGATCAAGATCAGGGACTCACGGGAAGATATCACAACACAACTCTACAAATAGAATAAGTCATACAAGCATCATATTACAAGCCAAGGGCCTCGAAGGCTCGAACACAAGAGCTCGATCATAGACGAGTCAGCGGAAGCCACAATATCTGAGTACAGACATAAGTTAAACAAGATGCCATAAGATGGCTAGCACAAACTGGGATACAGAACGAGAGAGGCGCAGGCCTCCTACCTGGGATCCTCCTAAACTACTCCTGGTCGTCGTCAGCGGGCTGCATGTAGTAGTAGGCACCTCCCGAGTAGTAGTAGTCGTTGTTGACGGTGGCGTCTGGCTCTTGGGCTCCAACGTCTGGTCGCAGCAATCGGGTATAGAAAGGGGAAAAGGAGGGAGCACAGCAACCGTGAGTACTCATCCAAAGTACTCGCAAGCAAGGAGCTACACTACATATGTATGCAATGGTATCAAATGGAATAAGGGTATCATATGTGGACTGAACTGCAGAATGCTGGAATAAGAGGGGGATTGCTAGTCCAATCGAAGGCTACGCTTCTGGTAACCTCCATCTTGCAGCAGGAGAAGAGAGTAGATGGTAAGTTCACCAAGTAGCACCGCATAGCATAAACCTAACCGATGATCCTCCTCTCATCGCCCTGTGAGAGAGCAATCACCGGTTGTATCTGGCACTTGAAAGGGTGTGTTTTATTAAGTATCCGTTTCTAGTTGTCATAAGGTCAAGGTACAACTCCGGGTCGTCCTTTTACCGAGGGACACGGCTATTCGAATAGATCAACTTCCCTGCAGGGGTGCACCACACAACCCAACATGCTCGATCCCATTTGGCCGGACACACTTTCCTGGGTCATGCCCGGCCTCGGAAGATCAACACGTCGCAGCCCTACCTAGGCACAACAGAGAGGTCAGCACGCCGGTCTAAATCCTATGGTGCAGGGGTCTGGGCCCATCGCCCATTGCACACCTGCATGTTGCGTGGGCGGCCGGAAGCAGAACTAGCCCCCTTAATACAAGAGCAGGCTTACATTCCAATCCGGCGCGCTGCTCAGTCGCTGACGTCACGAAGGCTTTGGCTGATACCACGACGTCGAGTGCCCATAACTGTCCCCGCGTAGATGGTTAGTGTGTATAGGCCAGTGGCCAGACTCAGATCAAATACCAAGATATCGTTAAACGTGTTATCTTGAAATAACCGCGAACGCCGACCAGGGCCAGGCTCACCTCTCTCCTAGGTGGTCTCAACCTGCCCTGTCGCTTTGCCACAAAGATCCACACAGAGGGCCGTTGGGACAAAGGTCCTTCCAGCCCCCAATCCATGAATCACTCGCGGGTGCTCCACGAGCCGACCCAACTTTAGTCACCACATGTATCATGTATAAAGTATATAGTATATACCCGTGATCACCTCCCGAGCGATCACGGCCCGATAGTATAGCATGGCAAACGGACAAGAATGTAGGGCCACTTATGATAAACTAGCATCCTATACTAAGCATTAGGATTGCAGGTAAAGGTAACAACAGTAGTAGCAAGGACAGGCTATGCATCAGGATAGGATTAACGGAAAGCAGTAACATGCTATACTACTCTAATGCAAGCAGTAGAGACAAGAGTAGGCGATATCTGGTGATCAAAGGGGGGGCTTGCCTGGTTGCTCTGGCAAGAGAGAGGGGTCGTCAACTCCGTAGTCGTACTGGGTAGCAGCGTCATCGGTCTCGGTGTATAGCGAGAGAAGAGGGGGGAAACAATAAATATAATGCAAACAAATGCATGACGTTGCATGATATGACAAAGCGTGATGCTAGGTGTGCCCTAACACGGTACGAGGTGGTACCGATGAAGGGGGAAAAACATCCGGGAAAGTATTCCCGGTGTTTTGCGTTTTCGGACAGATGAACCCGAGGGGGAAAGTTCCGTGTTTGCTATGCTAGGGATGCGTGGTGGATGAACGGGCCGCGTAACCGGATTCGTCTGGTCGTTCTGAGCAACTTTCATGTTGAAAATAATTTAATCCGAGTTACGGATTAAAAGATATGATTTTCTAAAGATTTTATTAATTTCTGGAATTTAATTAATTATTTAATTTAATCTGAAAATGGATTTATGACATCAGCATGATGTCATACTGACATCAGCAGTCAACAGGGTTGACTAGTCAACCTGACCAATGGGTCCCACTGGTTAGTGACACATTTTAATTAGACATATTAATTAACCTAATTAGTATTAATTAAGGGGTGGGCCCCACTGTCATACTAATTAATTAGGTAATTAACTAACTAGGTTAATTAGATAACTAATGTTTAATTAGTTTAGTTAACCAAAATTAATTAAGTTAATTATTTCTTTAATTAATTAATTAATTAATTATTTTTATTTTTATTATATATTTTTTATTCCTTTTTTTAAATCGTTCTGGGGTGGGGGCCCCATTTGTCATAGGGCCAAAGGCCAACCGGAGCGGGTGCGGGCGGTGTGCTGCTGCGGGCGCGGCCAGTCGGTGCCACGGCGAGGGGAGGACGCCGGCGCGGCGCCGGCCGGCGCCGACGTGGCAGCGGAGAGGCCACGACAGGGCGAGGCTGTGGGGATGCAGGCGGTGCCGGGGCGACGGGACGGTGCGTCGGGGTGGACGAGGCGAGGCCGGGGCACAGAGGAGGCGAGGGCGGACGGTGGGGGCGACACGTGCAACGAGACGACGACAAGGCATCGCGCGGCCATCGGCGCAGTAGGGCGCCGAGCGTGGCGACTGTGGGCGCGAGCGGTGGGACCACACGGGTGCCGGCGAGGGATGCGGTGGAGGCGCGGTGGGAGTGGGGGGCGAGCCGTGGCAACGAAGGGCGGAGCCGGCACGGGGGTACCAGGGAGTGGCGGCGCGCAACGATGGAGGCGAGGCACGCGAGAAGCAGGAGGGGCCGAAGCGGGGCGAGGCCACGGTGAGCGCGGGCCGCCGGAGTGGAGCGGAGCGGGGCGCGCGGGGCACGGCGAGAGCAGCAGCGGACGGCCACGGTGCACGCGCGGGTGCGGTCCAGGGCGGAGAGAGGAGGGGCGCTCACGAGGGGGAGGTAGGGTCCGGGGTAACGGTGCTCGAGGTGGGTGTTGGGGACGCGGTCGACGACGAAGAGGAAGGCGAGGTGAGGGAGGCCCGGCGAGGCGGCATCGGCTCGG
>NC_041388.1:126422250-126450479 GCF_002162155.2 Triticum dicoccoides | reverse complement strand
CGGGGGAAGGGGGGATAAGGGAGTGGGGCGGTGTGGGCCGGCCTGGTGGGTCGTGGCCCAGTTGGGCCGGTCGCCTGCTGGGCCGGAGCCCCGAGTGGTTTTCCTTTCCTCTTTTTTGTTTGTTTTCCTCTTTTGTATTTGCTTTCTTTTATTTATTTTCTTTTCTGTTTTCTTTTAACTTCCAATTTATTTTAACTCTATATAATAAATACTTAGTGCCTAAATTAGTGTTGTAAATTAAGCCTCTGCCATAAAAGCTTGACATCCAAATAAATTACTTTAGGATTTTATAAAATACAAAAGTCATTTATCTCATTGTTTTAGCCACTAGGTTAATTACTTTTGAGCATTTAAACATGTTTTAAAGGTTTGGTTTCTCCACCAATATTTATTATGAATTACTTGCTACATTTAGAACATTTTAGTTTTGACTTTTGTAAACTCTTCTAGTTTGACTTTATTTCAAATTTGAATTTGAACGAGTTTTGAATCATCGCGAGATTATCAACAGTAATCATGGTGACGTGGCAACATTAGTAGAGGGTTACTGTAGCTTAATTATCCGGTCGTCACTGTTACTTGCCTGAGATTCGATCGTCGGTATCTTCATACCTAGTTAATGTCGTTACCGGCAAGTCTCTTTACTCGTTTCATAATACATCATCTTGTATCTAACTCCTTAGTCACTTGTCTTGCAAGGCTTCTTATGATGTGTATTACCAAGAGGGCCCAGAGATACCTCTCCGATACTCAGAGTGAGAAATCATAATCTCGATCTATGCCAACTCAACAAACACCTTCGGAGATACCTATAGAGCATCTTTATGATCACCCGATCACGTTGTGATGTTTGATAGCACACAAGGTATTCCACCGGTATCCGGGAGTTGCAGAATCTCATAGTCCAAAGAATATGTATTTGACATTAAGAAAGCAATAGCAATAAACTGAACGATCAATATACTAAGCTAATGGATGGGTCTTGTCCATCACATCATTCTCCTAATGATGTGACCATGTTATCAAATGACAACACATGTCTATGGTTAGGAAACCTTAACCATCTTTGATCAACGAGCTAGTCTAGTAGAGGCTTACTAGGGACACGGTATTTGTTTATGTATTCACACATGTGTTTAAGTTTCCGATCAATATAATTCTAGCATGAATAATAAACCGTTATCATGAATAAGTAAAAATAATAAGGTTATTATTGCCTCTAGAGCATATTTCTTTCAGTCTCCAAGTTGCACTAGAGTTAATAATTGATACGTCCATTTTCCATCATGCTTTTATGTTGATATTTATTGCAATATGGGCTGTTATTACCTATTTAGGTATAATACTTATGCCCTTTCCCTCTTATTTTACAAGGTTTACATGAAGAGGGAGAATGCCGGCAGCTGGAATTTTGGACTTGAAAAGGAGAAATTAGAGACCTATTCTGCACAACTCCATAAGTCCCGAAACTTCACGGAGAATAATTTTGGAATATATATGAAATATCGGGAAAAGAAAGAACCAGAGGGGAGCCACCTTCCATCCACAAGGGTGGAGGGCGCGCCCTCCGGTCTTGTGGGACCCCTAGCAGGCTCCCGACGCCCATCTTCTTCTATATGGTGTGTTTTGACCTGGAAAAAAAAATCAGAGGGAAGCTTTCAGGATGAAGCGTCGTCGTCTCGAGGCGGAACTTGGGCAGAACCAATCTAGGGCTCCAGCGGAGTTGTTCTGCCGGGGAAACTTCCCTCCGAGAGGGGGAAATCGAAGCCATCATCATCATCAACATCATCTCATCGAGAGGGGGTCAATCTCCATCAACATCTTCACCAACACCATCTCCTCTCAAACCCTAGTTCATCTCTTGTATCCGTCTTTGTCTCAAAACCTCAGATTGGTACCTATGGGTTGCTAGTAGTGTTGATTACTGTAGGATCAAAAGTATGTCTAGAGGGGGGTGATTAGACTACTTGACCAAATAAAAATCTAGCCTTTTCCCAATTTTAAGTCTAGGCAGATTTTAGCAACTTAGCATAAGTCAAGCAATTAACCTACACATGCAATTCTAAGAGTATAGCTGTGGAATGTAAATCATTGCATATGAAGGTAAAGGGGAGGAGTTTAGAGGGAGCAAACGCAATGTAGACATGGAGATTTTTGGCGTGGTTGCGATAGGTGGTGCTATCGTATATCCATGTTGATGGAGACACTACAAAAAAAGACAAATCTGTGACATTTTGGGCGGAACGAATTTTTTTCTGTCATACTTATGACACTTCTATGACGATAATTGTGACAAAACCCGGTATTATCATAGTGTGGTGGGCTCCTACTTCTATGACAAAAAATTGTGACAGAAAATGGGCTTTTCGTCCTCGGCGGGCCGGAGACGCAGTTGCATGACATTCTTTGGGCCGTCCATGACGGAAAAACCATGGTAGAAGCGAGGGCGAGGAAAATATCGGGGTGTTCCCGGTTACGGTGTGTGGTCGGGGCGGAGCGATGCACGGAGGTTTGCGCGTTTCTCTCGTACACGCACGCGCGTGGGTGCGAGGCGTTGGGATCTAAGTGAACCCGAGCGAGGCGTTCGCCTACTGAACCCGAGCGATTGCACTGTAGGCTATGCATTACTGAACCCGAGCGATCGATCGATGGCTGCTAACTGAACCCGGTCGAACGATTCCTTCGCTACTGCTGCTAACTGAAGCCGATCGATGCTGCCTCTGGATGAACAGTGAGTGTTGCTGGGGGGTTTGGATGAACAGTTCCCGGTGGGGGTGGATGAACAGGACCCCGTGGTGTTGCCTCTGGATGAACAGGACCCCGATCGATAGAGCCGATTGGGGCTGGATGAACAGGACCCCGTGGAGGGCTGGATGAACAGGACCACCCCGTGGAGGGCTGGATGAACAGTAGACGGTGGAGGGCTGGATGAACTGCAGCCCGTGGAGGGGTGGTTGAACAGGAGCCCGTGGAGAGGGCTGGTTGAACAGTAGCTGGTGGAGTAGCGCGCGGTGGAGGCCAGATGAACAGGAGCCCGTGGATGAACAGTCGCAGGTGGAGGCTGGAGGAGGTCGATGGTGGATGAACAGTAGCCCGTGGAGGCTGGAGGGGGTCGACGGTGGAGATAAACAGTATCCCGTGGAGTCCCGTTTTGCGGTACGCCACACCCCTCCTGATGAACAGGACCCCCGTTTCGACCGTAGCGCTCCAACACAAGTCCGTTTCCTCCATTTTGCGGCACGCCACACCCCTCCCGATGAACAGGACCCCTGTTTGGACCGTAGGAGGTCAGTTTCCTCCGTTTTGCGGTACGCCAGACCCCTCCCGATGAACAGGATCCCATTTCGAACGTGGCCGGTCGAACACAAGGCTGTTTCCTCCGTTGTGCGGTATGCCAGGCCTCGTTTCCAACGGCTGTTCCGTCCAAGCCGGTTGGCTCCCATGCGTTCCGTTGCCTCCCGATGAACACGACGCATTCCGTTGCCTCCCCATGAACACGACGACAACGCAGTTTCTCCGTTCGAACCCAGCCATGTACACGAGCCCTGGCCGTACGTATGCATGAGTAGGCGTCCGAGACCCCGTCCGTATGTACGTACGTGGCCGTATTTTCTTTCTTGCACACTGGCCGCTGTACGTACGTGTACATGCTACGTGCGCGTCTCTACTACGACACGTGCGCGCCTCTACATCGACCAGTATGTACGTACACGTTCGCGACCAGAATGACAACGCTACGTACGCTTCGACCAGGTGGGTCTCGACTGTCAGGAACTTCCTTGCGTGCGAAGATGTAGCTAGTGGGTCCTAGCAGTCAGGGGGCGAATCGTTTTTTTCCGGACGCACTTCCTTGCATGCGAAGATTGTCGGTGTGAAAACGGGCGGATCTCGGGTAGGGGGTCCCGAACTGTGTGTCTAGGATCGATGGTAACAGGAGACGGGGGACACGATGTTTACCCAGGTTTAGGCCCTCTCTACGGAGGTAATACCCTACTTCCTGCTTGATTGATCTTGATGAATATGAGTATTACAAGAGTTGATCTACCACGAGATCGTAATGGCTAAACCCTAAAAGCCTATCCTGTATGACTATGGTAATGAGTATATCCTTTCCGGACTAACCCCTCCGGTTTATATAGACACCGGGGAGGGAATCTAGGGTTACATAGAGTCGGTTACATAAGAAGGAATCTTCATTGTCGGTCGCCAAACTTGCCTTCCACGCCAAGGAGATTCCAGTCCGGACACAGGTACAGTCTTCGACCTTCATGTCTTCACAGCCCATCAGTCCGACCCATGGATAATAGGCCGGATGCCCGAGGACCCCTTAGTACAGGACTCCCTCAGTAGCCCCTGAACCAGTCTTCAATAGCGAGGTGTTTGGCACACAAATTGTCTTCGGCATTGCAAGGCGGGTTCCTCCTTTAATGATCTCCAGGTGACGTATTCGACCATCGGTTAAATGTCGCTCCCCTCAGCTTCTGCGCGTTAAACAACTTCGCCTTCCACGTGTCAAGCGAAGGTGGAAGGTCAGGGTATTTTTGCAGATAACACCCCATCCCTGCAAGGAAGAGCACCTATTAAAGAGATTGGATCCTAGATCCATTCGACACCACGCAGAGGAAATACCCGAAAACTGCTTAGGAGAAACCATTCCAGCATGGCTAGCGCCCCCAGCTCCTCCACCCGTTCCGGCCCAGAGAAAGGCCAGTGGGAGAGGTGTTTAGTGTCCCACAATCAATTGACGAAGCTGCAGACGCAGGGATTTCTTCCCCCCGCAGATCTAATTCCTGTTCGAGCGGGGCTAGATTCCTTCAACGGTGAGATTCAGGTAGAGGACTTCCCCAATCCATCCGGGGGAGAGCGAGTATGTTTTGTCCCCTACCTGCTAAGGGGCGTTGGATTTCCCATTCATCCATTCCTCCGAGGGCTTCTGGAATACTATGGACTCCAGCTGCACAACTTCACCCCTGCCTCCATTCTACACATTGCGGGTTACGTCGCTTTATGCAAACTATTCCTGGGTATCGAGGCTCATTTCGAGCTGTGGAGGAAGTTTTTCTGTCTTGTCCCGCGTAACCATGAGGGGTCAATATTTGAAGTGGGCGGAGCCTAAGTATGGCGTATCGCCGATACTAGATATCTGTCCGGCACACCAAGGAAGGCACCCGAAGAATGGCCTTCCGAATGGTTCTATAGTGAGGACGTCGCGCTTCCTGACCCAGTTCGAAAGGGTCTTCCTGAATTTGCGAGCATTCCGCTGAAGAAATGCCACAGTTGGCATCCCAGGAGTCTTGAAGAGGATGACAATGCATAAGTTTGCCAGCTTATGAGCAAGATAAAGACGCTCGCTCAGTCCGGACTCACAATAATCGGGGTAATGGCGACCTCCATAGTGCGAGGGGTTCAGCCGCTACAATACAGAGGGCTGCCCATGTGGCACTTCAATGGAGAGGATGATGCCTCCCGCTATGGCCAGAAGGGTTCGGATACCCCTGCCGCTCTGGCAAAAATATTGGCCGAGCTGTTTAAAGGGGAGGAAGAGGAGTTTCTTCGCATTAAGCGCAGAGATGGGTATTCTATGTATGATCCTCCCAGTTGGGTAAGCTTCGACCCCTCTATTCCACTCATTCCGCTTCCGGATTACTTTTGATAAATTTCAAGTCTGTTTGTTATGACAGCACTGGCGGAAGGTCACCGAAGGACTTCATAGTCCTGCCCCACAACCGGAGATCCACAACCGGGAGCTAGATCCTGGGTTTGAAGAGGATCCGGATATATTCGTGGTGCTTGCAGAGGGAGTGTTTTACCAGACAAGCTATGACGGCACAGAAGTGGCCATCATCGCCGACTACCCTGGCCTTCTTCCTACTTCACATGTAAACAATTAAGGAACACCTTCTCTAAAAGAGTGCTCTTATTCTGCCTCACCGACCGCACGGTATCGTGCTTCATAGGGGAGAAGTTCGGTGATTTCGAAGAGGTCGGCTCCCGTGCCGGGCAAGCGTTCGAAGAGGAAGGCGGGTGAAGACACAGCCAGGACATCATCGAGGAGGTACGGATAAACATGCTTTTCAGCAGCCGCATCTGACTGTGACTCATGCGTTTGTTTGGTTACAGGAAGAAGGTTCACCGAACTGTGTCCGGGGACCCGGTCGGTGGTGTTCCCAACAACCGGGATTTAGATCCAATCGGGGAGACTGGGGTTTGTGCAGGAATAGTGCCGGACTGCCCTTCGGCCGAGGGTTCAGAAAATATGTCCGTCACCAACTCGGAGGCAGAGAGTGCCATGAACCATCGACGCCGCAGGGCTGTCTTGCGAGACCCCAAGTTCTTGGAGGAGGCTTTTAATGCCTTTTGCTCGAGCGACGCATACATCCAAGCTACTCGAGATGGGATTAGAGGAGCCACGAAGCAATATCTGACAGATGTGCATGTAAGTTTTCTTTGTCAAAAAAGGATAACTATATGCCCGTAGCCCCCGAGACTGAAAGCAGTTGGCACAACTGATGTAAGGATCGTTGTACGACCAAGTCCTTACAGAGAAGAATTGCTTGCTAGCCCAGGAGCTGGAGCAGTGCCGGGCGCAGCTAAATGCTGCTACTGCCGAACTAGAAAACGTCAAGAAGTCGTCTTCTAGTAGTGTTCCCCTCCACCGAGGAACAATAATTATATACCAACCGTGCTAATTTTGCTGCTGATCGCATAATAGGGTCGTCTGATCAACTTGAAGAGAAGTTGAAGATTGCCCAGGAGGGAGAAAAAGAGGCGAAATGGCAACACACCGCAGGCGAGCGTGTGCTGACCCGCGTTAGAGACGAGAAAAACAAGCTACAGGATTCCAACACTACATTGGGTGAAGAATTGAAAGATGTTCGAGCCCAGCTAGCCGATTCCGTGAAGGAGAGCAAGAGGTTGCGGGGCGGCATATTCAGTATGTGTCCAAACTATTTTTAAAGTACTTCAGAGATAAATTGGGACTGATACAGTCATGTTTGCAGGTATATTGATAGGCCGTCCTGAAGCGGAGGTGTCCAGATCATCGAGTGATCTGCTGCAAAGACTGTCGCAAGTGCACGAACATTCCCGGCTGGCCATGCGGAGCATTGCCAAGGCCTTATGGCCCTCCGCCTCCCCTCCAGGAAGTATGGAGGAGCTTGTAGAGCTGTTCAAGGGAGTGCGGCGGCGTATCCAACTATGGAAGATATCAGCCTACCGAGAGGGCGCACGAGAGGCCTGGGCCATGGTGAAAACACGATACACCAAGCTGGATCCAAATCACATGGCTCGGGTTGGACCGTTAGGGTCAAATGGGGAAGAAATTCCTGTTAGTTTAGTATATGACCAAGTAGAGGTGGCCACCTAATATTCCCAACAAGATTGTAAGTTAGACTGCCTGTTGGAAGGTGTAGAGGAGGAAGTGTTCGAGTCCAAGTGACTGTGTACTTTCCTCATTATGTGGAACTCTAGTTGAATTGTATATCATTTGTCATGGCAGACCTTTTCGCTTCAACCTTTGGACCCGAAGGTGCGGAGTGTTTCCGAATACCATCGCGGCTGAATAGGCCGGGGTATGCCTGGAAAACTAGGCGTAGGGGTCATAGTTGCTTGAACAGACAAGTTGTATCCGGCTAGCTATGTTATATTACATTGGTATCGTAAGAAACATCTTCCAGAGAGAATAGTTCCGTTAAGGGTTCCTTTCCCTGGGTGTGCATGCATTTAATGTACATGTCCGAATTGTGATGCGAGCACCAGTTTGTATAACTTCCAGGGGTGCACAATGGAGTGAGTTTAGAAAACATCTTTAATTCACCGACCAAATATTCCCTTAAGAACGCTAGCTTTCGGCTTCACCCAGTCTGAGGTACACATACGGATGACCCGGCAGTAACAATCGCAGAGGTGCTCCCTTTATTCCCTAGCCAAACTAACGGGAACGTAGGGCATAAGCACAGGAGCCAGGCAACCCAGTTTGGCCAAAACTTAGGTCATATCGATGCATATAGTGGCAAAGAAAAGGTATATATGGAAAAACTCATGTGTGAGGAGCTTAATGCTCAAGGAATGACAAGAACCTCTATCCAAGAAGCCCCTAGGTACAAGTGACGTACATATTTAGAGATGTGTGTGTCAATGGTGTGCGGTCTAGCCGTACCAAAGCGTTAAAGCGAGAAAGAAGAAAGTAATTGGAAAAGAGAGAAAAAATAATGGAAACTAGAGGGGAGGAGAAGATGAACAAGGGGTTTGGTGCTAGGCATAGAATCTTCGGAGTCTGGCCGCGTTCCAGGGGTTCGGCTCGAGGCGAGTGTCTGATGCATCGCGAAGACGGTATGCTCCTCCGGTGAGAACTTCATCAATTATGAAGGGACCCTCCCATTTGGGCTTGAGTTTGTCCTTTTTCTTCTCTGGTAGGCGCATAACGAATTTGCCAATGTTGTAAGTCTTGGCCCATACTTATCTGCTTTGATATCTTCGAGCCCGCTGTTGGTAAAATGCTGAACGGGCTTTTGCGACATCGCGTTCCTCCTCCAGGGCATCTAGGCTGTCCTGCCGATCAAGCTCGGCTTCTCTCTCTTCGTACATACGCTCTCGAGGTGGGTCGTGAATAATATCGCAGGGCAATACGACCTCTGCGCCATACACCATGAAGAAAGGTGTGTATCCGGTAGTACGGTTGGGCATGGTCCGCAGCCCCCTGAGTACGAAGTCGAGCTCCTCAACCCAGTGCTTGTCTGATTCTTTCAAAGACCGCACTAGTCTGGGCTTAATGCCGCTCATAATAAGACCGTTGGCTCATTCGACTTGACCGTTGGTTTGTGGGTGGTAGACGGAGGCGTAATCGAGTTTAATACCCAGATTAGTACACCAGGTTTTTACCTCGTCGGCTGTGAAATTAGAGCCGTTATCGGTGATGATGCTGTGTGGGACACCATAATGGTGCACAACACCGGATATGAAGTCTATCACCGGGCCGGACTCAGCCGTTTTGACCGGTTTAGCCTCTATCCACTTCGTGAACTTGTCCACCATAACCAGCAGATATTTTTTCTTATGGCTTCCCCCTTTAAGGGGTCCAACCATATCAAGTCCCCAGATCACGAAAGGCCAAGTGATGGGGATAGTCTTTAAGGCAGTTGGGGGCATGTGGCTTTGGTTGGCGAAGAGTTGGCATCCGACGCAGCGTTGGACGAGGTCCTGTGCGTCTGCTCGGGCTGTCGGACAATAAAACCCAGTACGGAAGGCCTTGCTAACAAGAGCCCGAGCTGCGGCGTGGTGTCCACCGAGACCAACGTGAAGTTGCCACCCCTCTTCTTCAGAGATACATCTTTGAAGTACTCTGGTGGTACTTTTCTTGTAGAGCTCTCTGTCGTGAACCTTGTAGGCCTTCGAGCACCGGAAAATGCGGTGAGCCTCATTCTGGTCTTCGGGGAGCTCCTTCCTATTAATGTAGGCCAAGAAAGGTTCGGTCCATGGAGCAATTACTGCCATAATGAGATGGGCCGACGGTGTTACTTCGGTGGCTGAGCCCCTGATACTATCGGTGTGTTCGGGATTTGGAGTTGTATTCGGATCTGGACTATTGTTCCCGCCCTCCCCTTGCCACACCACAAATGGCTTGAAAAGCCTTTCCAGGAAGATGTTGGGTGGGACGGGGTCGCGCTTAGCGCCGATGCGAGCAAGGACGTCCGCCGCTTGGTTACTTTCTCGGGCGACGTGATGAAATTCAAGCCCCTCGAAGCGAGCCAAAATTTTTAATACGACATTACGATAAGCTGCCATCTTTGGATCTTTGGCGTTAAAGTCGCCATTTATTTGAGATATGGCGAGGTTCGAGTCCCCGCGCACCTCCAGGCGTTGTATGCCCATGGATACGGCCATCCGAAGACCATGCAGTAGGGCCTCGTATTCGGCTGCGTTGGTAGAGTCTGTGTATAATATCTGGAGTACATACTGGACGACGTCTCCAGTGGGGGATGTTAACACGACTCCCGCTCCCAGCCCTGCCAACATTTTGGAGCCGTCAAAATACATAACCTAATTGGAATATATGTCGTACTCTTTAGGGAGTTCGGCCTCTGTCCATTTGGCGATGAAGTCGGCCAGTACTTGGGATTTGATGGCTCGTCGTGGCTTGTATGTTATGTCGAATGGAAGTAGCTCTATGGCCCATTTGGCGATCCATCCCGTGGCATCGTGGTTGTTTATTATGTCATTGAGTGGGACCTCAAAAGCCACCATGATTGAACACTCCTGGAAGTAGTGACGTAGCTTGCGGGATGCCATGAAGACCGCGTATGCTATCTTTTGGTAGTGGGGGTACCGAGATTTGCACGGTGTGAGGACAGTTGATACGTAGTATACTGGTTTTTGGAGCGGAAATTTGTGTCCATCCTGTTCTCGTTCGACGACGAGCATGGCGCTCACCACCTGATGTGTTGCCGATATGTATAACACCATGGGCTCGCCAGTGTTTGGAGCGGCCATGATTGGGTTGCTTGCTAGGAGGGCCTTTATTTCCTCCAGTCCGGCAGTCGCCGCGTCTGTCCATTCAAAGTTATCAGTGCGCTGTAAGAGGCGATAGAGTGGTAGTGCCTTTTCTCCTAATTTGGAGATAAAGCGGCTTAGCGCTGCTACGCATCCAGCTAGCTTTTGGACCTGTTTGAGGTCTGTTGGTGTAGCCAATTGTGACAGAGCTCGGATTTTAGCTGGATTTTCTTCAATTCCTCTATTGGAAACGATGAAGCCCAGCAGTTTTCCAGCGGGGACGCCAAAGACACACTTTTCCGGGTTGAGCTTAATGTCATACGCCCGGAGGTTGTCGAATGTAAGACGTAAGTCGTCTATTAGTGTTTCGACGTGCCTAGTTTTGATGACGACATCATCAACGTAATCTTCTACCATTTTGCCGATCTGTTTCTCCACACATGTTTGAATCATGCGTTGGTATGTGGCGCCGGTGTTCTTGAGCCCAAAGGGCATGGTGTTGAAGTAGAATGGCCCATACGGGGTGATAAATGCTGTTGTGGCTTGATCGGACTCCTTCATTTTGATTTGATGGTATCCGGAATATGCATCAAGGAAACACAGTGAGTCGTGTCCTGCGGTGGCGTCAATGATTTGATCAATGCGGGGGAGGGGGAAGGTATCCTTAGGGCAAGCCTTGTTGAGGTCTTTGAAATCAACACACATGCGCCATGATTTGTCCTTCTTTGGTACCATCACCAGGTTTGCCAGCCAGTCCAGATGTTTGATTTCTCTAATGAATCTGGCCTCGATGAGTTTGGCTAGCACCTCCCCCATGGCTTGTCACTTGGGTTCGAAAAGCACTGCAGTGTTAGCTTAACCGGTTTAAATCCCTTTAATATATTGAGGCTATGTTCGGCCAGCTCGCGTGGGATCCCTGGCATATCTGAAGGGTGCCAGGCGAATATGTCCCAGTTTTCGCACATGAATTCTCGTAGTGCGGTGTCAACTATTGGGTTCAGTTGAGCTCCGATAGATGCTGTCTTCTTGGGGTCTGTTGGGTGGACCTGGAATTTGACTATTTCTTCAGCTGGTTTGAAGGATGTGGATTTAGGGCGTTTGTCGAGGATCACGTCGTCCCTGTCCACCGTGGAGCATAGTGTGGTTAATTCTTCGATCCCGAGGGCTTCGGATAGCGCCTCCAGGGCCAGGGATTCGGTTTTATTTTCAGTGCGGAGTGCTATCTCCGGATCACTGACGAGAGTGATTATACCGTTTGGTCCGGGCATTTTGAGCTTCATATACCCGTAATGGGGTATGGCCTGAAAGCGTGTAAAAGCATCCCGCCCCAGCAGGGCGTGATATCCGCTGCTGAAAGGGGCAACTTGGAAAGTTATTTCTTCGGACCGATAGTTCTCCGGCGTGCCGAATACTACGTCAAGTGTGATTTTGCCTGTGCACTGCGCCTCCCGACTGGGAATAATTCCTCGAAAGGTTGTGTTACTTTGCTTGATGCGGCTCCTGTCTATTTCCACTTTATGAGTCTGTCCTCATAAATCACGTTTAGTCCGCTGCCGCCATCCACGAGGACCTTGGTAAGTCGAAACCCATCCATGATGGGACTGAGGACTAACGTGGCTGGCGCTTGTACTGTTCTGTACTTTGATTCGTCACTGGCATTGAATGTTATAGCCATGTCGTTCCAGGGGTTTATTTCAGCAATTTGGCAGACTTCGGTGAGCTCGCGAAGCGCCCTTTTGCGCTTGTTGTTTGAAGCGAATGTCTCAAAGACCGTCAATACTCTTGAGTTATCGTCCTCTTGGGGATGTCGTTCTGGGTCATCCTTGATAAGGATGTCCTCGCTGCTCTTGGCGACCTGTCGTAGTATCCAACATGCTCTAAGGCTGTGGGTTGCCATGGTATCTATTGTTGTATGTATTTTGCATGGGCCATCGAGCCACCCCATCAGAACGGTGCCGTGCCGCATAGCGGTTTTGTGTTTCTTGACTGTTGGAATGGGCGTGCCACGAGGGTGCGCCCTTTTCGCCTGTAGGGAGAGTTGAGTTGGGACTGATGGTTCCCAGCAAGCTGCCTGAGTTTTCCAGGAGCTCTCCATCGCGCTGTACTTTTGTATGATGGTTGCTAAGTCAGCGAATTTCAGTATGCGGTGGCAATTGATGGCGTTGAGGATTCCTTCATCTGCGCAATTGTTGCAGAACACTGATATTGCGTCCTCGTCACGGCAATCTTTTACCTTGTCTTTGACAAGGAGGAATCTGGCCCAGAAGTGGTGGAACATTTCCTGAGGCTGCTGTTTTATGCTCATGAGAGCGTCTATGTCCGGGTGGGTGGGTGGAATTAAATCCGAACCCCGACCCGACCGATTATCCGGAGTCTGACGACCTTTCGGGCTTAATAGTCTGGGTTCCAGAATATCTTCTGATTGTTTAGGACCACCGTCCGATGCTATGTTCGGAGGGCTGGTCGCATCCTTTCGCGAGTGAGTATCCAGCTCTTCCTGATCGGCGATACGAACATAGTCCATCTTCATTATAGAAGAGGACCCGCCGTCCTGCTCCATGACTACTGCAATCTTGTGGGTGACCGGTAGGGTCTCGATTTCTCCTTGATCGGTTTTAGGCCCGATCTGATCGTAGTCTGTGGCTATTCCAAAAGCAGCGATGCGATCTAGGAGTTCGTTCAAAGACAAAAACTCTGTCAGATCCATCTGCTTGGAGTGCTCGGAGTTGATGCGAAGGGGGTTTTCGATGGCCCGAGAGGTCATCGTCGTCTCAACGGCCGAACGGGCGATCATAGTAAAGATGCCCAGCCGGAGGGTTTGTCCTGGGGCCAGAGCTCCCCCAGAGGTGATGTTGTCTTTAAGGACAAGGCGAGCCATCGAGCCTTTCGTCGACGGCACAGTGGAACTCTCAATGAAAGCACCAATGTCGGTGTCAAAACCGGCGGATGTCGGGTAGGGGGTCCCGAACTGTGCGCCCAGGATCAATGGTAATAGGAGACGGGGGACACAATGTTTACCCAGGTTCAGGCCCTCTCTATGGAGGTAATACCCTACTTCCTGCTTGATTGATCTTGATGAATATGAGTATTAGAAGAGTTGATCTACCACGAGATCGTAATGGCTAAACCGTAAAAGCCTAGTCTGTATGACTATGGTAATGAGTATATCCTTTCCGGACTAACCCCTCCGGTTTATATAGACACCGGGGAGGGAATCTAGGGTTACATAGAGTCGGTTACATAAGAAGGAATCATCATAGTCGGTAGCCAAACTTGCCTTCCGCGCCAAGGAGAGTCCAATCCGGACACAGGTACAGTCTTTGGCCTTCATGTCTTCACAGCCCACCAGTCCGGCCCATGGATAACAGGCCGGATGCCCGAGGACCCCTTAGTCCAGGACTCCCTCAAAGATGTAGCTGGTAGGTCCCAGCAGTCAGGGGGAAATGTTTTTTTCATGAAATACGGTTGCCCGTCCGGTGGGTCCCTGCTGTCAGGTGGAGGAATCATTATTTTCCGTGTAATAAGGAGGCACTTCCTTGCTGCGGCCATGGACCCAGCTGTCAGCCTCTCCACGTACAGTCCACGTTCGATGGAAGCCGTTCCTTGACCACGTTGACCATGCCGCGCCAAGAGCACCAGGGCGGTGGACGACGGTGAGGCCTAGGAAGGGGGGACGTGGAGCCGGGGAAAACGCGGCAGTGGATGCCCACGCGTAGAGGAGTATGAGGGTTCACTAGTTCGGCTGAGGTGTGAGGCTACCGTCGCCGCAGAATAACAGGGGATGTGGGTGAGTAGAGGGATGGCATGGCCAGCGGTGGGAGTAGTAGGGGACAGTGAGGCCTCCACGGCACCACAGTCGGCCACGGGAGGCAGGAGCACGCGGCACGACCGATGCTAGTTTGGGTGGCTAGAGCAAGAAGACCAGAGGTTGAAGAAGCACTACGGCCGTTGGATGGACATCGTATGGTCACTGGAGCTAGAATCATTCATATTGACTAAGTTGAGATAGCCCTCTGTCCCCGTCAACTTAGTAGGCCCACAAGTCAGCCTCCCACCAAGGTCGGTCCCAGCTAGCAAGGGGAGTATTCATTTTTTCTGCGTAATAAGGAGGCACTTCCGGTGGGTCCGAGCTGACAGCGAGGGGAACATTTTCTTTGCGAAATACGGTGGCCCGTCCGGTGGGTCCCAACAGTCAGGGGGAAACGTTTTTTTCGCAAAATACGGTGGCCCGTCTGTTGGGTCCCTGCTGTCAGGTGGAGGAATCATTATTTTCCGCGTAGTAAGGAGGCACTTCCTTGCTGCGGCCGTGGACCCAGCTGTCAGCCTCTCCATGTACAGTCCACGTCCGATGGAAGCCATTCCTTGACCATGTTGACCACGTCGCACGGAGAGCACCAGGGCGGTGGATGACGGCGAGGCCTAGGAAGGGGACGACGCAGAGCCGGGGAAGACGCGACAGTGGATGCCCATGCGTAGAGGAGTATGAGGGTTCACTGGTTCGCTGCGGTGTGAGGCTGCCATCGCCGCAGAATAACAGGGGGTGTGGGTGAGTAGAGGGATGGCCTAGCCAGCGGTGGGAGTAGTAGGGGGTAGGAGTATGAGGCACGACCACGGGAGGTAGGAGCATGAGGCACGACCGGCGCTGGTTTGGGCGGCTGGAGCAAGAAGACCAGAGGTTGAAGAAGCACTACCGCCGTTGGATGGACATCGTATGGTCACAGGAGCTAAAATCGTGCATATTGACTAAGTTGACAAAGCCCTCCGTCCCCTTCAACTTAGTAGGCCCACAAGTCAGCCTACCACTATACTGGGTCCCAGCTAGTAGGGGAGTATTCATTTTTTTGTGCGTAATAAGGAGGCACTTCCTTGCATGCGAAGATATAGCTGGTGGGTCCGAGCTGTCAGCGGCGGTAATGTTTTTTTGGTGAAATACAGAGGCCCTTTCGGTGGGTCCCAGATGTCAGGTGGAGGAATCATTATTTTGCGCGTAATAAGGAGGAATTTCCTTGCGTGCGACAATGGACCCAGTTGTCAGCCTCGCCACGTACAGTCCACTTCAGATGCATGTCGGTCGTTGACCATGTTGACCAGGCCGCGCCGAGAGCACCAGGGCGGTGGACGATGACGAGGCCTAGGAAGGGAACGACATGGAGCCAGGGAAGACTCTGCAGTTGTTTCCCACGCGGTGGGGAGTACAACTGTACGAGGGTTTACTGGTTCATCTGCCGCCGCCGGAGAATAACAGCAGGTGTGGGTGAGTAGAGGGATGGCTAGGCTAGTGATGGGAGTATGGTGGGGCGGCGAGTCCTGCGCGGCAGCACTGCCAGCCGCGGGGAGGAGGGAGCAGGCAGTCCCGCCGGCGCTTGTTTGAGCGGCTGGAGTAGGAAGGGCAGATATTGAAGAAGCACGAGGGCCGTTGGATGGACATCCAATAGTCACTGCTTGTGCGTCAACATTTTTTTAGGAAAGCCTAAAATCTGCGGAAAACAACATACATCCCATCTACCATTATTTCTAATAATTTACAACCCGTTTGCTAATTCTTAAGGTTTTTTTGGAGCCCATATTATTTTTGTTAGCATTACATGCCATATTGTGGCCACGGTTAAAAAATTATACGAAATTTTGCATATTCCGGTGCGGTCCGAACTGTTTTTAATCCCGAAATTCCGAGTCACATTCAAACTAATTTTAAAAATAAATGTATATCAATATAAAATCCAACAAATTGTCCACGCATAAAAATTAATGCAGTTTAAGTCTCAAAATGAAAAAAAAGAAATTTGAAACTAATTGCCAGTTTGATATGTTTTAAAAATGTACATCCCATTTCTCATTACTGATAGGCCATTTTCTGGCCAGCCGAGTAAAGCTCTCCTCGTCTTGAAAGATTTGTAGCCCAACAGGCCTGACAAAGCGACTTACTTGTGAAATCACAAAAAAACTGGGTTGTGGCCGTGGACCCAGCTGTGGCCGTGGACCCAACTGTCAGCCTCTCTAGTACAGTACTCTTCTGATGGAAGTCGGTCGTTGACCACATTGACCACACCGTCCCGAGAGCACCAAGGCGGTGGACGACGGCGAGGCCTAGGAAGGGACGACGCGGAGCCGGGGAAGATGCGGCAGTGGATGCCCACGTGGAGAGGAGTACGAGGGTTCACTGGTTCGGCTGTGGTGTGAGGTTGCCGTCGCTGCAGAATAACAGGGGGTGTGGGTGAGTGGAGGGATGGCCTAGCCAATGGTGGGAGTAGTATGGGGGCGGTGAGGCCTCCGTGACAGCACAGCCGGCCACGAGACGCAGGAGCAGGCGGCACGACCAGCGTTGCTTTGGGCGGCTGGAGCAAGAAGACCAGACGTTGAAGAAGCACTATGGCCGTTGGATGGACATCGTACGATCACTGGAGCTAGAATCATTCATATTGACTAAGTTGACAAAGCCCTCCGTCCCTGTGAACTTAGTAGGCCCACAAGTCAGCCACCCACTATGGTGGGTCCCAGCTAGCAGGGGGGTCTTCATTTTTTGTGTGTAATAAGGAGGCACTTCCTTGCGTGCGAAGATATAGCTGGTGGGTCCGAGCTATCAGCGGCGGTAACGTTTTTTTCGTGAAATATAGAGGCCCTTTCGGTGGCTCCCAGATGTCAGGTGGAGGAATCATTATTTTGCGCGTAATAAGGAGGCAATACCTTGCGTGCGACCGTGGACCCAGCTGTCAGCCTCTCCACGTACAATCCACTTCAAATGCATGTCGGTCGTTGACCACGTTGACCAGGCCGTGCCGAGAGCACCAGGGCGGTGGACGATAGCGAGGCCTAGGAACGGAACGACACAGAGCCTGGGAGGACTCGATAGTTGTTTCCCACGCGGAGGAGTATGAGGGTTTACTAGTTCGTCTGCCGTCCTCAGAGAATAACAGCAGGTGTGGGCGAGTAGAGGGATGGCTAGGCCAACGATGGGAGTTGGTGGGGCAGTGAGGCCTGCGCGGAAGCATAGCCGGCCGCGGGAGGAGGGAGCAGGCAGTCCCACCGGCGCTTGTTTGAGCGGCTGGAGCAGGAAGAGCAGAGATTGAAGAAACACGACAGCCGTTGGATGGACATCCAACAGTCACTGCTCTCGTGTGCATTATTTCTAATAATGTATAGCCCATTTGCTAATTATTAAGATTTTTTTTGGAGCCCATCTTCTTTTTGTTAGCATTACACCCATATTATGCCCATTGTTAAAAAGTATACGAAATTTTGCATATTTCGGTGCAGTCAACTGTTTTTAATCCCAAAATATCGATTCACATTCAAACTATTTTGAAAAATAATTTATAAAAATATAAAATTCAAATAATTGTCCACGCATAATAATCAATGGAATTTAAAATCCTGTAATGAAAAAAAATTGAACCTAATTCCCGGTTTGATGTGTTTTAAAAATGTACATCCCATTTCTGAGCAAACTGAATGAAACTCTCCTCGTCTTGAAAGATTTGCAGTCCAGTGATACGTCTCCAACGTATTTATAATTTTTGATTGTTACATGCTATATTATATTCTGTTTTGGACATTATTGGGCTTTATTATACACTTTTATATTATTTTTGGGACTAACCTATTAACCGGAGGCCCAACCCAGAATTGCTGTTTTTTTGCCTATTTCAGAGTTTCCTAGAAAAAGAATATCAAACGGAGTCCAAACGGAATGAAACCTTTTGGAACGTGATTTTTGGAACGAACGTGATCCAGAGGACTTGGACCCTACGTCAAGACATCAACCAGGAAGGCACGAGGTAGGGGGGCGCGCCTACCCCCCCAGGCGCGCCTTCCACCCTCGTGGGGCCCATGTTGCTCCACCGACATACTTCTTCCTCCTATATATACATACGTACCCCCAAACTACCAGATATGGAGCCAAAAACCTAATTCCACCGCCGCAACCTTCTGTACCCATGAGATCCCATCTTGGGGCCTTTTCCTGAGCTCCGCCTGAGGGGGCATCGATCACGGAGGGCTTCTACATCAACACCATAGCCTCTCTGATGATGTGTGAGTAGTTTACCACAGACCTTCGGGTCCATAGTTATTAGCTAGATGGCTTCTTCTCTCTCTTTGGATCTCAATACAAAGTTCTCCATGATTCTTGTGGAGATCTATTCGATGTAATATTCTTTTGCGGTGTGTTTGTTGAGACCGATGAATTATGGGTTTATGATCAAGTTTATCTATGAACAATATTTGGATCTTCTCTGAATTCTTTTATGTATGATTGGTTATCTTTGCAAGTCTCTTCGAATTATTAGTTTGGTTTGGCCTACTAGATTGATCTTTCTTGCAATGGGAGAAGTGCTTAGCTTTGGGTTCAATCTTGCGGTGTCCTTTCCCAATGACAGTAGGGGCAGCAAGGCACATATTGTATTGTTGCCATCAAGGATAACAAGATGGGGTTTATATCATATTGCATGAGTTTATCCCTCTACATCATGTCACCTTACTTAAAGCGTTGCTCTGTTCTTTTGAACTTAGTACTCTAGATGCATGCTGGATAGCGGTCGATGTGTGGAGTAATAGTAGTAGATGCAGGCAGGAGTCGGTCTACTTGTCGCGGACGTGATGCCTATATACATGATCATACCTAGATATTCTCATAACTATGCTCAATTTTGTCAATTGCTCAACAGTAATTTGTTTACCCACCGTAATACTAATGCTCTCGAGAGAAGCCACTAGTGAAACCTATGGCCCCGGGTCTATTTTCCATCATATTAATCTCCCATTAACAAGCTATTTCTGGTGCCAATTTTATTTCGCTTTATTTACTTTGCATCTTTATCATAAAAATACCAAAAATATTATCTTATCATATCTATCAGATCTCACTTTCGTAAGTGACCGTGAATGGATTGACAACCCCTTTATTGCGTTGGTTGTGAGGATTTTATTTGTTTGTTTAGGTGCGAGGGACTCGTGCGTGGCCTCCTACTGGATTGATACCTTGGTTCTCAAAAACCGAGGGAAATACTTACGCTACTTTGCTGCATCACCCTTTCCTCTTCAAGGGAAAACCAACACAGTGCTCAAGAGGTAGCACCCAATAGGGCTAATAAAGCAAGTAGGCCTTGTTTGGGTATTTCTTTAAAAAATACAGAACTGGGCTAGCCATTTTCAGTAAGAAAAAAACACAACTGGGCTCATGATGTGGTAAACATAAATAAAACCCTGGCTAGACGGGCCACAGCTGTAACGCTCTCGATGCGGCTATATCTCCCACGTGTCGAAGCACGACTTAGAGGCATAACCGCATTGAAAGCAATGTCACAAGTGAGATAATCTTCACACAACCCATGTAATACATAAGGGAAAGAGATACATAGTTGGATTACGATCGCCACTTCACACAATACATGAATAAAGCATTACATTCATCCAAATACACTCAAGGTCCGACTACGAAACCAAAATAAAAGAAGACTACCCCAACTGCGACACAGATCCCCGATCGACCCCAACTGGGCTCCCCTACTGATCAACTGGAAACGAAACAACATAACGAACACGAACTTTATCGAGCTCCTCCTTGAGCTTGGTTGCGTCATTTGCACGGTATCATCGGCACCTGCAAACTGGTTTTTGGAAGTATCTGTGAGTCAGGGGGACTCAGCAATCTCACACCCTCGCGATCAAGACTATTTAAGCTTATAGGAAGGGTAAAAGGTATGAGGTGGAGCTGCGGCAAGCGACTAGCATATTTGGTGGCTAACATACGCAAATGAGAGTGAGAAGAGAAGGCAAAAGCATGGTCGAACAACTATGGTCAAGAACTGATCCCAGAACAACCTACGTCAAGCATTACTCCAACACCATGTTCACTTCCCGGACCCCGCCGAGAAGAGACCATCATGGTTACACACACGATTGGCGCATTTTTAATTAAGTTAAGTTTCAGGTTTTCTACAACCGGATATTAACAAATTCCCATCTGACCATAACCGCGGGCACGGCTTTCGAAAGTTCAAAACCCTGCAGGGGTGTCCCAACTTAGCCCATCACAAGCTCTCACGGTCAACGAAGGATATTCCTTCTCCCAAGACAATCCGATCAGACTCGGCACCCCGGTTACAAGACATTTCGACAATGGTAAAACAAGACCAGCAAAGCCA
This sequence comes from Triticum dicoccoides, assembly GCF_002162155.2. Classification (NCBI taxonomy): domain Eukaryota; kingdom Viridiplantae; phylum Streptophyta; class Magnoliopsida; order Poales; family Poaceae; genus Triticum; species Triticum dicoccoides. The sequence goes on along the minus strand of NC_041388.1, from coordinate 126,429,849 downwards.
CCCAGATGTGCCGACAAATCCCAATAGGAGCTGCACATATCTTGTTCTCAGGGCACATCGGATGAGCCAAACGTCGGGTGGGCCATCCCAGAGTTGCCCCTGGTAGCTCCGGACATCGCTCAGTTGGACCAACACTTAGAGAAGCATTGGCCCGGGGGGGTTAAAATAAAGATGACCCTTGGGCAGGCCTACCCAAGGGAAAGAAAAGGCTAGGTGGCGAATGGTAAAACCAATGTTGGTCCTTGCTGGAGGAGTTTTATTCAAAGCAAACTATCAAGGGGTTCCCATTATAACCCAACCGTGTAAGGAACGCAAAATCCGGGAACATAACACCGATATGACGGAAACTAGGGCGGCAAGAGTGGAACAAAACACCAGGCATAAGGCCGAGCCTTCCACCCTTTACCAAGTATATAGATGCATTAATATAAATAAGAGATATTGTGATATCCCAACAAAATAACCATGTTCCAAACATGGAACAAGGTCCAATCTTCACCTGCAACTAACAACACTATAAGAGGGGCTGAGCAAAGCGGTAACATAGCCAAACAACGGTTTGCTAGGACAAGGTGGGTTAGAGGCTTGGCTAAACAATATGGGAGGCATGATATAGCAAGTGGTAGGTATCATAGCATAGGCATAGCAAAAGAGCGAGCATCTAGTAAGCAAAGATAGAAGTGATTTCGAGGGTATGGTCATCTTTCCTGCAAAGTTCTCCGAGAAGACGAAAGCTTGATCCTCGTCAGCGTACTCAACAAGTCCTCGAACACGAACTTGTCTCCCGGCTCTACCCAAGCAAGAACAACAAGCAAAAGGAACACAATCAACCACGTGCAATGCTCAAGCAACATGATGCAAACATGGTATGATATGCGGGATGCGATATGTGATGCATATGCATGATTTGGAAAGGAATGATTGAAACTGGCCTCAACTTGGAAAACCAAGAGTGCCGCTGGAAATAGGAGTTGATTTCGGTTGAAATCGATATAAAGATCACCGGAATCGGATGCACGGTTTGGAAATGGCAAGCAAAACAAATATGGCACCGGTCTGTGATAAACAGCACGAGGCCATCTAAATGCATCAAGATAAATAAGCTACTGCACTCAAACATGGCAACAAAATACATGGCAGGGATCCACTCAAGAAGGTTAACAAAAGATGAACACTGAGCTACGGCTAATTCACTCAAGGTTCAAACAAGCATGCCAAAAGTGCAAATGATAACATGTTTCAGACTTAGTGAAATTAACAGCAAGTCAGGAATTTATCATCAGGAAGCAATGTTTAGGGCATGATAACTACATGCTACAGGAACATATCATGGCAAATCAAGGCATGGCATGAAGCTACTCAAAGCATATAACAAAAGTCCCTTACCGACCATAAGCCAAAAGGGATCAGAAAATACAATGGCAACCATGTGAACATAGCAATTATCGTTAACAGATTCAGACTTAGTAGAAACTGGGACATGGTAAAACAGAGTCAGGAAGGCATGTTTACGAGCTCGATTAACTCACTACATAGCATATCATGGCATGAAATAAATCTAGCATGGAGTAGGCATGAAAATGAAGCTATCCATGTGCAAAACAACCTCATAGCATGCTTGAATTAAACCACACAAAAATGACAAGAGAACACCATGATGTAAAATGACATGTTATGAACTTGCTCAAATGCAGAAACTAAGGCCACCACTGGATTGGTGGGATTTTTCTACCCCAAAAACATATATAATATGATGGGGTTGCTGTAGAAAAATCACCACAAGTGCAATAAGTTAAAAACTGCCCTAAATGGAATATGACAGAATTGGCATTTTCCTGAAGTGGAAATGTCTAGAATTGGACTTGCCTGATTCGGAAAGATTCCCTATTCCAGAAAAGGAATATTCACTGGACTAAAAGATAAATAAAAGAAATAAGAGAAGGAGGGGGGTGAGGATGACATGTGGGGTCTTCCTGTCAGTGACTCAAATAACCCAAAAAATAAGGCTAGTTTAATTTGTGCCCGTGGGAATCGAACCCGGGTCGCCTGGGTGGAGACATGGCGTAGGAACCAGTCAGGCTATTAGCGTGATCGTGATAAGAGGGGATCTCGGTCCTTTTGAGGTAAGCTCTCCTGGTACGGGTTCCTCTCCTGGGCAGAGAGAGAAACGCCGACGGCGCAGACGAGCAAGACGGCGAGGGCGGGGCTCAGGAGGTGGCGGCGGGTGTGCGGGATCAGTAGGGCAGTGCGCGTGTGGTGCAGGAAGGGAACATGCGCGCATGTGTGGGTGTGCGCGTGGGAAGGAGCTTGCCGAGCTTGCGACCATGGCGACGAACACGCCGAGGCAGGGCTACAACAGCACTGCGTGAGCTGCTGCACTGCAGGGGCGTGCGTGCGTGTGTGTGTGTGTGTGAGAGCAACTTGGGGATCCGAAGCTGGAGAACGCGCGGACGCGCTGCAGCAAGTACACACACAAGGAAATTTGTAGACTTAGCCGGAGCACCGCGAGCGCGTCAAAGACACGGATAGGGCGAGTCCTACAGGGTGTCTACACGCCATGCAAAAGACTTGAGAGGGAGGTGCGTTACCCAGCTCACCCTACGACATGATGAGCTTGCCGGAGACGGACTGAAGGCGACGAGAGGGAGCTTTGAAACTGGCGGGGCTGCTGTCAGGGAAGAAGAGGAAGAAGAAAGGTCGGAGAAGTCGATCTGGAAGCCTTGTGGCCGCGTGTGTCGTGGAAGGAGACATAGGGGAACTTGGCGGACTCCCCCACGGCGGCAGAAGAGATCGGACACGGTCGGAGAGGCTACCCCGAGCTCGAGCTCGAGCTCGGCCGGAGCATGGTGGGCAGGGCGACGGCGTGGGCGTGGAGACTCACCTGGAGGTGGAGAGGGAAGAAGAGGAGGGGGAATTGGTCGAGAGGAGACCCTAGGGCACCGGGGACAACTTTATAGGGGTCTAGGGGCGTACTCCGGCCGTCAAATCATCGAGAGTGCCGACGTGGACACGCTGGATGCACTGTCGTACAGGAGGACGAAGCTCCTGTACGCGTGGGCTGACTGGGCTGCTGTTGATGTGCTCTGATGGGCTGCGGGAGAGGGAAAAATCCCAAGTGGATGCATTGGGAGGCTTTTCCTTTTTTCTTTATAATACTGCAAATATAAATCCACAACTGTAGAAAAGGAAAAGGCCTGGTAGGTAGGAGATGTATATAAGAGGTATGAGAAAATTCTCATGATGCTGGAATTATGCTCAATTTGAATAAATTGCATTGGACTTTTTTAGAGGTATAAAAATAAAACAAGTTTGAATTATATTCAAACTTGAGGCATTTTGAACCTAACCAAAGCAACTTCAAATGGGATGCAATTTTACAGAGAGGGTGTAGGCATGGTACAAGATTTATAGGGAGAAGATGAACATTTATGGAGTAGGGCAAGATGGCACTTGCAAGAAAAGAAAAAGAAAGGGAAGGAGAGGTGGTGATGAGGGGGAAAGTGAAGAAGCTTGGATCCCAAAGAACATGCCTCAATGCAATATGCTCACAACATGAAGATGCACATGATGACATGATATGAGATGCATGACACGCAAGCAAATGACGAGGCAACAACAACGAATAACTGGAAGACACCTGGCACATCAGACTCGGGGCGTCACAACAGCCCCCGCACAACCCCGTTGTTACCCTGATCCATCACTAAAACTAGTATAAATAACAACTACTTGTTCCTCAAAAAAAAACTACACGACCTGCTGTGTCCCTGGTGTCAGCCGCTCGTAGTGTAATTCTCTCATATATTGACTACATTGACAATGGGGTGAGCCCCAGATGTCCAACCATTAGGAGGAACCATTTTTTGGGCTTGTAATATAGAGGCACTTGCTTGCATACTGCCATGACGCTGGTGGGTCCCTACTGTCATCCTCTCCATGTACAGTCATCTCCTTGTTCCTCTCGGTTGTTGACAACGTTGACAACACAAGAGGGCGGCGCAACGCGCACGGCGAGAGAACCAAGGCCGCAAGGAGGAGGACGACGACGAGGCCTCAGACGGAACAAACAGGAGCCGTGGAAGATGCACCGGTCCAGTCGCAGGCGGAGGGGAGTACGAGGGTTGACTGGTTCGGGTGCAGGTGTGTGTTTGGGCTGACGTAGCCGGAGAATAGCATGACGTGTGGGGGAATAGAGGGAGGGACTGGCCAATGTTGGAGGGTACGTACGGTAGGGCGGCGGAGGCGCAGCCAGCCATGGGAGGCGAGAGGAGGCGGAGCCGATGGGGTGGTTTGGTTTGGGTGGCTGGAGGAAGAAGAAGACAAGAGATAGAAGATACACGATAGATGTTGGATGTTAATCCAACGGCTGGTAGGCAGAATCGTTTCTTGACTGGCTAGTAAGTCGACACCACCTTGGATAGGCTATTTCCTTGCGGGTCCCAAATGTCAGAATCCAAATCTATCACGAGCATGCAGCCTTTCCTATGAAAATTTATAGCCCATTTGATGTGCTAGTTCGAAATAAGTTTGTGGGTGCTGGTGGGGGCTAATCACTTGGCTTCTGTAATGCACAGTGAGCTCAAGAAGCCAGCGAGAGTGATGTTATTTCCCTTGGTTGGGATTTGTTAGTTGCTACAATATTTCACTCTAAATTAAACGACTGGCAAGCCATTTGCCTTGCTTCAAAGAAAATATGACAGTCACAGCCGAGTTGAAAAGGGCAAGAGCATCTAACTCCAGCTTACAAACTGTACAAAAGCACAAGGGTTAATTGTTCATCAGGTTTACAAAAAAACCCAGGTTGAAAATGGCAACAACATCTAACTCTAGCACTGTTTTCGGCAGTCACAGTCAAATGGATCGGCCAGGTCCATAGAATGAACATCCTAGGTCGTAATATTTAGAAGCCCGACATGTTCAGAAGCTCCTTTGCCCACCTGAAACTCCTTTTTTTTGCTCTTCCACGTACCCATCCGTCAAAACCATGTTGCTAATAAACTTAAGCCTGATGGACAATAGTAACCTCGCATTCAGCAGGAAGTATGTGACAAATCTAGTGTTTGCACGGTTGGCTACATATCGTTCTAGCATTATTTTCTTCAATCGAATCTCATGAGAAGTGAGAAAATCCCGATGCTTACGAATCCACCGATTGGTTATAACTTTCTTACCCCGTCCTGTTGCCTAAATAGACATGAAGATTGAAAACATTTAAGGTCTAAAAAAAGAGTGTCGAAAGAGCAACAACTGAACGGTTAATTCTAGTGCACTATATGCGGGCTTCCAATGTGCGTGAAATTATCACCTTTATATACAACTTCTCTAGACATGGAAAGCATTGCAACAAGCCAATAATCTTGTTCAGATCAAAACTATTCATTTGGATATATAAGATCTTGACAGAATCCAGCACCATTGATAGGCCATCCATGGAGAAACTCTTCATTGAGCATAGAACATAATATTAGTACAAAATGTGTACTCCAAGATGGCATATAACTTATGCACAGAAATTTAAAATGCAGCTTATGGTTACAAGTGTAGATGATAATATAAAGTACCTAAAGAACTGTGGAGCCAAACACCATATTGAAATGAGCACAGAGATCATGTATTACACCCAAGGTCTCCAGTTTAGGCGCAGAGAGGACGGTTATTTGCAACGGTGAATAACTAGAATCAAGGATCAACCTTTGAAGTGAAGGGGCATCTTGGATGATGAGCTGCCTTCTGTCAAAAGAAATTCCAATTCTTACAAGGTTAGGCGACTTTATTTGGAGAGAACCGACTCTAACTGTGAAAACAAGCACCAAGCACTCCAGGGCAGGGAAACTGGAGTGGATGATGCTGTGCAATGAGGCCTCCGATATACGAACCCGCACAAGTGAAAGTTTCTTGAGAAGTGGGAGTCGAAGGTTTAGTACCCGATTGTCTAGTAGGTCACAAATCACAAAGGTGGCGGTGTGGAGAGAGGAGGAAAACCACGAGATGGACATCGGCACTGAGGGCACAGGTAAATGGCGTTCAGTATCTGGTGGGGGAATAGTAGAACTCAAGCAGATGTAGTTCTGTGAATTCAGGGGATTTTAGCCAGGCGTCCACCATGCAGGGCATGGTATGCTTGCTCAGGTAGCATGACGGGATGCAGAGGCTTTGAATGGATCCCTGGTGGGAGGACATGATGGCTCTGGGGATTTCAAAATCATTGAAGAGAGATAGCTGACGATAGTCAAGATTAAGGGGCACGGCGCGCCATAGAGGGCGCCACCAAATTGAGAGGACTTGGGTGCGGCAGCAATCCTTGGTGGGGAGAAGCGAGATGATCTCCCCAACGACGGCGTCTAGGAGATCGCTGATGTGGTCCACCCGAGATTCTACGGGTTCCTGGGATCCGGTGGGGGCGGGGTCACCGCTTCTCCCTGCGCTGCCGGGTGCGGGATCTACAATAGGCGTCGCCGCTGGTGGGAGCCTCATCTTCTTGGCGCTGGGGTCAGCCGACTCCATTTTCCTCGAGGGCTTCACGTTCATGGATTTGAGTAGAGTAACGAATGACGAGCCTAGTTGTAGTGCGAGTGAAGAAGAAGGGGAGCCGGGGTTTTTCTGTAGTAGTGAGGAAGAAGGGGAGCTGGGGTTTTCTATAGGAGTGAGGTGAGGAATTTGGGGGTATGAGTGGAGCGAGCTGACGTGAGGTGGGTGGGAGTGAGGAGGAAGAAGAACACCCAGGTTTTTTTTGGGGGGCGGTGTGCTGGGTGTGGGTAGCGCCTCTCATTCAGTAAATATATGGACTTTTGAATTGATTTTACTAGTATTTACTAGGGTGGATGGGCTGTTTTATCTTGGGCCCAGAGAAACAATTACTACTAGTACAGTGGATACACTCTACAGCTACCCAGAAAAACAATTACTACTAGTACAGTGGATACAATACCGCTTCTGGCTCCTCCTAGGTCATCGAAACGTCTCCCTCTACTGAATGCCGTTATACTTTTGTTCACCAACATGCGGGCCATGCAGCGCGCGGGCCCAAATTCCATCCACCAAATTAGAAGGCGGTATGCAGGCAGAGAGTCACCCCAGTCGTAGCGCGGCAATAACGAGCCGTCGTATCACAAAACCCCACCTCCCCGCAGTCTAAGTTTGACGGACGAAGTAACCATCATTTCACTCTTTGCTGAATCCCCTTCTCCCTCACCATCTTCAAGAAAGGCAACACTCGCATCTGCCACTACTCTTCTCTCCCAACGAAGGGAAGGTAAGAGGATCCGTGATGTTGGTATATTTTCGTTCAGAGAAAAAAAAGAACTTTTGCGAAGCAGTAACCGATCCTCACTCTCTTTTTGTTTCATTGTCATTGCGATTGTGTCTTCCTTTCAGTGGTCTCCTAGTATTCGTCAGTTTCACGATGGACCAAGGAGAATCAGGCAAAGATCTGCCGATATTGGAGCAGACGCGGGAGGCTAATCCCCATGAGAAAAATAGCTCCAAGAAGATGGAGGTAGCCACCGAGCCAACCCCAGATACACTCACGGCCACTACTGAGATGGTCAACGCCTCGTTTGAGGTTACAGCCCCCGTGGCACTGCAGGAGCAGTTTTCCCC
>NC_041388.1:126390866-126421835 GCF_002162155.2 Triticum dicoccoides | reverse complement strand
CGCTGAGCTGCCCAAGGTGATTTTCTTCTTTGCCAATCTTGATTGTGGTTTTTCATCTAAGTATGTGGTGATGAATAATGCAAAATTTTATTAGCTTCGATGCCATGCTATACATAGTGGTTTAAATAACTTGTGTTTCTTATACTGGAAAGTAATTCAAAATTTGTTTTCGTTTCAATTAGAGCCCTGATGCAGACAAGGATTGTGTGGTTGCACATGTCACTCGCTATGAGGCGGATGACCTGAATATACGCACTGGGAAAACAGAGTTTTTAGGCTGTTGGATCCTAGAAGCCATTTGCGCTTATACCAATGAAGAGTTGTATTCCAGCCTCACTTTTGTCAGGCGTGTTATCCAGGGTGTACTGAAGCACAATAAGTTCAAAGCTGCTCCTTCGTTTGCGAGGCATACTGTTCTTGTCAAGCTTACGCAGGAAGATGACATGGCATGCCTCCACAAACAAGTTTATGAGTGGCAAGGCCACAAGGTTGTCTTCATGAAGGTTCACAGGATTGAGCTGCTGCCGGACGTCCTCGATGATGTTCATGGAAAGGTCCGTCTTGTGTCCAGACCAAATTAGATTGAGGGATGAAATAGTTGCCCTAGCTAGTGTTTAATAGTAGTTTGGATTGTGTCTAATTATCCGAACCTTGCCTGTTATCGAGCCCTCTGGGGCTAGTACTCTATTTGAATCCGTCTATGGGAACTACTGCTACTTTTGTGTGCCCGTGAATCATGTGAAAACCATCGTAATTGTTGCCAAAACAGATGCGTCCTCACTAGTTTTTTCATGAATATGGCATGGTAAGACATAATTTGTCACGGTTTATCATACGAGCAGTGTGTGTTTTGATGAAATAGAGTACTCGTTCGAGAACTGTGTGCAGACGTATACATAAGTACTTATAAACACTGTTGGTGCTACCCCACTTGTAAGTAGTTGTGCAAAACACGACACATTGGCTCAGCTCGCTTCAACACTAGGCTATCGACCAGCTAACAATCAACAATCTGCTGTCTGACATATAAGCAACTATGTATCTTGTTACAGTGGTTCATGCAGTTAACTGAGGCCACAATGTAAATTCCAAGCGTTCACACGCTAGTCCAGCGTTCATGTGGAACACTCACATTAAACCCGGCTTCATAAAAAAACTTGAAAAGGATAAGTTAAGAAATTTTATACATCTCAATGATTCATAGAACATAACAAACATATACTAGTTCATAGCAAAAGACAAAGTTGTGAGAAGGTCTACAAATCAGGAAAAAACAAGCAAGGCTTCTCTGAGCAAAGGGCCTCCCGGCAGGCTTAAATTCCTGGAGTTCACTCTGGTTTTTTCTTGTTGCCACCATCCAGGGTTAGGTTCTCTCATTCCATAATAACCAATTATAATTGTGTTCTCAGCTGGAATGCTCAACTGAACCATGTAGTGTACTGACCAGGTGAAATTCCTGAGCATTCCACTAAATTTAAGCATAGCTATTTGCAGAAATAAGCAGACCACAATGCCTCTTGTCTGTGCACCTATCCAAAAAACCGCCATGCAGCCGTGCCAGCTAGTCCTGGGTCCATGGATGAACTGTTAGAAAGTGCATTCCGGACTAGGATGCAGTTGTTTTCGCTCATCCCAACACTGCAATCAGGAAGTAAAACGTACGAATCAACTTCTTTTATATTGCGTTGGTCATTCTACCTAGTAACTACCAATGTAGGAATACCTGGAAGACGGGTGGTTAGATGATGGCAACGAGGGATAGCCATCTCATTTTGCGCAGTTCTACTAAAACTGAGGTGTGTGCTTTTGATTGCGCGCATAGAAACGATACGGAGACAGACATCCCGAAACGATATGGAGACAGACATCCCAGTTTGCGCAAATACGACATATGGTTATTTAAATAGTGACGGATATTTGCAGTGGCATATGATTAACATCATCATCTATTGTGTTATAATTGGCACTAGATTGACAATATGAAAGTGTCCTTAAGTAAGTAGCATCACATCACATCAACACTGCCACTAGATTAACATGCAGAACAATAGCATTAGTATTACTGTCATGAGAGTAGCACATGGTCAGTAAATGTGCAATCAAATTTGTGCAGTTCTACTGGGATGAAGCAATGTTAGCGGTGTGAGATTTAAGTGTAACTACAAAAACACAATTCATGGGAAATAAAGCAAGACGGAAGCACTTCATAAAATGGTGATGACATTGCTTCAATTTATCGACGGCACTAGACCATTACTTATAGTGACATTAGGTGGCATTGCTTAATGCTTCATGTGATTTTACATTAACAGTAGCGATATGGGCGTAGGGATAGCAGGGGCATAAAGTGGTGATGCAGATGTGGTTGCCGAGAGCGGCAAACACTCAAGCAGCATGTCTGCATTTGTCCCATTTTTTATCTCCTCGACGACATTTTCCTATGTGAGCACAGGAAATCTAGACCTGCTCATTCTCATTTGCGTTGTCCCCCAACACCCGTCACTTTCTTTCCTTTTTCAACCAAGAGATAGGTCCACTTCCCCCCACCCTTCGCCATCCACCATGCTTTCTTCGTCTTTTCAACCAAGAGACCAGTTGGGTAGCTAGTATCTACTACTTTCCCCCGTTTCCTCTTAGAACCAAGTCCTAGATTCATGCTACAGCTTTCCCACTTTCTTCCCTGTTTGAACCAACTCTTAGAGTCGAATGTATGAACTAGCTTTACCTCTAATAATAGTAAAAGTCTAGGTGGCTTTGGAACAGCGGACGGAAGTAGAAAAAGATCCACACGAAGCTAAGTGGGGAGCTGGGGCAGTAGAGCAAGGCAGGTTTCGAAGGAATATATACCTGAGGGTCGTCGATATGTGGCAAAGACGGCTTTGGGAGGCCGCATCTTGGCCACAATACCGTAGGGAGGAAGAAGGGGTCGGAGGCCCTCCCGAGCCGGCGCTCTCTCGGAGAGAACGGCACGGCCGCTGATCGGGACGCACGGGCAGCCGTTGGTCTCCTCCCTCGCCCCGGACGATAGCGTGAACGATGCACCTACACCCCTGCCCCGGTCGAGGTTGTCCGACCGGATTTGTGACCAGCCGTGAGCTGAGAGAGAGTGTGGCCACCTATGTGTTGCTTAGATCTGGAGAGCATGAGAGAGTGGACGAGAGGAACCCTAGTAAAGCAAGCGCTAAGGCTCCTGCTTATATATATAGTGGAGTGATTTTGTTGTACTTCAAAAAAATGCGCTCCTAAATGTACCCGCGAGTGGGTGTGAGAGAACTAGTGCGTGCGTGCACCGCGTCTCTTCGTGAGAGTATAATATACTATGCCCAAAGAACGTTCGCTACAAGAGTAATAGTATAAGTGTGTGACGTGTGAGCTAAAATAAAATGTGCGGGACGTCTTTTGTTTTTTAGAAGTTCTGAGGGTAGGGTGTGAAGAGCACATATGTGTGTGACGTCTACCTGCAGATAGACGGTGGGTGCGAGAGGACTTGGGAGAGTCGTGTCTCGTGAGGGTGCGTGTGCGTGAGAGAGGGGGGCACGTATCAATGCAATGCATGTGTCCGTAAATCATTATCCGACAAATGTTCGCCACAAGCCTTTTCCCGACGAACACTGTAAGAACCGTTAGATCAGCATCCGATAGTGTCAGTTTTGCCATGTCATTTAACAGAACAGCCACTCCTCCTACACAAAAATCTTCCACGTGAGTGTTAGAAACTACCGTATGCTCCCTCCGTTCCAAAATGCAATGCATATAGCTTTATTGAAAATTTGAACCTCACAAACTTTTTACCGAGTTTTCGTGTACCAAATTGCACATGTAGAATACCCTGTATATATCATTTCATTCATCTTCGAGAGGTAACTATAAAGATGGGGGAGGAGTCTACAAAGAAAGACCATTGTATCACCTGCAGCAATTTCAACCATCCTTTGGTGTGGAGGAATATCATAGGAACTCTATATGATATGATTTTTATACGATTTTTTCCTTTAGAGCCAATTGGTTCATAGGAATAGATTCATATACTCCACATTTCAAAGGAAATAAACATGATATCATTTCTATAGCTTTAGAGCCACTTGGTTCATATGAATGGATTCCTATACTCCCATAATTTCAAAGGAAAATAAACATTAGCGTATATTCAATAGAAAAGTTCCTATGATACGAACCAAATTACATCTCTTTTCTAATCCCTCCTCATAGGAATTGAGATACATGTCATCTCTAGATTCATTAGAAAAGTTCCTATGATGTGAACCAAATGACATCTCTTTTCCAATCCCTACTCATAGGAATTGAGATACTCCATGTCACCTCTTTCCCTACAACTTCCATGTATACATCTTCTATTCCTAAATAGCTAGTACAACCCACTAGTAGCTTTTTCCAAGACATGCAACTATGGCACAAGAACTATATAGTGTGCGAATAACTTTGAAAGATGGCCGCTAGATGAAGCTAATCTGATAGTGTAGAGATGGCAAATCCAAGCACTACTGGCCATTGGATATCATCAACATTCCACCAGATCTGCCACATGTACAATTTAGAAGACCCCATGGTTGAACTTAAGCATAATGCACAAACCTCAAAACACAAGCACTTCTCCTTTGTTCTAGAATCTTCTGTATCATAATTGATTTTTTTCTAAATGAAGTGCCATTATTTGTTTTTTTACTTTATGCTTTACAATGCACAACCCCATGAATCTTAACATTTTTATAGAACTAATTGATTTTGAATGAGATGAATTATAAGAACTAAATGAACATCTACATCATGCATATATGACTCAAAGCTTTACATGCTATAGTGTGTACTTATTCATAATTTGGTTTCGAAATCTCATGCGTTCAATGCATGTGTACCTTACTAGTTTTGAGTAGAGTAGCAAATTTCACGTGGCCCCGGGTATATCAAAATGCAGGGCCCATGCATCATTGCCTTTCGGTCGAACCTACGTCCACAATTTTTTGTATGTAATATATCTCCACTAGTCCCCGAACCCAAAATGCTGCCTCGTTCCCCTAAAACCAAGCGGCCCACACATATTTAAGGCGTCGACTCAAACTCAATCCCTCTCCCGTTTACTATGACGTGGCCTCGCATGCCGTAGTAGTACTCCTACAAACCCTACCGCCGCATGCATCATCGGCTTTCTTCAAGAGGACGAAGGAGAAGCCGATTTGTAGTGGATGCGCTTTAAAAAAATGATCTATACTGGTTTTCTCTTTTCTTTATGCTCTTGCGCCCTAGAGTGAAATGATGGTTGCTTCCTCCGTCCAGCTTAATGCAGGAAAGGTGGGGCTTTGTGATTTGACCTCTCATCACTCATTTTCTACTACTGCGGCGCTATGACCGGGGTGCCTCCAATTCCAACCACTGCTCCGAACTGTAATTTGGTGCATCACATGTGGAACAAGACGGTGGATGAGCCACATGTCGGCCAAAGGGGTCCTGTTAAGTGTGTCGCCATTTCGTGTGCGGACTGACCCTGCTTGAGTTGCTACGCCAACACGACAGGTGCAACCTACCACTTGGTTTTGCTCCTTGGTGAATCCCGACTATATTGATCTAAAAAGATACGTACTGAACTACCCTCTCCGTCTCGTTTTTTAGGCATCTCAGTTTATAGGGCGCGCATGTAGTTCTAGGTCATCCATTTGACTAACTAAATATGAGTTACTATGTCACAAAAAGTATATCATTGGATTATTAAGCGGATATAGTTTCTAAACATATACTGTTCATCACATATATAGCCAGTTAAATTCTCAACCTAGAACGACGTGCATGCCATGTAAACCGATATAGAGGAAGTGTAATAGTAAAAATGAGGTGATTTTATCGAGCGATCGGCGGGGGAGCATAGCCTATCATGCGGTCCCACGTGTCATGATGTACCAAGGCGATGCACGTGTCCCTCTTGAGGCAGAAGCAATACTTCATGGTTTGAGATGATGGCGAACTGAAGTGTGAAATAATGGTTGCTTCGTCCGTCTGGGAAGGTGTGGCATTGTGATTTGACATCTCATTGCTCATTACTACTACTACTAGGCGGTACGACTGGGGTGCGTCCCCCTGTTGTTCTGCACTATTATTTGGTGCTTGACACGTCGACCCGGTTGCTATATGTACCACACGTCAGCGACAGGAAGTACAAAATTCATGAAAGCAAGCATCAATGGAGGAGTACAAGACATGGCTTGGGTTTTTGCTGCTTCACGCGATCCATCGATACAAACACGGACTAAAAAAAGGCGAGGGCGGGTCTTTTCCCACGCGGCAAGCATGGGAGTTTGGCATAGTCTGTTCGAGGCAAGGAGGCAGGAAGGGAAACAAGCAAATAAAGGTTGAGTGACTTAGTTTTGGGAAAATCTGATTTTACAGAGATCGTACCCACTAGGGTTTATAGGGCTCATCTAAAAACATTCGTTTTTCCATTTTATAAGTCTCAATCTTACTACTAGTAGTAGTACCATCACATGTTGGATTTTGAGGTGCGTTAGATCACCCGATGTAAGCAGTGTCAAGAGAAAACTCACCAATGCATGTAGAAGTTCATGGAAATTTAGTGGTCATTCATGCATTCGTTCTAATTAATGCCTCGGTAAACATAACTTCTTGATAAAAATGAGCGTACTAATTACTTGTGCAAACTAGGAGTACGAAATTCATTCGACCACTCACCGTCTACCTTGGTTGGAGAGATTTTGAAATTGAGCCATAAACTAGAAAGGAGGGAGTAGTAACTTTTGTCTCGATTACTATTTGTGGCCTTGTATAGATGCAAAATGTATTTTTTATAGTGGCCTTGTATAAGTAAATGGAGGGAGTACTGAAGGACATATATATTCCAAACAATATGATAATCTCTCTAACCAAGGTAGTAGGGACGAGGAGTAAACGGAGGGAGTAGTAAAATTTTCTCCTCGTCCTGCGAGCCACCGCGCGCGTGGGCGAGGGAGCGGGCGTAAGGCGTACAATACTACTACTAGTAAGCAAGCTTCACCTCATCCTGCGAGCCACCACGCCCGTGGGCGGGGGAGACAGCGTACTAAGCAAGCTTCTCCTTGTTCTACGAGTTGACGGGACACATCAAAAGGACTCCAGTGTATAGACCCTTGCCTCTAAGGTAGGCCCCACATGGTTTGCCTCTTTTTTAACATAACGCGTCAAGTCACAATTTATTTGTTCACCCGTGGTAGACGATCCTCCCTCCACCAAGTGGAAAACCAGTACACGGTCAAATTACCACGTGGGCTGCCTTTTCGTACAGAAATGAGCTCCACTGTGTACCGGCGCGGCTGTGGTTGGGAAAGAGACGGGAGTACGTGCGTCGTGCGTGCACCTCTTCTCTTCGTGCATGTCCCCCACCTACGTGGGTGTGTGTGAGAGATACAAACCTAGAAAAATGGCTTGTGCGGAATAACTACTCTTCATAAGCCATTGTAAGAATGGACAAAATGGTGAAGGAGGATATAGGGGAGCGGCGGAGGTGTGCGATTCTTTGCCGGCTTTTGGCCTCGTTTAAATAGGAGATTAAATAGACGGCGGACGTGAGGAGCTCGGACGGCGTTGCATTTAATGCCAGACGTGTGTCTAGAGTGGGTTTCTCGGCTTCCACACGGGCGGGTTTCATGGAGGCGTTTGAATGCGGAAGGAGGCATGTTCAGCCAGGCATGCAGCAAGTGGCGCCCTCGACTCTGACGTAGGACACCGTGCCATTCTTCCACTGACGTGTGGGCTCTTTGGGTACATGGCCTACATGTCAATGACCCAACGCAGGTAGCGCACAGCAGAGGAACCTTTGGTGGACTAGGGCTGTCAGAAGTGGGCATTTCATAAACCGATGATTGTTTAGTGAGTGTGGCGTCATCCTTTTCATGTAGATAAGCCTACTATGTTGATAGCCCATTCGATACGTTGTGATTCATAAAGACCACTGCAAACATCAATGTTCTGCTTATCACAGATAAGATTTATTAATACCCGTAACAATCCATGTCCTTAACAAAGGGTGCATGCACGTATAGATGGAGCGTGTGTCTTGTGTCGTGTGCTGTGTGCATGCAGGCGTGCGAGTGTTCCATGCATGCAAGGGTACGTTTCAGTGTTGCATGCATGTGTGCGTACGTGCCTGTGTTCGTGAGTGCATGTGTACGTGTCACTGTTGCATGCCAGCATGCGTGCGTGTGTTCGTTATGTGTACGTGTCAGTGTTGCACGCCTGCATGCATGTGTGTGTTCGTTATGTGTACGTCTCAGTGTTGCACGCCTGCATGCATGCATCTCTTGCGTGCATGCATGTGTACGTGCGGGGTGAGGCTACATGTTAGTCGACTGACTTTTTCATCTCTGGTCATTAGATTTTGCAGCCGTTGGATACGAAATCAAGGGCCTGCAGTTTATCATCAAACTCCACCCCCTGAGCCGCCAGCCACCACCGGCCGAACCGCCGGCACGCGCCGCCCGCGGCACGCGCCGCCACGCCGCCCCGCTCATCCCGAAACCACTCCCCACCGCCGGTCCCCCGCCGCACCGGCCATCCCTCTAGGCCCCCCCGCGCCGAGCTTTTTCTCCGGCGATCCCCACCCCACCGCCCAATCAACACGCCCCCACCACCGGCGACTGCCAACCAGAGGTCTCACGACTTCGAGTATACACCGACCACTAATTTATTACCATTTCTGTCCCTCATATACGCGCTGACGGGTGGGCCCTATGGTAATGTGCGCTGGTGAATGTGGACCGTTTGACTGGTCAATTCATCGTGTCATCAACAAATTACGGAGATGTATGGTGAGCCAGTGACCGCATGATCACCCTAAAATGTATTTCATTAACACAATACATACTCAAACTACCATTTCTTTCTTTCATATATGGGCTAACAGGTTGGCCCCACAGTTACGCGCCCGATGGTGCAGCACTAGTTGCGCCACGTGGAATGTTTGACTGGTCAATTGATTGTGTCATCAACAAAATACGGAGTTGTACGGGTGAGCCAGTGACTGTATAATCATGAAATGTATTTTTTAACACGGTACAGATGCAAGGGCTCAGATATACGCGCAAGCACTCACCGCTATAAGCGCACACATGCAGACCCTACCCCTATGAGCACCTTCGAGAGAGTGAGCCAGCATATGACCTTGAGATTTTATGAAGTCACCATAGGTGCCTCATAGTCGACTGGAACGTCTCCTCCCACTGAACGCACATTGCCAGAAAATACTAAAATTAACCCAGGATAAATGCGAGCACCGGGACTTTAACACTGGTGGGCTCGAGAAACCACTGTCCTCCCAACCATCCAACCACATGTTGGTTAGCACGACAAAATGTATGTGGTGACCGTGATGAGCTTATTCTGAAGTCTAGTGACCATATCGTGCTTTCGCTTCAAATACAATGACCATAAGTGTCGTCAACAAAATACGGAGCACGCATCAAATGCAAAGTCCGTCAGTGTCATCAAGAAAATACGGAGACGTATCGTGAGCTAGATACCATATGATCACCACGAGAATGTATACAGTGACCGCAATGAGCATATTCTGAAGTCCAGTGACCGTATAGTGCCTTAGCTTGAAATACAGTGACCGTCACACCTGAATGTGTCATGAGCATGCATACTTTTAGAGGGCCGAGAGATAGTTTGTGTGCGTACGTGAAAGTGGTGTAGAAAGAGGGGGTGTCCGGTGGAGACAAAGAGAGATATGCCCTTCGTTTCTCTTTCCCGTGACTAATATTTTAGGAGAATATATAAACATTCACAATGCAAAACAAATATTTTTGGATGCACCACAAAATTAGCTTTCATGTATAATATTGTACTATTGTATATGCTTATTTTCTTAGTGGCCGATTGCGTGTGCGGTGTGGTGGGTCAACATGAGGACTCATGGGTTGGTTCCATCCTGCGCCGCATAGGTTGGACCGAGACGCGTTATACGAAGACCCATGTGGAGGACTCGGTGTACAACACGAAGCTAGCTACCAGAGTCTCGGAGGACTCTATCCCCACTGGTGATAAGCCGACTATATATGATTTGTAACCCTAGGCCCCCAGTATGTTATAGAATCTTGGGGGCTAGTTCGTTGATAGTATACACACACGCACAATGCCTGGTATTCACGTGTACTTTGTGCACACCCCTATCACTAATATACAGTACCAGGAGTAGGCTTTTTCCTCAACTGCAAGGGTCCGAACTAGGGTAACACTTTGCGTCATATTACCATTCAGCCTAACAGTCAGGGATATCCTACCGAATAATATGATGGAATCATATCTGCCAACTACTAAGAGAGAGGTGTGTCTGGGGTGCAATGTGTGCGAGAGAGGCCTAAAGATAATGTGCGTGCGGGAGACACGTAGGCACATATATGTGCGTATAGAGGGCTAGTAGAGACCGTGCGTGTGTATATATGCATGTGAGAGAAATAGTGTTTTCCAACTGAGATTAGTGAAAAGAGTGGTACATAGTAGTCAGAAAGAGAGAGAGAGATACAGAGAGATGCTACCTCTTGAGCACTATGTTGGTTTTCCCTTGAAGAGGAAAGGGTGATGCAGTAAAGTAGCGTAAGTATTTCCCTCAGTTTTTGAGAACCAAGGTATCAATCAAGTAGGAGACCACGTGCGAGTCACCTCGTACCTACACAAACAAATAAGAACCTCGCAACCAACGCGATAAAGGGGTTGTCAATCCCTTCACGGCCACTTGCAAGAGTGAGATCGGATAGAGACGATAATAATAATAAGATAAATATTTTTGGTATTTTTCTGATATAGATTGAAAGTAAAGATTGCAAAATAAAATAGATTGGAAACTTGTATGATGGAAAATAGACCCGGGGGCCATAGGTTTCACTAGTGGCTTCTCTCAAGATAGCATAAGTATTACGGTGGGTGAACAAATTACTATCGAGCAATTGATAGAAAATCGAATAATTATGAGAATATCTAGGCATGATCATGTATATAGGCATCACGTCCGAGACAAGTAGACCGAAACGATTCTGCATCTACTACTATTACTCCACACATCGACCGCTATCCAGCATGCATCTAGAATATTAAGTTCATAAGAACAGAGTAACGCCTTAAGCAAGATGACATGATGTAGAGGGATAAATTCATGCAATATGATATAAACATCATCTTTTTATCCTCGATGGCAACAATACAATACGTGTCGGTTCCCTTTGTGTCACTGGGATCAATCACCGCAAGATTGAACCCAAAGCTAAGCACTTCTCCCATTGCAAGAAAGATCAATCTAGTAGGCCAAACCAAATTGATAATTTGAAGAGACTTGCAAAGATAAACCAATCATACATAAAAGAATTCAGAGAAGATTCAAATATTGTTCATAGTTAAACTTGATCATAAACTCACAATTCATCGGATCTCGACAAACACACCGCAAAAGAAGATTACATCGAATAGATCTCCAAGAGAATCGAGGAGAACTTTGTCTTGAGATCCAAAGAGAGAGAAGAAGCCATCCAGCTACTAGCTATGGACCCAAAGGTCTGAAGTAAACTACTCACACATCATCGGAGGGGCCATGGAGTTGATGTAGAGGTCCTCCGTGATCAATGCCCCCTCCGACGGAGCTCCGAAAAGGCCCCAAGATGGGATCTCTTGGGTACAAAAGGTTGCAGTGGTGGAAATAGGGCTTCGTGGTGCTCCTGGATGTTTTCGGGGTATGTCAATATATATAGGAGGAAGAAGTAGGTCGGTGGAGCAACGAGGGGCCCACGAGGGTGGAGGGCGCGCCTGGGGGGTGGGCGCGCCCCCTGCCTCGTGGCCGCCTTGTTGATTGCTTGACGTCCACTCCAAGACCCATGGATCACGTTTGTTCCAAAAATCACGCTCCCGAAGGTTTCATTCCATTTGGACTCCGCTTGATATTCCTTTTCTACGGAACACTTAAATAGGCAAAAACAGCAATTTGGGCTGGGCCACCGGTTAATAGGTTAGTCCCAAAAATAATATAGAAGTGTAAAATAAAGCCCATTAACATCCAAAACATATAATATAATAGCATGGAACAATAAAAAATTATAGATACATTGGAGATGTATCAAGCATCCCCAAGCTTAATTCCTGCTCGTCCCCGAGTAGGTAAATGATAAATACTGAATTTTTGATGTGGAATGCTTCCTAACATAATTCTCAATGTAATTTTTCTTTATTGTGTCATGAATGTTCAGATCTGAAAGATTCAAGATAAAATTTTAATATTGACATAAAAATAATAATACTTCAAGCATACTAACTAAGCAATTATGTCTTCCCAAAATAACATGGCCAAAGAAAGTTCATCCCTACAAAATCATATAGTTTGGTCATGCTGCATTTTTGTCACACAAGAATGCTCTCATCATGCACAACCCCGATGACAAGCCAAGCAATTGTTTCACACTTTAGCAATCTCAAACTTTTTTCAACTTTCACGCAATACATGAGCGTGAGCCATGGATGTAGCACTACGGATGGAATAGAATATAATGTAGGGGGTTATGTGGAGAAGACAAAAAAAGAGAAAGTCTCACATTGACGCGGCTAATCAATGGGCTAGGGAGATGCCCACCAATTGATGTCAATGCAAGGAGTAGGGATGGCCATGCAACGGATGCACTAGAGCTATAAATGTATGAAAGCTCAACAAAAGAAACTTAGTGGGTGTGCATCCAACTTGCATTCTCACGAAGACCTAGGGCACTTGAGGAAGCCCATTGTTGGAATATACAAGCCAAGTTCTATAATGAAAAATTTCCACTAGTATATGAAAATGACAAAACAAGAGACTCTCTATTATAAAGATCATGGTACTACTTTGAAGCACAAGTGTGGAAAAAAGGATAGTAGCATTGCCCCTTTTTATTTATTTAATTTTTTGGGCCTTCTTTTTATTTGGCCTTTCTCTTTTTTTATTGGGACAATGCTCTATTAATGATGATCATCACACTTCTATTTATTTACAACTCAATGATTACAACTCGATACTAGAACAAGATATGACTCTATATGAATGCCTCCGGCGGTGTACCGGGATGTGCAATGACTCATGAGTGACATGTATGAAAGAATTATGAACGGTGGCTTTGACACAAATACGATGTCAACTACATGATCATGCAAGGCAATATGATAATGATGATGCGTGTCATAATAAATGGAACAGTGGAAAGTTGCATGGCAATATATCTCGGAATGGCTATGGAAATGCCATAATAGGTAGGTATGGTGGCTGTTTTGAGGAAGATGTAAGGAGGTTTATGTGTGACAGAGCGTATCGTATCACGGAGTTTGGATGCACCGACGAAGTTTGCACCAACTCTCAAGGAGAGAAAAGGCAATGCACGGTACCGAAGAGGCTAGCAATGATGGAAGGGTGAGAGTGCGTATAATCCATGGACTCAACATTAGTCATAAAGAACTCACATACTTATTGCAAAAATCTACAAGTCATCAAAAACCAAGTATTACGCGCATGCTCCTAGGGGGATAGATTGGTAGGAAAAGACCATCGCTCATCCCCGACCGCCACTCATAAGGAAGACAATCAAATAACACCTCATGTTTCAAATTTGTTACACAAAGTTTACCATACGTGCATGCTACGGGATTTGCAAACTTCAACACAAGTATTCCTCAAATACAAAACTACTCAACTAGCACAACTTTGATATCACTATCTCCATATCTCAAAACAATCACCAAGTATCAAACTTGTCTTAGTATTCAATGCACTTATATGAAAGCTTCTTATTATGCCTAAAAGCAAATTGCCATGTTGTTCTAAAGGACTCTCAAAATAATATAAGTGAAGCATGACAGATCAATTATTTCTATAAAATAAAACCACTACCATGCTCTAAAAGATATAAGTGAAGCACTAGAGCAAAAACTATATAGATAAAAAGATATAAGTGAAGCACATAGAGTATTCTAATAAATTCCAATTCATGTGTGTCTCTCTCAAAATGTGTGTACAGCAAGGATGATTGTGGTAAACTAAAAATAAAATACTCAAATCATACAAGATGCTCCAAGCAAAACACATATCATGTGGCAAATAAAAATATAGCTCCAAGTAAAGTTACCGATGAATGAAGACAAAAGAGGGGATGCCTTCCGGGGCATCCCCAAGCTTAGGTTTTTTGGTGTCCTTGTATTTTACCTTGGGGTGACTTGGGCATCCCCAAGATTAGGCTCTTGCCACTCCTTGTTCCATAATCCATCAAATCTTTACCCAAAACTTGAAAACTTCACAACACAAAACTTAATAGAAAATCTCGTGAGCTCCGTTAGCGAAAGAAAACAAAACACCACTTCAAGGTAATGTAATTAACTCATTATTTATTTATATTGGTGTTAAACCTACTATATTCCAACTTTTCTATGGTTTATAAACTCTTTTACTAGCCATAGACTCATCAAAATAACAAAACAACACACAAAAAACAGAATCTGTCAAAAACAGAACAGTCTGTAGAAATCTACAACTAACGCAAACTTTTGGAACCCCAAAAATTCTAAAATAAATTGATGGACGTGTGGGCATTTATATATTAATCATCTGCAAAAAGAATTAACTAAATGTCACTCTCAAATAAAAAATGGCAGTAATTCTCGTGAGCGCTAAAGTTTCTGTTTTTTACAGCAAGATCAAAAAGACTTTCCCCAAGTCTTCCCAACGGTTCTACTTGGCACAAACACTAATTGAATACAAAAATCACAACCAAAACAGAGGCTAGATGAATTTTTTATTATTAAACAGGAACAAAAAGAAAGGAATAAATATAAAATTGGGTTGCCTCCCAACAAGCGCTATCGTTTAACGCCCCTAGCTAGGCATAAAAGCGAGGATAGATCTAGGTATTGCCATCTTTGGTAGGCAATCCATAAGTGGCTCTCATAATAGATTCATATGGTAATTTAATTTTCTTTCTAGGGAAGTGTTGCATGCCTTTCCTTAACGGAAATTGGAATCTAATATTCCGTTCCTTCATATCAATAATTGCACCAATCGTTCTAAGGAAAGGTCTACCAAGAATAATAGGACATGAAGGATTGCAATCTATATCAAGAACAATGAAATATACGGGCAAATAATTCCTATTTGCATAATAAGAACATCATTAATATTTCCCACAGGTTTCTTAATAGTGGAATCCGCAAGGTGCAAGTTTAAAGAACAATCATCAAATTCACGGAAACCTAGCAAATCACACAAAGTTTTTGGGATCGTGGAAACACTAGCACCCAAATAACACAAAGCATATCATTCATGATCTTTAATTTTTATTTTAATAGTAGGTTCCCACTCATCATAAAGTTTTCTAGTAATAGAAACTTCCAACTCAAGTTTTTCTTCATAAGATTGCATCAAAGCATCAACGATATGTTTAGTAAAAGCTTTATTTTGACTATAAGCATGAGGAGAAATTAACACGGATTGCAACAAGGAAATACAATCTATCAAAGAGAAATTATCATAATTAAATTACTTTAAATCCAAGATAGTGGGTTCGTTGCTGTCTAAAGTTTTGACCTCTCTAATCCCACTTTTATCAATTTCTGCATCAAGATCTAGAAACTCCGAATTTTTGGGACGCCTTCTAACTAAAGTTGACTCATCTCCAGTCCCATCATTACCAAGATTCATATTGAAAAACAAGGATTTAGTAGGGGACACATCAATCACTTTTAGATCTTCATCTTTATTATCATGAAAACTAGAAGAACACGCCTTCACAAAGCAATCTTTCTTAGCATGCATCCTAGCGGTTCTTTCTTTGCACTCATCAATGGAAATTCTCATGGCTTTGAGAGACTCATTGATATCATGCTTAGGTGGAATAGATCTAAGTTTCAAAGAATCAACATCAAGAGAAATTATATCCACGTTCCTAGCCAATTCATCAATCTTAAATAATTTTTCTTCAATCAAAGCATTGAAACTCTTCTGTGAACTAATAAATTCTTTAATACTAGATTCAAAATAATAGGGCATATTATTATAATTTCCATAAGAATTGTTTTAGGAATTACCATAATTATTAGAGGAATTACTAGGAAACGGCCTAGAAGTAAAATTACCTCTATACACGTTCTTACCAAAATTGTTCCTACCAACCAAATTCACATACATGGATTCATTATTATTATCAATCAAAGTAGACAAAGGAATATCATTAGGATCAGTAGGAGCACTCTTATTAGCAAAAAATTTCATAAGTTCATCTATCTTTCCACTCAAAACATTAATCTCTTCAATTGCATGCACTTTTTTACTAGTAGATCTTTTAGTGTGCCATTGAGAATAATTAACCATAATATTATCTAGGAGTTTGGTAGCTTCTCCTAAAGTGATTTCCATAAAAGTGCCTCCCGCGGCCGAATCTAAAAGATTTCTAGAAGCAAAATTCAATCCGGCATAAATTTTTTGTATAATCATCCATAAATTCAATCCATGTGTAGGGCAATTACGTATCATTAATTTCATCCTCTCCCAAGATTGTGCAACATGCTCATGATCAAGTTGCTTAAAGTTCATAATATCGTTTCTAAGAGAGATGATCTTAGCGGGAGGAAAATATTAGAGATAAAAGCATCTTTGCACTTATTCGATGAATCAATACTATTTTTAGGCAAAGACGAAAACCAAGCTTTAGCACGATCTCTAAGCGAAAACGGAAATAGCTTAAGTTTAACAATATCATTATCCACATCTTTCTTCTTTTGCATACCACACAAATCAAAAAAGTTGTTTAGATGGGTAGCGACATCTTCACTAGAAAGGCCAGAAAATGGATGTTTCATGACAAGATTCAGCAAACCAGTATTAATTTCACAAGAATCAGCATCGGTAAGAGGAGCAATCAGAGTGCTAATAAAATCATTATTGTTGGTATTGGCAAAGTCACACAATTTAGTATTATCTTGAGCCATCGTGACAAGCAAGCAATCCAACACACGAGCAAACAAGTAAAGAAGCAAAAGAGGCAAATTGCAAAAGAGAAGGGGGATGGAAAAGGAGGGCAAATAGAATGGCAAAGGTGAAGTGGGGGAGAGGAAAACGAGAGGCAAATGGCAAATAATGTAATGCGAAGGATAAGACTTGTGATGGGTACTTGGTATGTCTCGACTTGGCGAAGATCTCCCGGCAACGGCGCCAGAAATCCTTCTTGCTACCTCTTGCACACTGCGTTGGTTTTCCCTTGAAGAGGAAAGGGTGATGCAGAAAAGCAGTGTAAGTATTTCCCTCAGTTTTTGAGAACCAAGGTATCAATCCAGTAGGAGACCACGCACGAGTCTCCTCGTACCTACACAAACAAATAAGAACCTCGCAACCAACACCATAAAGGGGTTGTCAATCCCTTCACGACCACTTGCAAGAGTGAGATCTGATAGAGATGATAATAATAAGATAAATATATTTTTTATTTTTCTGATATAGATTGAAAGTAAAGATTGCAAAATAAAATAGATTGGAAACTTGTATGATGGAAAATAGACCCGGGGGCCATAGGTTTCACTAGTGGCTTCTCTCAAGATAGCATAAGTATTATGGTGGGTGAACAAATTACTATCGAGCAATTGATAGAAAATCGAATAATTATGAGAATATCTAGGCATGATCATGTATATAGGCATCATGTCCGAGACAAGTAGACCAAAACGATTCTGCATCTACTACTATTACTCCACACATCGACCACTATACAGCATGGATCTAGAGTATTAAGTTCATAAGAACAGAGTAACGCCTTAAGCAAGATGACATGATGTAGAGGGATAAATTCATGCAATATGATATAAACCCCATCTTTTTATCCTCGATGGCAACAATATAATACGTGTCGGTTCCCTTTCTATCACTGGCATCGAGCACCGCAAGATTGAACCCAAAGCTAAGAACTTCTCCCATTTCAAGAAAGATCAATCTAGTAGGCCAAACCAAACTGATAATTCAAAGAGACTTGCAAAGATAAACCAATCATACATAAAAGAATTCAGAGAAGATTCAAAAATTGTTCATAGATAAACTTGATCATAAACCCACAATTCATCGGATCTCGACAAACACACCGCAAAAGAAGATTACATCGGATAGATCTCCAAGAGAATCGAGGAGAACTTTGTATTAAGATCCAAAGAGAGAGAAGAAGCCATCTAGCTACTAGCTATGGACCCGAAGGTCTGAAGTAAACTACTCACACATCATCGGAGGGGCCATGGAGTTGATGTAGAGGCCCTCCGTGATCAATGCCCCCTCCGGCGGAGCTCCGGAAAAGGCCCCAAGATGGGATCTCTTGGGTACAAAAGGTTGCGGCGGTGGAAATAGGGTTTCGTGGTGCTTCTGGATGTTTTCGGGGTATGTCAATATGTATAGGAGGAACAAGTAGGTCGGTGGAGCAACATGGGGCCCACGAGGATGGAGGGCGCGCCCCCTGCTTCGTGACCGCCTCATTGATTGCTTGACGTCCACTCCAACTCCCCTGGATCACGTTTGTTCCAAAAATCACGCTCCCGAAGGTTTCATTCCGTTTGGACTTTGTTTGATATTCCTTTTCTACGAAACACTGAAATAGGCAAAAAACAACAATTTGGGCTGGGCCTCCGGTTAATAGGTTAGTCCCAAGAATAATATAAAAGTGTAAAATAAAGCCCATTAACATCCAAAACAAATAATATAATAGCATGGAACGATCAAAAATTATAGATACATTGGAGACATATCAAGAGAGCATGTGCGTGACACTCCCCGACACCCCGAGAGAGATTGTGAGCATGTGTGAAAGAGAAATGCCGATGCATATAAAGTGTGTGCACTTATGCGGTAGATAGAGAGATATATAGTGCGTTTGTGAGAACCGGCTGAGGCATAGTGCATCTACGTGTAAAAGGTGGTTCTATGCATTAAATTAAAATATAAATGGCATTATAATTTTTGGATGAGATCATGAATTTTGCAAATTGCGTATGGACGAAAATCGGTCTATCAGACACCCATACTCTATTGAATTCTAGCATGTGCATGTGTTTATTTCATATTATCGATCCATAGAGTGAGAGCAGTTTGAAATACAGGCAATGGATGCTTTTGCAATTCATATATAAACATTAATTAGTGCATTCCATGTTGTTAGTGTGAAGCACTTTATACATTTGTCACTTGCATGGATACATTCCAAATTGCAAGCTACGGAATAGAATACATGTCGAATTCAACATAAAGGGGGTTTCGAAGATTCGAATTCATAGGAAGTGCATTCATCTATTTGAACCCAAGATAATGGCATTTGTAAATCAGATGTAAAAGGGGGCATCAATCTTTGTTGTGCGTTTGAACATGCTATATATATTCATACGCATGTCTAACTTTTTTTTGCGACCAAGGAGATTATATCTGCAACCATGCATGAACTGAGGTAAGTTGCATATTTTTTTAATATATACTCGTGTACAATGTATATTCAAATGTACCCCCTCCATTCCAAAATAATCGTAGCTTTAGGATTTTCAAGAGTAAAGATTTGTGAAGTTTGACAAATCCTGAAAGTTCAATTCAAGAGAACCAAAAACATTAATGCTTCTGCTCCCAAATATTGAACGAAGCGCCAAATAGGCCTCTAGTCACCCGAAACCGCGTGAGACTAATGTTCGGTGGTAGAAAATTACTGTCCTGACTCTGGCCCATGTAGCCTATCGGCCCGATGTCCAAAGGTCTAAACCGGGGAAGGTTTGTAACTTCACCATGATGCCAGTCTCAACCGCCTCCGAGAAGCATTCATACGCCGTGGGCGCCTAAACACCCATGCGCTCGGCCGAAATCTATGCCACCCACATTTGGGACACATGAGATTACTATCCTACCCCCAACCCGCAATATGTCCGAAATTTTAGATGGGGGCAAAGTTTGTAACTTTCCCCAAATTTCAAACAAGCGTGTCCCAAACCGAAACATTGTTCCCCGCCTCCCTCCGTTTCCCCATTCATACTCCATGGGCGCCAACATGCCCTCTCCACCAGCCGTGAAACCCCAGCCTCCTCCGTCCTCCACCCCATAGCACCCAATCCACCGCCGCCTCCTCCATCACGCCGGAGACGGTACCCCAACGTCGTTGTCCAATGCAACCCCAACCACAACGCCCTCAAGGACTTAGCAGCTGAAGCCGAGGTAGAGCTGCCTCCACGACACCGACGCCGACGTGTGCCATACCAGAACCACTCCGACCACGCCGTCCTGCGCCTCACTGCTACCGCTCCACTGTCGCAACCGTCCACCGCACCGGAGCTGTTCTCGCTACGCCGTTGTTCGCCGCCTCGGATCTGGGTCCCCGCCGCCGACAGACGGCCACCACACCACACTCAACAACTTGGCCATGGGTTCATCCAGGGCTCCACCATTATCCACAACTTCTTGTTTCCAACGAACCACCAGAAGATCGTTGGAAAAACAGAAGGAGGACACAACACTGCCAGCAGAAAGAGGTACCCCTCTTCCCTTATTCGTGCAAACCTTACGTCTCTGCTCACACCGTATTCATCCCATGAAAGAAACTAGTTGAACGCTTCTTACTGCATCTTCTTCATGATACTAAATGCACAAGGTTTACTCCCTTTACTATTTCACCTTTGCTAGAGGTCAATAGCCCGCTTGGATTTCAATTCAGGGTCTGTCAAACCGCAATTAAAAGAAGCAGCACCCGCTTAGGCGCGCGGAGCACCTAGTCCGCTTGTTCACCGGGGAAGCGACGCATCGGTATCTATCATAGGGGTGTGGGGTGCAGGAGCTGCTTGCACCCGATCTGGAGGTCGGCGGGGCTTGAATGAATGGCCAGGGGCGGTGCCAAGCACGGCAGTGCGGTGAGGTCGAGGGGAGGGCGCAGGCAGGGGACTGGGCCGGTGGTCACTGGCGTTTCGAGGAAGATCGTCAACACTGACTGGCTAGAGGTAGATGAAGGTGATCTGCCCGTTCTTTGTACACCGGACAGTGCGGAAAAAATGGACTGGCCTATTTTTTCAGTCGACTATTATTTTCATAGAATCCTGTAGTAATTTAGTGTGCCATGCATGTTGTAGAGCTATCATATGTCTCCCGTCATTTATTTCTCACCGACCTGCTATCTGCTACCTTTACACTGTACTATTTGTGCACACACTTCACTCATACTCACACTATTGTTTTTTATGCATGGGTATTTCAGACTCTGATGCAGTGTTGATGAATGCAGAAGAGAAAAGACAGAAGTCGCTCTAGTGTAATTCGAAGATAAGCACTAAGCGTTTCAACGCTCTAAAGGGTGCAGTGTTAGCAGTTGGAGACAGTAAACGTAGCTCTGCAGTTGATGATCTCAATTGCCACACACACCCATCCCAGGTGCTTGCTTTAACTTCGCGCTGTCAAATGTGGTTGCATGTTGCATATGGTGTCTAGCTTGTATTGCTTCCAATTTGGTTAAATTGCATCTTCTTACTTTACACATTATACCTTTGATAAAGACATGCCTTCCTATTTTTGATACATACTACATATGTCTATTAACCATGTCCGTACATCAAACTAATGCTCTTTTGTATCCCTCGTCAATCAATTATGATGAGACAGTCACCCCAGTGGGTTACTGTGAGACGCCATACTCATTTAAAGAGTGCAGTGTCATCCTCGCCACATGATTCTCAAGAAACAACAAGGCTAAATGAAGATAGTCAACGTAGCTCTCTAGTTGATGACCGCAATTGCCCCACACCACCATCATAGGTGCTTGCTCTAACTTCACAGTGTGATATGTGGTTGCATGTTGCATACGGTGTCTAGCTTGTAATGCTTCTAATTAGGGTAAATTGCATCTGCTTAGTTTACACATTATACCTGTGAATATGACACGCCTTCCTATTTTTGGTACACACTACATCTATGTGTTAACCTTGTTCTTACATGAAACTACCTCTCTTCTATATCCTGCATCAATCACTTACGATGAGTCACCTTTATTCGTTTCATATTGCATATTATTTATAGCTTGTTGCCATGTATTGCTTCTAATTTGGTCAAATACATTTGTTAGGGCACCCTTTTAATTTGGCAGAGTGATATTGGTTTCATCTTTCATATGGTTTATAGCTTGCATTGATTCTAACAAGTTCAAGCACCTTGTGCTTAGTTTACACTTTATACATCATACATGTCAATATGTCACGCCGTCCTGTTTTTCATACATATTCCATCCTCCTATCATGCGGCTGCCTTACATGAAAGTAGTGTTCGTCAGTATCATGCATCAATGAGTTCTGAAGAGCAAATTTTATTCCTTTTTCTTGTGGGTTTGACTTGACAAGGCAAAATCAAGAAAGAGGAAGGAAAAGAGTAAGGAAGGCGATGATGGTGGTCCTCTTCAGCAACGTAAACGGAGCATCTGTACCGATTCTCCTTGTACTGATAGTGCATTACAAGGTCCAAGTCTCCGCTCCCCTACTCCACCATCCAAGGTGCTTGCTCTAACTTGGCAGTGTGATATCTGGTTGCATGTTGCATATTGTGTCTAGCTTGTATTGCTCCTAATTAGTGTAAACTGCATCTGCTTAGCTTACACATGATATGTGTGAATATAACACGCTTTCCTGTTTTGGTACATACTATATCTGTTTATCACACCATGTTCTTATATGAAACTACTCTTCTTGTGTATCCTGCATCAGTCACTTATGATGGGACACCTTTAAGTTGGCAATGTGATATTGGTTTGCGTCTTGAATATGATTTCTAGCATGTATTGCTTCTAGTTTGATGAATGCCACCTATGACGAGACAATTTTAACTTGGTAGAGTGATATTGATTGCACCTTTCATATGGTGTCTAGTTTGCAGTGCTTCTAATTTGTTGAAGTGCCTTCTGCTTAGTTACCACATCATAGGTGTGAATATGTCAAGCCGTCCATTTTTTCGTACATATTCCATCCTCGTATCATAACTTTTCCTTTCATCAGAGTAGTGTTCGTCAGTATCATGCATGAATGAGTTCTGAAGAGCAAATTATATTCCTTTTTCTTGTCGGTTTGACCTCACAATGCAAAATCAATAAAGCTGAAGGAAATTGGCAAGGCATTGGATGATGGTGGTCCTTCCAAGCAACTAAAACGGAGGTTCTCTACAGATTCTACTCTGCCATCCCCCCAACAAGATTCTCAAGACAACGCAAGGCTAGACAGTCAACGTAGCTCTGTAGATGATGAGCACATCTCCCCTACTCCACCATCATAGGTGCTTGCTCTAACTTGGCACTATTATATGTGGTTGCATGTTGCGTATGATGTCTAGCTTGTACTATTGCTTCTAACTTTGTTGAATTGCATCTACTTACTTTACACATAATGCCTGTGAATATGACATATGTTCCTGTTTCTAGAACATACTATATCTGATCACACGATGTTCTTACATTAGACTACTGTTCTTGCGTATCCCGCATCAGTCACTTATGATAAGGCACCTTTAAGTCACCACTATGATATTGGTTTTGTCTTGCATATGATTTATAACATGTACTGCTTCTAATTTGTTGAAACGCCATACAGTTTGAACTTGGCAGAGTGATATTAGTGGCATCTTTCATATGGTGTCTAGCTTGCAGTGCTTCTAATTTGTTGAAATGCCTTCTACTTAGTTACCACATCATAGGTGTGAATATGTCACACCATCCTGTTTTTCATACATATTCCATCCTCGCATCATGTGTTTGCCTTTCATCCGAGTAGTGTTCCTCAGTATCATGCATGAATGAGTTCTGAAGAGCGAATTTTATTCCTTTTTCTTATCGGTTTGACTTCACAATGCAAAAATCATTACAGCTGAAGGAAATTAGTCCGGCAGTGGATGATGGTGGTCCTTCGGAGCAACTCAAACAGGGGGTCTCTACAGATTCTACTCCGCCATCCTCCCAACAAGATTCGCAAGACAATACAAGGCTGGACAGTCAACGTAGCTGTGTAGATGATGAGCACATTTCCCCTACTCCACCATCACAGGTGCTTGCTCTAACTTGGCACTATTATATGTGGTTGCATGTTGCGTATGATGTCTAGCTTGTATTCCTTCTAATTTTGTTGAATTGCATATGCTTACTTTACACATAATGACTGTGAATATGACACGTGTTCCTGTTTCTAGAACATACGTGTACATGATGAGCACATCTCCCCTACTCCACTATCACAGGTGCTTGCTCTAACTTGGAACTGTTATATGTGGTTGCGTTTTCCGTATGATGTCTAGTTTGTATTGCTTTTGATTATGTTGAATTGCATCTGGGTAGCTTACAACTTATACCTGCAACGCTCACTTACCCATAATACACATTTAACTTGGGACTGTGATGTAGGTTGCATCTTGCATTGTCTTCTAGCTTGTACTGCTTCTAATTTCTTGAAATGGCACTTACGACGAGACACTTTTTACCTGATAGAGTGATATTGGTTGCATGTTCATATGGTGCCTAGCTTTCATTTCTTCTAATTTTGTCGAAATGCCTTCCGCTTACTGTTTTTTCATACATATTCCATCCTCCTATCATACGTGTGAATATGAAACACTGTCTTTTTTGTATATATTCCATCCTCCTATCCTGCACTTGCCTTACATCAAAGTAGTGTTCGTGTGTATCATGCATCAAACAGTTATGCAGAGCTAATTTTATTCATCTTCTTGTGGTTTTGACTTCATAAGGCAATATCAGAAAATAGGAAGGAAAAGAGTAAGTTAGGGGATGCTGGTGGTCCTCCGCACCGACGCAAACAGGGGCTCTCTAGATTTGCCCTGCTACTGCTAATGAAGTTGAAGTCCCAAGTCTAAATGATGAGTTCATCTCCCGTACTCCACCATCGCAGGTGCTTGCTCTAAGTTGATAGTGTGATAATTGGTTTCATGTTGCACATGTTGTCTAGCCTGTATTTCTTCTATTTTGATTAAATTGCACCTGCTGAGTTTATACGTTATACATGTGCATATGACATGGCGTTCTATGTCTAGAATACACTGCATCTATCTATCATACCATGTTCTTGTTGGGGAACGTAGTAATTTCAAAATTTCCTACGCACATGCAAGATCATGGTGATGCATAGCAACGAGAGGGGAGAGTGTTGTCCATGTACCCTCGTAGACCGAAAGCGGAAGCGTTAGCACAACACGGTTGATGTAGTCCTACTTCTTCACGATCCGACCGATCCAAGTACCGAACGCACGGCACCTCCGAGTTCAGCACACGTTCAACTCGATGACGTCCCTCGAACTCCGATCCAGCCGAGTGTTGAGGGAGAGTTTCATCAGCACGATGGCGTGGTGACGATGATGATGTTCTACCGATGCAGGGCTTCGCTTAAGCACCGCTACGATATGATCGAGGTGGACTATGGTGGAGGGGGGCACCGCACACGGCTAAGAGATCAAGATATCAATTGTTGTGTCTATGGGGTGCCCCCTGGCCACGTATATAAAGGAGTGGAGGAGGGGAGGTCGGCCGGCCCTCTATGGGCGTGCCAGGAGGAGGAGTCCTCCTCCTAGTAGGAGTAGGACTCCCTTTTCCTACTCCTACTAGGAGGAGGAAAGGAAGGAGGAGAAGGAGAAGGAAGGAGAGGGAGGAAAAGGAGGAAAGGGGGGCCAGCCCCCTAGTCCAATTCGGTTTGGGCTAGGGGGGTCGCGCGCCCTACCTCCTCTCTTCCACCACTTGGCCCATGAGGCCCATTACTTCTTCCTCGTATTCTCGTAACTCCCCGGTACTCTGATAAATACCCGAATCACTCGGAACCTTTCCGATGTCCGAATATAGTCGTCCAATATATCGATCTTTACGTCTTGACCAGTTCGAGACTCCTCGTCATGTCCCCGATCTCATACGGGACTCCGAACTACCTTAGGTACATCAAATCACATAAACTCGTAATACACTCGTCACCGAAACTTTAAGCGTGCAGACCCTACGGGTTCGAGAACTATGTAGACATGACCGAGACGTGTTTCCGTCCAATAACCAATAGCGGAACCTGGATGCTCATATTGGTTCCCACATATTCTACGAAGATCTTTATCGGTCAAAACGCATAACAACATATGTTGTTCCCTTTGTCATCGGTATGTTACTTGCCCGAGATTCGATCGTCGGTATCTCAATACCTAGTTCAATCTCGTTACCGGCAAGTCTCTTTACTCGTTCCGTAATACACCATCCCACAACTAACTCATTAGTTGCGTTGCTTGCAAGGCTTAAGTGATGTGCATTACCGAGAGGGCCCAGAGATACCTCTCCGACAATCGGAGTGACAAATCCTAATCTCGAGATACGCCAACCCAACATGTACCTTTGGAGACACCTGTAGAGCACATCTATAATCACCCAGTTACGTTGTGATGTTTGGTAGCACACAAAGTGTTCCTCCGGTAAACAGGAGTTGCATAATCTCATAGTCATAGGAACATGTATAAGTCATGAAGAAAGCAATAGCAACATACTAAACGATCGTGTGCTAAGCTAACGGAATGGGTCAAGTCAATCACATCATTCTCTAATTATGTGACCCCGTTAATCAAATGACAACTCATGTCTATGGCTAGGAAACTTAACCATCTTTGATTCAACGAGCCAGTCAAGTAGAGGCATACTAGTGACACTCTGTTTGTCTATGTATTCACACATGTATTATGTTTCCGGTTAATACAATTCTAGCATGAATAATAAACATTTATCATGAAATAAGGAAATAAATAATAACTTTATTATTGCCTCTAGGGCATATTTCCTTCAGTTCTCACATCAAAGTACTGATGTTGTGTATCCTGCATTAGTCACTCATGATTGGACGCTTTTAACATGGCAGTTTGATAGTGGTTGCATCTTGCATTGATTTCTACGTTGTACTGCTTCTAATTTTTCGAATTGCCACTTATGACAAGACACTTTTAACTTGGCAGAGTAATATTGGTTGCATCTTTCATATGGTGTCTAGCTTGCTTTACTTCTATTTTCTTGAAAATCCTTCTGCTTAGTTTACACATCGTAGCTGTGAATATGTCATGCCGTCCTGTTTTTCTTACATATTCCATCCTCATATGGTTGTCTCACATCAAAGTATTGCTTGTCTGTATCATGCATCAATGAGTTCTAAAGAGCGATTTTATTCCTTTGTGTTGTGGGTATGGCTTGACACGGCAAAGTCAAAAAAGAGCAAGGAAAATAATATAGTAGGGAGTGGTGTTACTCATCGAGAGAAACGGAAAAGGATCTGCCGTCCAGATTTTGCTGGTACTTCTAGTGCAGTAGAAGGTCCAAGTCCACCGGCTAAATCTACAAACACAGTATCACCTGCTCCACCAGCTGCAGCATCTGCCTCAAATGTACCAGCATCTCAACGAGTTACTCGTTCGTTTCCTCCGGAACTGGCTAGTTCCCAAGCTGCCTTCACACCTAACACTACTTCCAAAGCACTACTGACACAACAGGACTTGGCAAGATCAGATGAACCTCATGAGCATCAACACCCAGACGGTACCTGATCGAGTCAAGTTGCAGTTGCATGATCCTTTATATGTACTCTCACAGTTTGATGTACACTAACACTTTCCATATTCGTTGTCGAACTAGCACCACGGCGCAAGCGGAAACAGACATCAGGGATAATGCTTGACAGATTAACAAAATCTAAAGGAGGAAGAATGGAGATCCATTTTGAGGCAGGTTTAAAAAGGCCACATGATGCTACAGAGTCAGCCAAGTTAGTATCAGAGGCAGTCGTTGCCGTTAGGTGTCATGCACGTATCCTCCCAACGTGGATCTAGTACAGGAATGAGAAAGAGAATACCCAATTTAACACCTTCCTTGACCATTTATCCATAAGTAATGTTATTCATCGCAATTAGTAATATTGTCTTTCTCTATCCCATACTTTCTAGCTTCCTCCTAATAAGACTCACATTCTTTTTTCAACAGATGAGGTTCAAGTTTGATCCGAAAGATGATGCAACTAAACAAGCATGCACTCATGTTTTTCAGTCTGCTGTATGACAGTATCGGTACCACCTTAGAAAATCTCACTTTGAAGGTAGGGCTAACAATGAAATCGCCCAAACATCTCCAGTGGAATATATTACAGATGCAGACTGGACATCCCTCGTTAAACACTGGTCTGATCCAAAGTATTAGGTAGGCTATATGTATTTGACCAGACCACATATTGAACTTGTATTTATGTATGTGCCTTACAAGTGTATCTTCTTCTAGGCTAACTGCTTGAAGAACAAGACCAACCGTTCTAAAGTGAAATTCCAACAGACAACATGATCTCGTATCTACATTGCACACTGCGAGGCTCTTGTAAATAGCTGCTACTTCCTTCTTTTTTCTCTGCCATATTATCGTATCTATATTTACTTGTTCCAAATACATAGGAAAGCCTGTGCGGACCAAAAAGAACCTGAACCGAATGCAGTGCAAATCTTCAAGGATTGACACACCAGCAATATGAAGGGCATGAGCACACCAGTTCAATCCGCTGTTGTAAGTCCTTACTCCTCCTGCATTTGAACTGATTGGTACTATGATGTGTTCATTTAACTACTTGGTTTGCAGCCAATGTCAGTTACTCTGTTCACTTTTATACACAGTTGTCTTAACGTATCATTTCACCTTACATGGTTTAAAAGAGATGAAGGATATTCTTTTGATCTTGATCTGTAATCTAGTTGTTATGTTCACGTGCGCACACAATGATAAAATAGCATGTTTGTTTTATATCTGTTTGCCCATGATATGAATGATGTCATACTATGTTCATCCTACTTTAAACCATGTCTCTTTATCCTTAGATGTCAATGAATGTGAGGAAATAGACAATACAATAGGCATGCTACATGGACATATGTTTCAAAAGTGATTTTATTATGTAGTTGGCACTACAATACATAATAATGTATTACAGTAGTTCACCAAAATAAGTAATGTATAAATGTGTAACCTATTTTGTTTGTTTTTGTCTCATTAGTAACTTATCTGGTACACTAATCTACAAGTTCAAACTTTCAGGAAGCTATGGAACAAATGATTGAACAACCACAACCACCTGAAGGTGACGAGGCTACCATAGGCACAATGTCACCTCTTGCTGCAGTGCGTCAGTATCTCTCCACTAACAGTGCAAAAAGCACCTTCCTGTGTAATTGTGGGTTGGTTGTCAAGGTAACATCATCCAAATCGCCTACTGAACAAAATCTTCCTGCTAGACAGAGTGATATATCTTTGCTCCAGACTCAAGTCCAATCCCTAATGGACGTCGTTTTGGAAACAAGAATAGTGGTTGACAAATGTCGTAAAGATATGAATGGTTTTGAAACCATACTATTAGACATTCGCTTCGTTGTTCAAGAGCAATGGCGAAAAAAGGTGAAGGTCGTGCTGCTCCATTAGATTCTACAGCCTGAAACATTAGCACTCAGGTCAAATGATCTGTGCTTCTATACATCTGATGGTGCTTTTATCTACAAGGAATGTAAACTTTATGCCAACAGGCCTTTTGTTGTATGGTTGGAATTTATTTTGTTGTGATACGACATTTATGATGCTGCCAAAGGCTGCAGTAATTACGACGCTATTTTTGTATAGTGTAGGTTTATCTTAGTAATGTATTAGGTCGAAAGCTTCATAGGATCCCAACATGCCAACATTCATCGGGCCCATTCCAATTGGGCTAAAAACTATTATGGGCCGAAATTTGCATGTAGCCCACTAAAAATATCTAGGCCTAAATCAGCATAAGCTTTCATATTTTTCTGGTAGGCATGTGCCCATAGTGGGCCTTTAACAGGCCTAAACATAATTTGGGCCCTCAGTAACAATAGGCCGTTTACAGGAGTAAATATCTCGAGCCCATAAAAAACATGGGCCTTTAATAGACCAAAAGTAAGATTGGCCCCTGATTGTGCCAAATAACCCACTGGTCTTAGCAGGCCGAAATGGTGGCCCATTTACGATGTGGATCTTTCACAGGCCGAAATTCGGACAAACCGTAAATGCACCGACCTAATACATGGGCCTTTAACAGGCCAGAAGTTCGGTCGGGCTAGATTATCATCATTTTTATATGGGCCATTAATGGGCCCGATGTGACGTTGGGCCACATATGGCCCATAGATTTCGTTCGACGTTAACAGGCCGAAAATCACAACAGGCCGAAAGTGGCCCAAATTGTCACATCCCTGGTCCTGTTATGCACTAGGCTAGACCTCATGTGAGTATCATGTTTTAATTCAAATGAAATTTGAATTGAGGAATTTTTAAAGCCTCAGAAACCTTCTAAAAATGATCAACATTAAAATCTCCTCAAAGAAGTCCAAGAAAATGTTCCTCTTAGTCTCTGAAAATATTGCAAAGAGGTAAAACTCAAAACAATATTTTTGGTATCTCAGAGTTAATTATTTTGGGCCTTTGAATTAAATAAATAGCTATTTGCATTGGATATATATTTGATATATAAATAATATATGTCCAATAATTACTGGAACATTTTATGTGGTTTGGTATATTTTAGTCCTAGCCACATAACTATTTCCAGGATTTTATAAAATGGTTTAGTGTCTAAAACTAAATCAAAACAAACTACAGAAAATAGAAAACAGAATTAAATAGAAATGAAAGAGAGAGAGAGAAGGACTTATCTGGCGCTCACCCGGTAGCCAGCCGGCCCAGCTCCTGTGCGGCCCAGCCCATCTCCACTTCCCCCCCCCCCTGTCGCCTTCCTCCTCGCGCCAGTAGGCACAGGCGCGTGGCTGACGCACGCCGGCGCACGCCCCGGCCACCTCCTGCTTGCCGCTCCACCTCGACACCCCGGACGCCTCCATGTGTGCCACGCCACCCCCCTGGAACTCCCTCACTCTCCCGAACTCTCCCCCCTCCT
>NC_041388.1:126361841-126390734 GCF_002162155.2 Triticum dicoccoides | reverse complement strand
CGCCGCCACCGACGAGCTCCCTCGCGGCCACCGCCACCCCCTAGCCTCGCCGATGCGCTCAAAGGCTCCGCCTCGACCCCCTCTTCCTCCCCACCGATCCACGGCCCTCCGGAAGCCCTGGATGCTGCCAGCTTCGCCATTCCCCTCCTCGGCCACCGCGTATCGCCGCCGTCAAATCCGCCCCCGTCCGGCCTCCCTCAAGCTCGCCGTCCACCTCTACAGGGTCTACGTGAGCTCTCCGTCCGTTTCCCCCTCTCTGTTTCGTCGTTCGCGCGCCGTAGCTAGGTTATCCACCGCGGCCGAGAGCTTCTCGCCGCCGGCCATGGCGTGGCCGTGGCCACAACCACCGCAGCTCGCTCCCGAGCCCACCGTCGTGCTCACCGCAACCCCAGGAGGCCGCAGCGCCCTTCCGTTTCCCCTCTTGTGCACCGTAGCGCCGTTCTCGCCAACGCCTGAGGTCCGGCAGCCGCTGAGCTCGACGCCGGCGAGGATTACGGCCGCCCTAGCTTCTCCCGTTTGCCCTGTTAGATGCGCGCGAGCCTGGGCATTCCGTAGATGCCCTCCGCCGGCCATTTGGTCGCCGGAGCAAGAAACCCGAAGGCTCCGCCGCCTCGGCCTCGCCGGCGACTCAACGCCGGCGGGATTGAGTCGTTTGACCAGGGGTTTGACCTCCCCTGGGTCTATGATAGGTGGGCCCCCGCCATCAGGTGATTAGTTTAAGCTAATCACCACCTAAGCTAACCCCCTGACACTGACATGTGGGCCCTAGTGCCCCTAATCTTTAATTAAACTAAACTAACCCCCCCTGTCTAACCTGTGTCACTGACGTGTGGCCCCCACACGTCAGGTTTGACTCTGGGCGACCCAGTTGACCTGCTGACCTCAGCCTTACGCCATGCTAACGCAATATTCCTTTTCTGGAATTTAGTTCATTTTATAAATATTCAGGAAATTCCAGAAATTTGTAAAAACTTCTAAAAATCATAGAAATTCGACCGTAACTCCAAATTAGATAATTTATATATGAAAAATTATCAGAAAAATTCAAGGAATCCATCTGTACCATTTTCATGCATGTTAGAACAACTTATAGCTGCTGTTTAGCACAAATCAATTAAATGGCATTTGAATAATCACATATGGAGTTTGAATTTGAATCTTGTATTCAAACCAACTTCATTTAATCTGTTGCTAGTTGCATTAGCCCAAAACACATTCATTTTGCCATGTCATGATCATGCATCATATTGTGCATTGCATTGATTGTGTTCCCTTCTGTGTTGCCGATATTTGTCCCCTCTCGATAGACGTGATACCGATGATGTGATCGTTGACACTGATGAAGACTCAATGTTATCTTCAGAAGTGCCAGGCAAGCAAAACCCCCTTGTTCATTCCGATACAATCCTACTCTCTCGCTCCTGCTCTCTTTTACTGCATTAGGAAAACACCGATTCATCTGTTACTTGCTGTGGTAGCTGAACCCCTTTATCCTTTGCATGACCTGTCATTGCCACAGTAAATAGATGAAACCCACTAGCATGAGTAGGAGTTGTTTGAGCCCTGATGTGCCTACTCATTCATGCTTGTTTGTCATGCCTGCTACTGCTTAGAGTTGAGTCAGGTCTGATTCATCGAGGATGAATCAGAGGTGTGTGAACATGTCCTACTATGTGTGAGCTAAGTGTGTGAACACGATTTGGTAAAAGGTGTCGGTGAGAGGCCATGTAGGAGTACATGGTGGGTTGTCTCATTGAAGCCATCCTTAGGAACTGAGTTCTGTGTTTGTGATCCATGATTCAGCTACTACCATGCATTGGGCCCTGAAATATGACCCCGCTCGACTTCTTATTCACCCTAGTCCTCTGTCCAGGAGTTGCAAGTAGTTTCTGGTGTTTGTAGCTTACTGGAGGCCGTGGACAGCGCTGACCGTAGGGGTGGGCTGTGATGCGGTAGGTACGTGGCACGGTGTACCGGATGCCCGTTTGGTATCTCGGGAACCCTGTTCACATCGTTTGGGGCTGTGAGCGAAACTCCGGTCGGATCTCCTCATGGATGGAACCCGAATAGGCGATAAACCTGGACTAGAGACTTGAGTGTTTAGGTAGGTCGTGGTCTACACCCACGTCGGCTTTCGCTTGAAGTCTGCCGAGCACATGTCGTGTGCAGACGCTCAGTGGTGGAAACATGTATGAAGAAGTACACCCCTGCAGGGTTAACATCATCTATTCGAATAGCCGTGTCCGCGGAAAAGGACTTCTGGATTGCTTATATCAGTTCATAGACAAGTGAAAGTGGATACTTTAAAATGCGCAAGATAAGCGTGAGTGCTATGGATGGCGTTCTCGTAGGGAGACGGGAGCGGATCCATAGTGGTGTATTGATATGGTGAATATGTGGACTCGTGTGCGCCACCTCAAAAGAGTCGCTTGCAGTCGTAGTTTAGGATAGCCACCGAGTCAAAGCTGGCTTGCTGCAGTTAAACCCCACCATCCCCTTGTTGAAAATGATGCATATGTAGTTAGTTCTGATGTAAGTCTTGCTGGGTACATTTGTACTCACGTTTGCCTATTTTATGTTTTTGCAGAGAGACTTCAGTCTCACTAGTAGTTCCACGTGGACTTCGATGTTTAGCTTGTTAC
Source organism: Triticum dicoccoides (assembly GCF_002162155.2). NCBI lineage: Eukaryota > Viridiplantae > Streptophyta > Magnoliopsida > Poales > Poaceae > Triticum > Triticum dicoccoides. The sequence continues at coordinate 126,388,092 of NC_041388.1, read as the reverse complement.
CTCAGCTACGATCTTGTTCCCTCGGCAGGATCTGATAGATAGTCAGGCTTCTCAGCCTTTTTCATTTATAGATGTCTGTACCCAGACATGATAGCTTCCGCTTGTGCTTTGATTTGTATGCTCTGAATGTTGGGTCATGAGACCCCTGTTTGTAATATCTCGCTCCTCGGAGCCTATTGAGTAAATTACTTGAGTCGTAGAGTCATGTTGTGATGCCATGTTGTGTTTGCACATATCAAGCATATTGTGTGTATGTTATTGAAATGCTTGGTATGTGTGGGATCTGACTATCTAGTTGTTTATCTTTAGTAGCCTCTCTTATCGGGAAATGTCTCCTAGTGTTTCCACCGAGCCATGGTAGCTTGCTACTGCTCCGGAACACTTAGGCTGGCCGGCATGTGTCCTTCTTCGTTCCTGTGTCTGTCCCTTCGGGGAAATGTCACGCGATGAATACCGGAGTCCTGTTAGCCCGCTACAGCCCGGTTCACCGGAGTCCTGCTAGCCCAGTGCTACAGCCTGGATTCACTCGCTGATGACCGACACGTTCGATGCTGGGTCATGGATGCCTGTCCCTGTAAGTCTGTGCCACTTTGGGTTTACGACTAGCCATGTCAGCCCCGGGCTCCTTATCATATGGATGCTAGCGACACTGTCATATACGTATGCCAAAAGGCGCAAACGGTCCCGGGCAAAGGTAAGGCGACACCCGTGGGAATACCGTGCGTGAGGCCGCAAAGTGATATGAGGTGTTACATGCTAGATCGATGTGGCATTGAGTCGGGGTCCTGACAGCGTTGGTATCAGAGCTTGACTGCCTGTAGGATTACCAAGCCAAACTGATCGAAGTTGAGTCTAGAAATTCTTTAGTTATATAAGGGAATTGATTGTGGGATGGAACGTAAGGCTCTTTTTACTCCTTTACCTCATGCCCTTCTGATCCGAGTCATCTTGTCTTTCCTACGGGGATTAAGAACTAGGCTATCTCTTCTTTCTATCAGGATCACGTGTTACTAATCTGCAGACTTGTAGGATTGATGGTTCTAAGCTTGAGTTCAGTTTCTACTTCCGTATGTTAATTGTTGATCTCGAAACCTTTATATTGTGCTTCTGAGTGGCTACGCCACCATTTTGTAGCATGTCTCCAATCCTTTGAGCATTTACCGCCGTTATGCTATCGGAGTCATCCCAGGTTTCTAAATAGTCCGATGCATTTGCAAATCCCTTCCTTCTGTTTCCGATGTGCCTTTGGTCAGATTAATCACACAAATTAGTGAGTTGAGGTACTTTATTGCCTCGACATATATGTTGGAATAATTATTATGACCCTAGGTGTTTTAGGGAGTCACCTAGTAATCTAGCAACATTTTGTGTTCCCAGTGTGAAGATTCTGGCCTTTATTATCGAAAGCATCCTGTGATGCCATTTAGTTAGTAGGCATTCTATTCCTGGGTTCTTGAACCCGAGATTCACTCTACTTACTTCATGTTGATAGTGTTTGCTAGTCCCTTTAGGATAGTAGTAACCTTTGCGATAGTCCTCGAGGTTCGTGGTACATCCTTCTTCCAATTACCATGAACCATTCTTGGCAGGAGTTCTTCTGAACCAAAAGATGACAACAAGAGTGCTGTCGATGAGTTCTCCATGCTATATTGTGACTCTGCCAGCTCAACCCTTCTGCATGGGTTATCCGGAAGAATTATGTTGAACTTGGTTCGACATACTAGTCTATGCATCCACAACTCAGAAAGTTATATGTTCCTTTGAGTTGTCCCTCTTTAGTTGTCTACTGACCTTCGTCTATCAATTGATAGTCAAGAGTATGCGTGCGTTCGTTTATCGATGCCTACTACTTTTGTGGTCCGTCAAGCCATTCTATCGCGGAATGACTAGGAGAAACAAACTCCAGTACCTCATCCATATCTAGGATTGGGTCAAAGTAGTTGTATTCCGCAGATCAAATGCCAATCCAGCTTTTGGTTCTGTTCTACCTTGGAGTATTACCTTATTCTATATCGAGATTGTTATAGGAATTGCACACCATCCTATGAACTCTTGGTACAGTGATACTTCTCACCATCATTAGTCATTCCTCGGCCCTCGTGTTGATGCAACCGGAATACCGACAAATGAATTGTGATGTGTGAAATCAATACTCCCAGCAACCTCATTGCTTGGTAGTTAAAGGATAATAATTTCATTCTTAGTATATTGGTTTTTGAATCATCCTTCTAAGACTGATCGTGCTACCTAGTCCTTATTTCGGTGCACCCTTCGATTGATGAGTTAGGATCTTGTCAAGTCCTCACTCATTTGATCATATCGTCTTGCCCTCAAAAGCGAGATTGTTCTCAAGCTTAGTAACATACCGGTGGTTCGTGATTTTCCGAATATCTTCTCGGAAGTATTACCAGGTTGTCACCTGACTGCTATGTTGAGCTCGTGATCAAGTCGGGTTCTTGTGAACCACCCTTTCTCCAAGAATCTGTGATGGATATCCCGGAGCTAGTTGGTTAAGCTAGACAACAACTTGGAGAGTTGGAAGATAAAAGCTTGTCTGACTTAGTTCATGTTAAGGGATATCTTTCTGTGTATGTGTGTGTGTTGAAGAAAGATGATATCTTCATTAATTGGTCCTTGTGATCAGTTGTTGGACCTATTGTCTTACCCCATCTATAATTTGAGTATGGGCTATCATCCAATCAGACCAGAACCAACGATATTCGTAATGTTGTCTTACTCGTGGTTGATCCCTCGAGCATACACCATTATATCTTTTGGGTCTGACCAATGCTAACACTTGTTCTCTTAACTATGGAATTCCTTTTAAAGGGAAACCCGGAAGAATTGTTGTTGATCCCATTGACAACATCCTTATCTCCTCCATGATTTTGTTGAACATTAAGCTAGTGTTGGAAACTTTTGAAAGCATTTCTTCATGCTAACTCATGAAGTATTTGTTTGATGAAAGGAGTGACTTCCTCTTATACACGTGCATTTGGTGAAAGTTGCCGCCGTGGATTTGAGAAAGTTAGTTTTGCTTCCTCTGGAATCATCCCAAGTCAGTCATGCATACGTGCGAAGTATTCTGTGGTCTGGAGACTTGCAACCTTCATTCCATATGTGTTCCGAGCACACCAAGCCACTGATTGAGTTGTTCAAAGATAAAGGAGTCTGTCCAAGGTGAACTCTTTGGACTTCCACGCGTGGAGACTTCGATGTCATTAATGATGGTTCCCCACCTGAACTCGGTAGTGTTTTATTATAAGACTACCACGTGGTCATGTTTGTCTGGGACAGCGTGTTCACATGTTTGTAGCAGAACCAGCTCATGTTTTGGAGCTTACTATCGTAGTTCATTCCCCGAGAATCTCGCAGCGTTGTCTCGTCGAATTGTGTTGCAAACTTTCATTTTTCTTCCTAGACTCGATGAGTCTGGAATATCCTGAAACCAACCAGATCTGAATCTCAGGCAGATATGATGGTTTGGAACATTTCCCAAGAACTATAATATCGGTCCCTCGAAAACCGGTAAAGTGGATGTCGTGGCCAACACACCCAGCCGGAAGACCTGTTATTATAATATCTTGATTGAGGAAGTTGGCCACCTCCCCATAGGGATTTCGTAGGATTTACTCCCTAGTTTCCCCTATGGATTTTGAGATCCCGATGTCCGACCTTTTACTTGATGTTCTAGATATCAAACCATATCTATGAATGGGTTACGCTAGCACATCAAGGAGAACATTAGAAGCGGAGTGCTAAATGTCTCTCGGTCGATCATCCAGATTTTGTTTCCTTGGCCTCGCCAAGGTGAAATCTAAGAAGGTGTTATCTTCCTTTGCATCGGCATCTTCCACCGGTATTCATCATGGTAGTAAGTTGTATTGCCAGAATCCTTGACACGGATATTGGTAAAACCTTGATGATTATGGAAATGCTCAAGTTCTTGAGAGCACGCACAAGCGTTAGGTGTTACCATCGGCACTAGCTAGGTTTGCTCTCAACTTCCTCGGTTATGCTATAACTTCTCAACAGTGGATTCACTCTCTATTGTTGGGTTCTTCCCTAGTTACCAGAATCATTCCCAGCATTTGCATTTTGTTCCCGGCTTGCACCGCCAATGTGCCATTCTACCACGGATCTCTTCCATTTCCGGTGGTAAGCAAATTCATCCATTACGTTGTCTTCAACAAGGTAATCCACATCATCCAAGTCCGAGTATGCCATTCTACCGACCCCCTCCAAATGATCGCTCGAGAATTGCCTTAGGCTGGTTTAAAGAGTTTCAATGATCTCTGAATCAAAAGTAATTCTTTTTGCCACTTAAGGGGATATCTCTACGAGTCACCTTCCCTAAGGTGTATCATTATGGTATCATGGCAACTCAACTCCTCGCTACGTTGACAATCGATTACCACCTTCTTAAGCGTGAAATTGTGGTCTACCTAGTGAACCTTCGTCATCTGCTTCACTCCATTCCTATGGATGTGTGCTTCGCCTCTCAGCTCGAGAGATGTTGCTATGTCTCATTCCGTGAGTTAATCCTGAGTTGTTCGACCTTCGAGAAGAACCATTCTTTTAGGATCTTTCCTTTCCTCTCGTTGTCATGTTAGTTGGAGTTCTCAGAGCAATACTTCGAGACAAAGATGGTGATCGAATCAACGCTTTGATAAAGTGCACCCTGGATCGTGAAGATTGTGCTAGTTTGCGTTTCCCCTTCACCCTACCCTACGCTTGAATCTCGGGACGAGATTTTTGTTTAGTGGGGGTGAGTTGTCACATCCCTGGTCCTGTTATGCACTAGGCTAGACCTCATGTGAGTATCATGTTTTAATTCAAATGAAATTTGAATTGAGGAATTTTTAAAGCCTCAGAAACCTTCTAAAAATGATCAACATTAAAATCTCCTCAAAGAAGTCCAAGAAAATGTTCCTCTTAGTCTCTGAAAATATTGCAAAGAGGTAAAACTCAAAACAATATTTTTGGTATCTCAGAGTTAATTATTTTGGGCCTTTGAATTAAATAAATAGCTATTTGCATTGGATATATATTTGATATATAAATAATATATGTCCAATAATTACTGGAACATTTTACGTGGTTTGGTATATTTTAGTCCTAGCCACATAACTATTTCTAGGATTTTATAAAATGGTTTAGTGTCTAAAACTAAATCAAAACAAACTACAGAAAATAGAAAACAGAATTAAATAGAAATGAAAGAGAGAGAGAGAAGGACTTATCTGGCGCTCACCCGGTAGCCAGCCGGCCCAGCTCCTGTGCGGCCCAGCCCATCTCCACTTCCCCCCCCTGTCGCCTTCCTCCTCGCGCCAGTAGGCACAGGCGCGTGGCCGACGCACGCCGGCGCACGCCCCGGCCACCTCCTGCTTGCCGCTCCACCTCGACACCCCGGACGCCTCCATGCGTGCCACGCCACCCCCTGGAACTCCCTCACTCTCCCGAACTCTCCCCCCTCCTCTGCTTCCTCTCTCCCTCACTCGCCCGAACGGAGCCGCCACCACCGACGAGCTCCCTCGCGGCCACCGCCACCCCCTAGCCTCGCCGATGCGCTCAAAGGCTCCGCCTCGACCCCCTCTTCCTCCCCACCGATCCACGGCCCTCCGGAAGCCCTGGATGCTACCAGCTTCGCTGTTCCCCTCCTCGGCCACCGCGGATCGCCGCCGTCAAATCCGCCCCCGTCCGGCCTCCCTCAAGCTCGCCGTCCACCTCTACAGGGTCTACGTGAGCTCTCCGTCCGTTTCCCCCTCTCTGTTTCGTCGTTCGCGCGCCGTAGCTAGGTTATCCACCGTGGCCGAGAGCTTCTCGCCGCCGGCCATGGCGTGGCCGTGGCCACAGCCACCGCAGCTCGCTCCCGAGCCCACCGTCGTGCTCACCGCAACCCCAGGAGGCCGCAGCGCCCTTCCGTTTCCCCTCTTGTGCACCATAGCGCCGTTCCCGCCAACGCCCGAGGTCCGGCAGCCGCTGAGCTCGACGCCGGCAAGGATTACGGCTGCCCTAGCTTCTCCCGTTTGCCCTGTTAGATGCGCGCGAGCCTGGGCATTCCGTAGATGCCCTCCGCTGGCCATTTGGTCGCCGGAGCAAGAAACCCGAAGGCCTCAGCCGCCTCGGCCTCGCCGGCGACTCAACGACGGCGGGATTGAGTCGTTTGACCAGGGGTTTGACCTCCCCTGGGTCTATGACAGGTGGGCCCCGCCATCAGGTGATTAGTTTAAGCTAATCACCACCTAAGCTAACCCCCTGACACTGACATGTGGGCCCTAGTGCCCCTAATCTTTAATTAAACTAAACTAACCCCCCCTGTCTAACCTGTGTCACTGACGTGTGGCCCCCACACGTCAGGTTTGACTCTGGGCGACCCAGTTGACCTGCTGACCTCAGCCTTACGCCATGCTGACGAAATATTCCTTTTCTGGAATTTAGTTCATTTTATAAATATTCAGGAAATTCCAGAAATTTGTAAAAACTTCTAAAAATCATAGAAATTCAACCGTAACTCCAAATTAGATAATTTATATATGAAAAATTATCAGAAAAATTCAAGGAATCCATCTGTACCATTTTCATACATGTTAGAACAACTTATAGCTGCTGTTTAGCACAAATCAATTAAATGGCATTTGAATAATCACATATGGAGTTTGAATTTGAATCTTGTATTCAAACCAACTTCATTTAATCTGTTGCTAGTTGCATTAGCCCAAAACACATTCATTTTGCCATGTCATGATCATGCATCATATTGTGCATTGCATTGATTGTGTTCCCTTCTGTGTTGCCGGTATTTGTCCCCTCTCGATAGACGTGATACCGATGATGTGATCGTTGACACTGATGAAGACTCAATGTTATCTTCAGAAGTGCCAGGCAAGCAAAACCCCCTTGTTCATTCCGATACAATCCTACTCTCTCGCTCCTGCTCTCTTTTACTGCATTAGGACAACACCGATTCATCTGTTACTTGCTGCGGTAGCTGAACCCCTTTATCCTTTGCATGACCTGTCATTGCCACAGTAAATAGATGAAACCCACTAGCATGAGTAGGAGTTGTTTGAGCCCTGATGTGCCTACTCATTCATGCTTGTTTGTCATGCATGCTACTGCTTAGAGTTGAGTCAGGTCTGATTCATCGAGGATGAATCAGAGGTGTGTGAACATGTCCTACTATGTGTGAGCTAAGTGTGTGAACACGATTTGGTAAAAGGTGTCGGTGAGAGGCCATGTAGGAGTACATGGTGGGTTGTCTCATTGAAGCCGTCCTTAGGAACTGAGTTCTGTGTTTGTGATCCATGATTCAGCTACTACCATGCATTGGGCCCTGAAATATGACCCCGCTCGACTTCTTATTCACCCTAGTCCTCTGTCCAGGAGTTGCAAGTAGTTTCTGGTGTTTGTAGCTTACTGGAGGCCGTGGACAGCGCTGACCGTAGGGGTGGGCTGTGATGCGGTAGGTACGTGGCACGGTGTACCGGATGCCCGTTTGGTATCTCGGGAACCCTGTTCACATCGTTTGGGGCTGTGAGCGAAACTCCGGCCGGATCTCCTCATGGATGGAACCCGAAGGCGATAAACCTGGACTAGAGACTTGAGTGTTTAGGTAGGTCGTGGTCTACACCCACGTCGGCTTTCGCTTGAAGTCTGCCGAGCACATGTCGTGTGCAGACGCTAAGTGGTGGAAACATGTATGAAGAAGTACACCCCTGCAGGGTTAACATCATCTATTCGAATAGCCGTGTCCGCGGAAAAGGACTTCTGGATTGCTTATATCAGTTCATAGACAAGTGAAAGTGGATACTTTAAAATGCGCAAGATAAGCGTGAGTGCTATGGATGGCGTTCTCGTAGGGAGACGGGAGCGGATCCATAGTGGTGTATTGATATGGTGAATATGTGGACTCGTGTGCGCCACCTCAAAAGAGTCGCTTGCAGTCGTAGTTTAGGATAGCCACCGAGTCAAAGCTGGCTTGCTGCAGTTAAACCCCACCATCCCCTTGTTGAAAATGATGCATATGTAGTTAGTTCTGATGTAAGTCTTGCTGGGTACATTTGTACTCACGTTTGCCTATTTTATGTTTTTGCAGAGAGACTTCAGTCTCACTAGTAGTTCCACGTGGACTTCGATGTTTAGCTTGTTACCTCAGCTACGATCTTGTTCCCTCGGCAGGATCTGATAGATAGTCAGGCTTCTCAGCCTTTTTCATTTATAGATGTCTGTACCCAGACATGATAGCTTCCGCTTGTGCTTTGATTTGTATGCTCTGAATGTTGGGTCATGAGACCCCTGTTTGTAATATCTCGCTCCTCGGAGCCTATTGAGTAAATTACTTGAGTCGTAGAGTCATGTTGTGATGCCATGTTGTGTTTGCACATATCAAGCATATTGTGTGTATGTTATTGAAATGCTTGGTATGTGTGGGATCTGACTATCTAGTTGTTTATCTTTAGTAGCCTCTCTTATCGGGAAATGTCTCCTAGTGTTTCCACCGAGCCATGGTAGCTTGCTACTGCTCCGGAACACTTAGGCTGGCCGGCATGTGTCCTTCTTCGTTCCTGTGTCTGTCCCTTCGGGGAAATGTCACGCGATGAATACCGGAGTCCTGTTAGCCCGCTACAGCCCGGTTCACCGGAGTCCTGCTAGCCCAGTGCTACAGCCTGGATTCACTCGCTGATGACCGACACGTTCGATGCTGGGTCATGGATGCCTGTCCCTGTAAGTCTGTGCCACTTTGGGTTTACGACTAGCCATGTCAGCCCCGGGCTCCTTATCATATGGATGCTAGCGACACTGTCATATACGTGTGCCAAAAGGCGCAAACGGTCCCGGGCAAAGGTAAGGCGACACCCGTGGGAATACCGTGCGTGAGGCCGCAAAGTGATATGAGGTGTTACATGCTAGATCGATGTGGCATTGAGTCGGGGTCCTGACACAAATCTATAGTGGGCCTCTAACAGGACGAATGTCAGACATGGACGAATATGACCCAAATCCTTCACGGTCGTTTATGGGCCGAAAGTTTCAATGGCCTGTAAATGGGCCCAAATGAAGCAGGACCTTTAACATGCCGGAAATACACTGGGCCGTAATTCAGCCCATATACTTAGCGGAATGTTAACGAGCCAGAAGTGACCATGGGCCGTGATGATGACAAGTTTAGGACATGCCGTTGACGGGCCGATTTGACACTAGCCATACGGGCCTTAACTGAGAATGTTGGGCATTTAGCTGGGCCGGCCCATTATGGTCTGCAAAATCTTGTGGGCCTTTAGCTGGGCTGGCATTGTGGTCCGCTAAGTCTTGTGGGCCTTTAGCTGGGCCGGCCCATTATGGTCTGCAAAAGCTTGTGGGCCTTTAGCTGGGCCCGCCAATTATGGTCCGCTAAATCTTGTGGTCCTTTAGTTGGGCCGGCCCATTTAAACTTTATGGGCCACATTTGGGCCCGTCCACGTGTCAACATATCATAGGCCCATCTTGACCGTTGGATGAGTGACACCTGTGCCAACGTGGAGTTGACGCGTGGTTCCGTCGGCCAATGAGAATTTTACACATGGAAAATCGGCATTGGTCGTGGCTGTTAGTGGGTTATCGTATCCAAAACCGTACCCGATAGCTTAACGGCGTCTCGTTACGGTGGATGCCATGTGTCGGTCACCCTTGACGAAAGCAGTTTTATGACGAGCGATTTATCCTCATGGAAGTGAACACTTCCGTGATGATAATTTTGGTAATGTCATGGAACACTTCTACGACAGCACAGGTATGACTATCTTCATTCTGTCATAAATTTGTCATGGATGTACATGCATAATAGAAAATGTGACCTACTGTGACAAACACGTATCATCACGGAACTGTATTTTTTTGTAGTGAGACTTCAACCCACGAAGGGTAACTGTTGCACGAGTCCACAGAGGGCTCCACCCACGAAGGGTCCATGAAGATGCAACCTTGTCTATCCCACCATGGCCATCACCCATGAAGGACTTGCCTCACTTGGGTAGATCTTCACGAATTAGGCGATCTCCTTGCCCTTACAAACTCCTTGGTTCAACTCCACAATCTTGACGGAGGCTCCCAAGTGACACCTAACCAATCTAGGAGACACCACTCTCCAAAAGGTAATGGATGGTGTGTTGATGATGAACTCCTTGCTCTTGTGCTTAAAATGATAGTCTCCCCAACACTCAACTCTCTCTCATATATTTAGATTTGTTGGAAAGATGATTTGATTGGAAAGCAACTTGGGGAAGGCTAGAGATCAAGATTCTTGTGGTTGGAATGGAATATCTTGATCTTAACACATGAGTAGGTGGCTCTCTCTCAGAAAATGAATGGTAGAAGTGTAGGCACGTTCTGATTGCTCTCTCCATGAATGGAGGATGGTTGGAGGGGTATGTATAGCCTCCACACAAAATCTAACCGTTACACACAATTTACCAAACTCGGTGAGACTGAATACACAAACTCAGTTAGACCGATTTAGTTGAAAATGTGAACGTTAGGCTTTTCGGTGGGACCGATATGATCAACTCGGTGGGACCGATTTCATTAGGGTTAGGGCATAACGTAATCTTGGTGAGACCTATCACATGAACTCAGTGGAACCGATTTCTGTAATAGGCAAACAGAGAGTTGGTCTGGCAAACTTGGTGGGACCGATCGCTCATTTCGGTGAGACCGAAATGTTACGAAAAGGAAACAGAGAGTTTGCATTGCGAACTCGGTGGGACTGATCGCTCATTTCGGTTAGACCGAAACATTATGAAGGGAAACAGAGAGTTTGCAATCCCATCTCGGTGAGACACCGAGATCCCTATCGGTGGGACCGAACTGATTAGGGTTTCTGGCTATGGCTATGTCAAATGAACTCGATGGCGCCGGATAGATCAAATCAGTGGGGCCGAGTTTGAATTTTGGTTTGGGACATATGTGGATATGAGAAAGTGGTTTAGGGCTTTTGGAGCATATCACTAAGCATTTTAAGCAAGCAAGCCATTAAGAAACACATCATCCCCTTTTAATAGTATTGTCTTTTACTATGGACTCAATGTGATCTTGGATCACTAAAATGTAGAGTCTTGAGCTTTTGCCAATATGTGTCTTTAGCATTTTGAGGGGTCCACGTTCCTAGTCCATGCCATGCCAATCATTGAACTTTCTAAAATGATCATCTTGAAAGAGCATTAGTTCAATGAGCTATATGTTGTTACTACCTCCGTTTCAGTTTACAAGTCCTACGCGTATACCTAGGTTGCCAATTTTATCACCCTAATATAAACTATATAACACAAAAATTATATCGTTTGAAAATAGAACATTTAAAGTTTATAGTGGTATATTTTTTGTAATATATGACTCGTATTAGGTTGGTCACATTGATAACCTAGGGGTACGTGCACGCCCTGTAAACTGAGAGAGAGGTAGTAGGAATTACCAAAACCACCCAGGGATAGTTGCACTTTCAATTACTCCTTGTAGTTGATGCTAGTTGGTTTATGCGGTGGAAGATCATATGTTCAGATCCTTAATGATAATTAATACACCTCTGATTATGAACATGAATATGCTTTGCGAGTAGTTACTTTTGTTCCTAAGGACATGGGAGAAGTCTTGTTATAAGTAATCATGTGAATTTGGTATTCGTTCGATAATTTGATGAGATGTATGTTGTCTTTCCTCTAGTGGTGTTATGTGAATGTCGACTACATGACACTTCAGCATTGTTTGGGCCTAGGGGAAGGCATTGGGAAGTAATAAGTAGATGATGGGTTGCTAGAGTGACAGAAGCTTAAACCCTAGTTTATGTGTTGCTTCGTAAGGGGCTGATTTGGATCCATATGTTTCATGCTATGATTAGATTTATCTTGATTCTTCTTTCGTAGTTGCGGATGCTTACGAGAGGGGTTAATCACAAGTGGGAGGCTTGTCCAAGGAAGGGCAGCAACCAAGCACCGGTCCACCCACATATCAGATTATCAAAGTAACGAACGCGAATCATATGAGCATGATGAAAACTAACTTGACAACAATTCCCATGTGTCCTCTGGAGTGCTTTGCTTTATATAAGAGTTTGTCCAGGCTTGTCCTTTGCTACAAAAAGGATTGGGCCACCTTTCTACAGCTTGTTTACTTTTGTTACTTGTTACCCGTTACGAATTATCTTATCACACAACTATTTGTTATCGATAATTTCAGTGCTTGCAGAGAATACCTTGCTGAAAACAGCTTGTCATTTCCTTCTGCTCCTCATTGGGTTCGACACTCTTACTTATCAAAAGGACTACGATAGATCCCATATACTGGTGAGTCATCAAGACTCTTTTCTGGTGCCGTTGCCGGAGAGTGAAGCGCCTTTGGTAAGTGGAATTTGGTAAGGAAATATTTATATAGTGTGCTGAAATTTACTGTCACTTGTTACTATGGAAAATAATCCTTTAAGGGGCTTGTTCGGGGTATCTTCACCTCGACTGGAAGAGCAAAGAGTTGCTCCTCAACCTACTGCACCTACTGAAAATATTTATTATGAAATTCCTTCGGGTAGGATAGAGAAACTGCTAGCTAATCCTTATGCAGGAGATGGAACATTACATCCTGATATGCACCTAATTATGTGGATGAAGTTTGTGGATTATTTAAGCTTGCAGGTATGCCCGAGGATGTTGTCAAGAAGAAGGCCTTCCCTTTATCTTTGAAGGGAAAGGCATTGACATGGTATAGGCTATGTGATGGTATTGGATCTTGGAACTACAACTGATTGAAATTGGAATTTCATCAGAAGTTTTATCCTATGCATCTAGTTCATCGTGATCGGAATTATATACATAATTTTTGGCCTCGTGAAGGAGAAAGTATCGCTCAAGCTTGGGAGAGGCTTAAGTCAATGTTATATTCATGCCCCAATCATGATCTCTCAACAGAAATTATTATTCAGAATTTTTATGCTCGGCTTTCTCATAATGATCGATCCATGCTCGTTACTTCTTATACTGGTTCTTTTATGAAGAAGGATATTGAATTCAAATGGGATTTATTGGAAATAATTAAACAAAACTCCAAAGATTGGGAAATCGATGAAGGTAAGGGGTCAGGTATAACCTTAAGTTTGATTGTGTTAAATCTTTTATGGATACCGATGCTTTTCGTGATTTTAGCACTAAATATGGACTTGAATCTGAGATAGTAGCTTCTTTCTGTGAATCTTTTGCTACTCATGTTGATCTCCCTAAGTATAAGTGGTTTAAATATCATCCTCCCATTGAATTTAAAGTATTAGAACCTATTAAAGTTTAAGAAGAAACTATTACTTATAATGCTGGTCCTATTGTTCCTACTGCTTATATTGAAAAACCACCTTTTCCTATTAGAAGAAAGGATCATGCTAAAGCTTCAACTGTGGTTCATAAGAGTTATACTAGAACACCTGCACCCCCTGAGCAAATTAAATTTGAACCTAGTACTGCTATGGTTAAAGATCTATTGGTCGATAATATTGATGGGCATGTTATTTATTTCTGTGATGAAGCTGCTAGAATTGCTAAACCTGATGTTAAAGATAAACATAGATTTGTTGTTGGCATGCCTGTTGTTTCTGTTAAAATTGGAGATCATTGTTATCATGGCCTATGTGATGTGGGTGCTAGTGTGAGTGAAACTCCTTATACCTTGTACCAAGAAATTATGAATGATATCGCACCTGCTGAGATAGAAGATATTGATGTTACTATTAAGCTTGCCAATAGAGATATTATTTAACCAATTGGGATTGTTAGAGATGTTGAAGTCTTGTGTGGGAAAATAAAATACCCTACTGATTTTCTTGTTCTTGGTTCCCCACAAGATGATTTTTGTCCCATTATATTTGGTAGCGAGAAAGATATTGTTACTGTTGGTTTAGGGGATATGTCTCTTGATTTTAATTTCTCTAAATTTCCTAGACAACCCCATGATAAAAAATTTCCTAGTACCGATCCTTTAGAACAATATTTTCTAGATATTGAAAATGATATGTTTATGAATGAAAGAAGGGAAATAGATGAAATATTCTTTAATCAAGGACCTGTTTTGAAACACAATTTTCCTGTTGAAATCCTTGGGGATCCTCCTCCACCCAAGGGTGAACCCGTGTTTGAGCTTAAACAATTACCTGATACTTTGAAATATGCTTAACTTGATGAAAATAAGCTATATCCTGTTATTATTAGTGCTAACCTTTCAGAGCATGAAGAAAAGAAATTATTGAAAACTCTGAAGAATCATCGTGCCGCTATTGGATATACTCTTGACGATCTTAAGGGCATTAGTTCCACTCTATGTCAGCAGAAAATTAATTTGGAGCATGATGTTAAACCAGTTGTTGATCACCAACGATGGTTAAATCCTAAGATGAAAGAAGTGGTAAGAAGTGAAGTACTAAAGCTTCTAGAGGCAGGTATAATTTTGTTTGGGAACGTAGCATGCAATTTCAAAAAAAATCTATGATCACGCAAGATCTATCTAGGACATGCATAGCAACGAGAGGGGGATAATGTGTCCACGTACCCTTGTAGAGCGAAAGTGGAAGCATTGATTTAACGTGGTTGATGTAGTCGAACGTCTTCATGATCCAACCGATCCAAGTACCGAACATACGACACCTCCGTGTTCAGCACACGTTTAGCTCGATGGCGTCCCTTGAACTCTTGATCCAGCAGAGGGTTGAGGGAGAGTTTCGTCAGCACGACGGCGTGGTGATGGTGATGTGATCTACGCAGGGCTTCGCCTAAGCACTACGACGCTATGACAGGAGGAGTAAACTATGGAGGGGGCACCGCACATGGCTAAGAGAACAATTGATGTGCCTTTGGGGTGCCCCCTGCCCCTGTATATAAAGGAGGGGAGGAGGAGGTGGCCGGCCCTAGGGGTGGCACGCCATGGGGGGAGTCCTACTAGGACTCCACTCCTAGTAGGATTCGCCCCCTTCCTTCCAACGGAGAGGGGAAAGGGGAAAGAGGGGAGAGGGAGAAGGAAAGGGGGGCCGCGCCCTTACCCCTTGTCCAATTCGGACTGGGCAGGGGGAGGCGTGCGCCTCCTCTTGTGGCCTTCCTCCCTCTCTCTCCAGTATGGCCTATGAGGCCCATTAACTTTCCGGGGGGTGCCGGTAATCTCCCGGTACTCCGGAAAATCCCCGAACCTCTTCGGAACCATTTTGGTGGGAACGACACCTATGGGATCACTGGGATCCCTTCTATGGTCGGCGGGCACTGGGTCGTGAGAAGAGGAGGTTTAGGAGCAAGCACACAGATCGTTTACCCAGGTACGGGCCGCGAGGATGCGTAAAACCCTAGTCCTGCTTTGGTGGATGTATTGAGTGATCTTGAGCTTTCTGAACTAGCTACGGTGGCTGTGCCGTTCCAAAAAGCCGAATCCCTCTCCTGGTCGCCTCGGGCCTCCTTTTATAGGAAAAAGGGGTTGCCACAGTGGCACACAGGAGGTGGAAAGGCCTACACTGCGCGAGCTTATCGCACGGCATTACAGGACAAAGTGCATTAAATGCGTTGTGTAGGTGTCCATTAGCTTTAGCGGGGACAGGAATGAGGCCCGTCCCATCCGTCGCCGCTTCGCCTCGCTTCGACACGCATCGAGGCTAGCGATGCATGCAGCACCATGTAGGCAGGCAAGCAGCTAAGGTGGCGCAGTGGTAGGGCCTTCATGAAGATTTGCATGCCGCCACGCGGGTGCTTGCTGATTTGGCCTGGAAGCTGCTTGTTGCCACGCAGGTGCCTGCCTAGCTGGTTGGGCTGGCAGTTGCATGCGAACGGCGGTGGAGTCTTGGCTAGTGCGGGCCTAGCAGTGGCCCTGCTGGCATCCTCGGCAAGGGCCTTGTCGGGGGCCCGACAAGGGTCTTGCCATGGTGTCGTAGTCATCCCTGGCAAGACGTTTGCCGGAGGTCTTGTGGATTTCCTTGGCGAGGACCCAACCGAGGGTCGTTGTCTCCTGATACTCATCTGATCTCATATATCTATGGTCTTGACAAAGATCTGCATGCCACCACGGAGGTACCTCCCGAGCCCTGGTCCCAATGTAGTTGTTGACGGTGTTCGCAACCTTTGGGCTCAAGGGTGGCTCGCCCTGCTGGCGTTGGGCAAGTTGCCCCGGCAAGGCTCTTGTCGGGGCTGCAGGGGGCTGCCTCGGCAAGGATCTTGCCGAGGGAGTCCACCTTGCCCTCTTGCCTTCCTGTGCTTCTGGTCTTGGCGTCGCCTTGGTTGTCTTGTGTTTCGAATTCTCTCCGGCTTCCCTTTTCTGCCCTGCTAAGTGTGGCCGCGGTGCGCGGCTCTGACTGCTCGTGCACAAGTAAAGGGGTCAAAAGGAGAGCCCCTACTTTTGTACACCGATAGGAGCCCCCGGGCCTGGGCCACACATAAGCGCGACACGTTGTTGGGCTAGGCCCAAAATGGTGCGCGGGCAGGTGGGGCCGATTTTACCGTAGTAACTTCTCGTCCGCTACGCTTCCCCACGACCCGCGTTGAATGCACGATGTGGAGGGTCAGAGAAGGCAAAGAAGGCGGGTGGCGGCCGTCAAATCAGAGTACGCGGGCACCGACGCCTTCGTCGCGTATTGCTGGCCCGTTGCCTCGTCTTCCAGCTCCTTTCCTGGCACCAAGATGTTCTCTTGGTGCCTTCTGCTCCTCGTACCATGCCTAGGCACTCTTTTCGCCCTCCCGCTGCCTTGTTCTACCTTCTGTGGAGAGGGACAAGAAAGGTATTACGGGCACCTTATCTCTTTTTAGTTTGTAAGCCTGCGGGCACTTGTTAATTCTAAGAGTTGTAATCCCCTTGCTCATGTTTTTAATTCCATATGAACTGTACCTGTATGGGATGTTTTTAATGAAAAAGGGTGCTTGCCGGGTTCTTTGTGCGTGAGCGAGGCCCATGCCAAGGATGAATCCTTGTTATTTTTAAGATAAACATTGTCGCCCGGCAACAGGCCTTGCCGTCTCCCCACTTCGGTCGACCATTCTCGCGCTCTTGGCGGAGGCAGGGGCGAAGTAGAGTTAGGCCGCTCGTTCATCTCCTCGCCACCGTGACTACTACCAAATTCCGACCCAGGAGGTAGCTCTTGGGTACAGGAAAGGGGGAGCACGGTGGTTTTAAGAACATAAACGAGGTTTCACATGTCCCAGTTCTATACGGAAACACATAACAGGGGGATGAGAGACTTATCTGAATCCGCAGCCCCCGGCAACCTTGGCTTGCCGTGGTTGGATCCTTGTATCTTCAACCCCCGGCAGTCTTGGCCTACCGGGGCCGGAGCGCCGGTGCATTCTCTTTTTCCCAAGCGGCTCAGCAGAAGTGTCCGCGTGCCCTGCGAACCAAAGAGAACAGAAAGACACACACTCGACCTCTAGGCTAGGGGTTAGTCGCCACTACGCACTATCAACCCTAACCGAGGGAGGGACTTAACCTAGCATGCATGCTATAACTTAGGACGCCAGCGCTTCGTTTATTTGTGCTCAGGGTCTGTGCCTGGCTTTGTACAGAGGGTTACATGCCTTGTCGGCAAGGCTTGTACAAAAGGTGGTTCATTGGGAGGCCCGACAACCGCTCCATATGGGTAAAACTTGCGGAGATGTTCGATGTTCCAGGAATTGCTTACTGGGATAGCATCTTCGGTCTCCAGGTAGACTGTGTCGGGCCTGGTGACTCGTATTACCCGATAAGGGCCTTCCCACTTTGGCATCAACTTGTTGGAATTCTTTGCCGACTGAACGCGCCGAAGAACAGGGTCACCTTCCTCAAAGCTTCGGGCATGAACCTTGCGGCTATGGTAGCGGCGCAAGGCTTGCTGGTATCGTGCTGCTCTCACAGCCGCCCGAAGACGATCTTCCTCAAGGAGCGTTGCGTCATCTTGCCGCAATCACGCTTGCTCAAGCTCATCATAAGCGAGCACTCGAGGTGACCCGTATATGAGTTCCATGGGGAGAACTGCTTCTGCCCCGTATACCAGGGAAAAGGGTGTCTGGCCGATGGCTCGATTTGGCATTGTTCTGATCGACCAAAGAACCGCCGGCAACTCATCAATCTAGTGCCTTCCGCTTTTGTGTAGCTTGTCAAAAGTCTTTGTTCTCAGGCCTTGCAGTACTTCAGCATTTGCCGTCTCCACCTGGCTGTTGCTCCATGGGTGTGCCACGGAAGCAAAACAGACCTTGCTGCCGAGGTCCTGGGTGTACTGCATGAAGGTGTGGCTTGTGAACTATGTGCCGTTGTCGGTGATGACTCTGTTTGGCACACCAAAACGACAGACTAGTCCCTTGAAGAACTTGACGGCTGACTGTGCTGTCACCTTCCTCACTGCTTCCATCTCCGGCCACTTTGTGAACTTGTCAATTGCAACGTACAAGTACTCAAAGCCCCCGACAGCACGGGGGAAGGGACCCAGTATGTCGAGCCCCCAGACCGAAAACGGCCAGGAGAGAGGGATTGTTTGAAGGGCTTGAGCTGGTTGATGAAGCTTCTTCGAATGGAACTGGAATGCTTCACACCAGGTTACTAGTGCCGTCCCATTCTGGAGGGCAGTGGGCCAGAAGAAGCCTCTCCGGAATGCCTTGCCGGCAAGGGCCCTCGACCCTATGTGGGAGCCACATATGCCTCCATGTATCTCTGCCAACAGCTCCAGTCCTTCCTCCTGGGGGGTGCACTTCAATTTTACACCGTTCGGTCTTTTTCTGTACAGGACGTCAACAATGAACTGGTACAAGGCAGACCGACGGGCTACTTTTTCCGCTTCTTCCTGCTCCTCAGGAAGTTCCCCTGTCTGGAGGAAATAGACGGTATGTTGTGCCCATGCCGGAGCCTGGGGCTCGACGGCAAGGACCAAAGGCATCTCTTCCGCCACAGGGGAAGCCGTCTCTATGGCCAGGTGTTGGCGCCCTGTCGGAGTCAGCTGCCCCTTGGTAGGCTTGGAATCCGTGGCAACACCCTTGTCGGCGGCCCCTGGGGGCTCGGCGGGAAAGTACTTGCCAGGGCCCGATTTCCTCCGCTTGTTCTGCTCCGTTGATGGTTCGACGGATGGTTGAGTTAACCGAAGCAAAAAGGTAACTGGTTCCACAGGTAGCTTTAATGCAGCGCGCTTTGACAGGTAGTCAGTGATGCCATTCTCCGCTCGGGGAACGTGCTCTGCTTGTATACCATCGAAGCACTCCTCCAGCTTCCTCACCTCATCTACGTAGGCCTCCATCAACGGACTCTGGTAATCTTTGTTGACCTGTCTGACGACAAGTTGCGAATCACCCCTGACGATGAGCTTCTTCACCCCGAGGTCTGCCGCGATCTTGAGACCGGCAAGCAGCCCCTCGTACTCAGAAGTGTTGTTTGTGGACATCTCCCTAGGAAAGTGCATTTGGATCACATACTTGAGGTGCTCTCCGGTGGGTGCGACAAGAAGCACACCGGCACCGGCACCTTGCAGCGAGAAAGCCCCATCAAAGTACATGATCTAGTCGTGACTTGCTTCCTTGCCGGGGAGAGCGGTCTCCTGGATTTCTTCGTCAAGCGTTGAGATCCATTTTGCAATGAACTCTGCTAGGACTCTGCTCTGGATTGTCGAAGTACTTTCAAACTTCAATCCAAAGCTTGACAACTGCAAGGCCCACTCCACAATCCTTCCGGCTGCATCTGGGTTGTGCAGTATCCGTTGCAACGGGAGGCGGGTGACGGCAATGATCTCGTGGGCTTGGAGGTAATGACGCAGCTTCCTCGAGGCCATAAGGAGGCCGAGGAGCAATTTCTGCACACCAGAGTACCTTGACCTGGCCCCCTACAAGAGGGAGCTGACAAAGTAAACTGGGTACTGCATCATCTTCTTCTTCTGCACCACTTCACTTGGCTGTGCGGGCCCTGTCCCGATGGCGTCAGACTCTACCGGGGGCCTCGCCTTGCCGGCACCAGGCCCTGCCGGGGGAATCTCTGACTTGCCATCCGCCGATCCTGCCATTGCCACTGCCTCTTCGTCGACCTCCCTCTGCGCCACTAGTGCGGCGCTGACCACTTGATTCGTCGCTGCCAGATACAGCAGCAACGGCTCTTGTGGTTTAGGCACAATCAGTATTGGCATAGAGGAAAGGTATTTCTTCAGATCCCGCAATGCCACCTCGGCCTCTGGGGTCCACTCCATTGGGCCTGCCTTCTTCAGGATTTTGAAAAAGGGAAGGGCACGCTCAGCGGACTTGGAGATGAATCTGCTCATGGCGGCAACGCAGCCAGTGAGCCGGCGCACATCCTCGATCCCACGCTGCGACACAAAGAACCCGAGAAGTTTTCCTGGCAAGGCTCTTACCGGGCTGCGAGGGGCCGCCTCGGCAAGGATCTTGCCGAGGTAGTCCACCTCGCCCTCTTGCCCTCCTGCGCTTCTGGTCTTGGCGTCGCCTTGGTTGTCTTGTGCTTCGTCTTATCTCCGGCTTCCCTCTTCTGCCCTGCTAAGTGTGGCCGCGGCGCGTGGCTCTGACTGCCCGTGGGGTCAAAAGGAGTGCCCCTACTTTTGTACACCGACACATTTCGGTGTCCATATATAACCTTCCAATATATGAATCTTCACCTCTCGACTATTTCGAGACTCCTCGTCATGTCCGTGATCTCATTCGGGACTCCGAACAAACTTCGGTCACTAAAACACATAACTCATAATACAAATCATCATCGAATATTAAGCATGTGGACCCTATGGGTTCGAGAACTATGTAGACATGACCGAGACACATCTCCAGTCAATAACCAATAGCGGAACCTGGATGCTCATATTGGTTCCTACATATTCTACAAAGATCTTTATTGGTCAAACCACATAACAACGTACGTCATTCCCTTTGTCATCAGCATGTTACTTGCCCGAGATTCGATCATCGGTATCATCATACCTAGTTCAATCTCGTTTCCAACAAGTCTCTTTACTCGTCCCGTAATGCATCATCCTGCAACTAACTCATTAGTCACATTGCTTGCAAGGCTTATAGTGATGTGCATTACCAAGAGGGCCCAGAGATACCTCTCCAGTGACAAATGCTTATCTTTATCTATGCCAACCCAACAAACACCGTCGGAGACACCTGTAGAGTGATACGTCTCCAACGTATCTACTTTTCCTAATGCTTTTCCTCTTGTTTTGGACTCTAATTTGCATGATTTGAATGAAACTAACCCCGGACTGACGCCGTTTTCAATAGAACTTCCATGGTGTTGTTTTTTTTTTGCACAAATAAAAGTTCTCGGAATGGAACGAAACTTTGCGAGGATTTTTTTATACAAATAACAAGAATTTCTGGAGTCAAGACCTGCAGGAGAGGGGCGCCTGGGTGGGCACAACCTACCAGGGAGCGCCCCCTCTTCGGGCGCACCCAGGTGGGTTGTCCCCACCTGGTGGCCCCACTGACCCTGAAACCAACGCTATAAAATCCTATTTTTGGAGAAAAAAATCAGGGGAGAAAGAATTATCACGATCCATGAGACGGAGCCACTGCCAAGCCCTATTCTTCCTCAGGAGGGCAGATCTGGAGTCCGTTTGGGGCTCCAAAGAGGGGGATATTCGTTCTTCGTCATCACCAACCCTTCTCTGTTGCCAATTCCATGATGCTCCCCACCGGGAGTGAGTAATTCCTTCATAGGCTCGCTGGTCGGTGAGGAGTTGGATGAGATTCATCATGTAATCAAGTTAGTTTTGTTAGGGCTTGATCCCTAGTATCTATTATGTTCTTAGGTTGATGTTGCTATGACTTTGCCATACTTAATGCTTGTCACTTTGGGCCCGGGTGCCATGATTTCAGATCTGAACCGTTTATGTTATCATCATTATATCCATGTTCTAGATCCGATCTTGCAAGTTATAGTCACCTACTATGTGTTATGATTCGGTAACCCCGGAGTGACAATAACCGAGACTTCTTCCGATGATTACCATAGTTTGACGAGTTCATGTATTCACTATGTGTTAATGCTTTGTTCCAGTTTTCTATTAAAAGGAGGCCTTAATATCCCTTAGTTTCTGTCGGTGTCAAAACCGGCGGATCTCAGGTAGGGGGTCCCGAACTGTGCGTCTAAAGAGGATGCTAACAAGAGGCAGGGGACACGATGTTTACCCAGGTTCGGGCCCTCTTGATGGAGGTAATACCCTACGTCCTACTTGATTGTTCTTGATAATATGAGTAGTACAAGAGTTGATCTACCACGAGATCAAAGAGGCTAAACCCTAGAAGCTAGCCTATGGTATGATTGTATGTTGTCCTATGGACTAAAACCCTCCGGTTTATATAGACACCGTAGGAGGCTAGGGTTACACAAGGTCGGTTATGAAGGAGGAGATATACATATCCGTATTGCCTAGCGTGCCTTCCACGCCAAGTAGAGTCCCATCCGGACACGGGACGAAGTCTTCAAACATGTATCTTCATAGTCCAACAGTCCGGCCAAAGGATATAGTCCGGCTGTCCGGAGACCCCCTAGTCTAGGACTCCCTCAGTAGCCCTTGAACCAGGCTTCAATGATGATGAGTCTGGCGCGTAGTGTTGTCTTCGGCATTGCAAGACGGGTTCCTCCTCCGAATACACCATTGAAGATTTTGAATACAAGGATAGTGTCTGACACTGCAAAGTAAGTTCCACATACCACCGTAGAGAGAATAATATTTCCACGAATCTAATCTGTTGACAGGTTTTGACAGCATGACATCATGCCATGGCTCGGTTTTTATTCGAACCACCTTTCTTAACCAGCTCCGCACATATCGTGAGGCGGTTTTCTTGACACGTCTTGTCAAAGCAGAGACCGTGTTCCCCTTATCATGAGATTCTCTATCAGGACCCCGATTCTAAGTCACACCGATCTAGCCTGTAACACCTCATATTACTTTGCGGCCTCACGCACGGTATTCCCACGGGTGTCGCCTTACCATGGCCCGAGACCGTTTGCACCTTTTGGCTCACGTATATGATAGTGTCGCTAGCATCCATATGATAGAGAACCCGGGCCGACATGACTAGTCATGAACCCAAAGTGGCACTAACTTACGGGAACAGGCATACATGAATCAACATCGAGCATGTCGGTCAGCAGCGTGTGAATCCGGGCTGTAGCACTGGGCTAACAGGACTCCGGTAACCCAGCTGTAGCAGGCTAGGCAGGACTCCGGATGTCACCGCGTGACATTTCCCCGAAGGGACAGACACAGGAACGAAGTGAAATACATGCCGGCCAGTCAAGTGTCCTGAGCAATAGTGCTGGGCTAGCAGGACTCCGGTGAACCGGGCTGTAGCGGACTACTATGGCTCATGGAAGCATAAGACTACATTTCCCCATAAGAGACGCTACCAAGGATAAACAACTAGGTTGTCGGATCCCACACATACCAAGCATTTCAGACATACACACAATATGCTCGATGTGTGTAAATACAACATGGCATCACAACATAACTCTACGACTCAAGCATTTATTCCTTTGGCTCCGAGGAGCGACATATTACAAACATGGGTCTCATGACCCAACATACAGAGCATACAAGAAACAAGCACATGCGGAAGCTTAACTTGTCTGAGTACAGACAACTACAAATGAAGAAGGCTGAGAAGCCTGACTATCTACCAGATCCTGCCGAGGGCACAAGATCGTAGCTGAGGTATCAAGCTAAACATCGAAGTCCACACGGAACTACTAGCGAGACTGAAGTCTCTCTGCAAAACATAAATTAAGAAAATGTGAGTACAAAGGTACTCAGCAAGACTTACATCAGAACTAGCTACATATGCATCGGTATCAACAAGGGGGGGTGGTGGAGTTTAACTGCAGCAAGCCAGCTTTGACTCAGTGGCTAACCTGAACTACGACTGCAAGCAACTCTTTTGAGGTGGCGCACACGAGTCCACATATTCACCATATCAATACACCACTATGGATCCGCTCCAGTCTCCCTACGAGAAGGCCATCCATAGCACTCACACTTATCTTGCGAGTTTTAGAGTATCCACTTTCACTTGTCTATGAACTATGCAAGGGGTCGAAGTTTCCATATCCGAGGAATTCGGGTATTCAAATAGATAATGATAACCCTGCAGGGGTGTACTTCTTCACACACGCTCCCACCACTTACCGTCGTTTACACGACATGTACTCGGCAACCTTCAAGCAGAAGCCCAACGAGGGTGTCGGCCATGGCCTACCTAAACACTCAAGTCTCTAGTCCAGGTTTATCGCCTATCCAGGTTCCATCCGCAGGGAGTCCGGCCGAGGTTTCCACATACGGCCCCGAATGATGTGTACAGGGTTCCGAGACACCAAACGGGCGCCCGGCATGCCCGGCCATGGTGTATCTACCGCAACATAGCCCACCCCTAGGGTCAGCGCTACGCACGGCTGCCAACACATATCCTACAAACACCAGAAACTAGTTGCAACTCCTGGACAGAGGACTAGGGTGATTAAGAAGCTGAGAGGGTCAATTAAGGATCCCAATGAGTGGTAGTAGTTGTTCATGGATCACAGAGACAGAACTCAGTTCCTAAGAACGGTTTCAATGAGACAACCCACCATGTACTCCTACATGGCCTCTCACCGCTACCTTTACCAAATCGTGTTCACACACTTAGCTCACACACAGTAGGACATGTTCATCACCATTCCAATTCATTCCCGATGAATTAGACCCGACACAACTCTATGCAATAGCAGGCATGACAAAAAATCATGAATGAGTAGGCACATCAGGGCTCAAACAACTCCTACTCATGCTAGTGGGTTTCATCTATTTACTGTGGCAATGACAGGTCATGTAGAGGATAAGGGGTTCAACTACCGCAACAAGTAACAGATGAATCGTTGTTGTCCTAATGCAGTAAAAGAGAGTAGGAGCAAGAGAGTGGGATTGTATCGGAATGAACAAGGGGTTTTTTCTTGCCTGGCACTTCTGAAGATAGTATAGTTCTTCATCGGTGTCATCGAACTCATCGTCGGAACCATGTCTATCGAGAGGGGTCAAATACCGGCAAACAAAGAGGAACACAATCAATGCAATGCAACAATTATGATGCATGAAAATGTCATGGAAATATGCTGTTGATTGAGCTAATGCAACTAGCAATCATGTTAAATGAAGTTGGTTTGAACTAAGGGTTCAAATTCAAACTCCATATGTGCTTATTTAAATGTAAATTATGCAAATTGCCATGTACAGCAACCCTAGGTTGTTCAAACATGCATGAAAATGCCATAAATAGATTACTTGAATTTTTCTGATAATTTTTCATATATAATTTATTTCATTCTGAGTTATAGATAATTTTCTATGAATTTTAGATGTTTTGGCTATTTTCTGGAATTTACTGATTTATTTAAAACCCAGAAAGTCATTTACTGCATCAGCATTGCGTCATGCTGACCTCAGCAAGTCAACTGCAGCTGACCAGGTCAAACCTGACCAGTGGGGTCCACTGGGCAGTCACACAGTGCTGGCTCGAGTCAACGACAGGTGGGACCGGTCAAAGGCCACGTCAGCAAAGTCAACCTGACATGTGGGCCCGGTGGGTTAGTCTAAGTTAAACCGGGAATAAATTCTGGGGTTAATTAGCGCGTGGGGCCCAGTTGTCAATGACTCCAGGGCGGTAATAAGTAGGGTGCTTAGGCCCTAACGATGGCACCACGTCAGCCACCGGCGTTTAATCGCCGGCGACGACAGATCGCGGCGGTGCCCGCTTCGGGTTTGCTCTACGGGCCACCGTTCGACGCGCGGAAGGGCGCGTTTGAAAGAGGGGAGAGAGACGCATTCGTGGGTGGCCGTGGTTCGAGCGGGGATGGACAGAGTCAACGACGGCGACCAAAACGGCAGCGGCCGGAGCATGGTGGGTTGCGGGTTTGGGGTTGTGGTGCACGAGAGGGGGAGATGTTGGTGGCTACGGTATCGTGGGGTCATTCTGAGCATGGTAGTGTACTCAGGTGGAAGCTCCAGTGGCTATAGCCACGACGGCAACATGGTGCGGCGGCGGCGAGCTTCGGCTCTGGTGAGAACGAGGGCTACAAGGTGCAATCGAGGCAGGGAAGAGAGGGGTTCGAAGAGGTAGCTCACAGCGGTTGTAGGGGGCGTCGAAGTGGGCTCGGGGAAGCACGAACGGCGTCGTGGCATTGCCGGCAATCTCGGTGGCCCGAGGTAGAAGACGACGATGTCGAGGGCGTTGTGGTGCTTCCCAGCTCACGTGGCTCGGTGGGGTATATGGGGACGGCGTGG
>NC_041388.1:126309406-126361634 GCF_002162155.2 Triticum dicoccoides | reverse complement strand
GGGGGGGGGAATCAGAGGAGCGAGGAGGAGGGAGGTCCAGAGAGCGAGGGAGAAGTGAGAGGGGGGGTCGGGGAGGTGGCGTGGCATTCGTGGAGGCGTCCAGGCCCTCGACGGCGAGCAGGAGCTGGCGAGGCGCGTGCCAGCGCGCCGCGGCCATGCGCTCATCCTCCTGGCAAAGGAGGAAGACGACAGGGGAGGGGGCCAGGTGGGCTGGGCCGGCCACTTGGGCCGCCAGGTAAGGTGCAGGTGGGCTTCTCTCTCTCTGCTTTCTTTTTTATTTGTTTCTGTTTTCTATTTTTCTGCTACTGTTTTGGCTTTAGTAAAAATACTAAAGCATTTTGTAAAATGCTGCAATAATTTGTGGACACTCTATGGATTATTCTAGTGGTCAACATTTAAATTCAGCATTATTTGAGCATTTAAATTATTTATAGTGTTTAAATGCCCAAATTCAAATATGATATAATTTAATTCAAAAATCCATGAATGACCTTGAAACATGTGCATCATTTTTGTCAGAGTTTTAAACTTTTCTAAAAATGCTGAACATTTTTAAAGGCATTTTGGGTTTATTCAAAAGGCTTATGGCTGACCCTATTTGATTTAATTTTGGTGCTAGGGTTTGTCATCCCCATTTCAACTTTCTGAGAAATCTAACATGATGACATGAATGCCTTAATGCAACTAATGACAAGCAAATTCTAGTGATGTGACAACTCACCCCACTAAACACGAATCTTGTCCCGAGATTCAAGTCATGAGGTAAGAAGACAGAGGGACACAAGCTAACACAATCTTCATGACCCAGATGTCTTTCTCGGGGGTGTTGGTTCATTGCATCACCTTGATCTCGACGTCTTGCTTTGAGAACTACATCCAACATGTCAATGAGTAGAAAGGGAAAACTCCAGAAGGATCGATCTTCTCGAAGATTGAACAACTCAGGATCACTCATCGAGTGAGACATTGAAACATCTCTTGAGCTGAGACACGAAACACATCGAGAGGGATGGAAGAACAAGTGACGAGGTTTGATTTGGTGGGCAACAATTCCACGCTTAGAAAGATGGTGGATGGTGTCAAGGTGGCGAGGAAATAATTGCCATAATCCCATAACGGGGCACCTTGGAAAAGGTGACTCGTTGGACTGTTCCCTTAAGTGGCAAAAAGAATTACTTTTGATCCATAGATCATTGAAACTCTTCATACCAGCTTAAGGCAATTTACAACTGATTGTTTGAAATAGCTCGGGGAAATGGCACACTCGGACTAGGATGGATGATGTGGACTACCTTGTTGAAGACAACGCAATGGATGACTTTGCTTATCATCAGAAATGGATGGGACCCATGGTAGGTCCACTTTGGAAGATGATCTTGGACAGCAACTGCTGAGAGGGCAGCCCATGGAAATTGGCACAATGGCGGTGCAAGCTGGGAACAAAATGCAATTATTGGGAATGTTCCAACCGTCATATCTACCCGAGATTCAGATATGGTTGGTGTCAGGATATTCCAGACTCAGCATGTCCGAAAAGAAAGTTTGCAACACAAATCAATGAGATGACATTGCGAGATTCTCGGGATATGAACTACGATAGCAGGCTCCAAAACATGAGCCATTTCTGCTACATACATGTGAGCATGTTGTCCAAGACAAGAATGACCACATAGTAGTCTTATAATAAAACACTACCGAGTTCTGGTTGGGAACCACCATCGAGGATATCGAAGCCCTTGCATAAGTCCGGATCCTAAGAAGGAACTTCTTCTCCTTGAACAAATCAATCGGTGGCTTGGTGTGCTAGGAACACATATGGAGTGGAGGTAATTAATCTACCAAACCATAGAATACTTCGCACATATGCATGACTGATTTGGGATGATTCCAAGGAATACAAAACAAACCTTTCTCAAATTCATGGCGGCAACTTTCATCAAATGCACGTGAATTAGAGGAAGTCACTCCTTTCATCCAAACGTATACCTCATGAGCGGAGCATGAAGGCAATGCTTACAAAGTTTCCAATACTAATGTAATGTTCAACATGAATCATGGAGGAGACAAAATGCTGCTGATGGGCTCAACAACAACTCATCGGAATTTCCATATCACTGGACTTCCACCATCATGTGAACACGGTGATAGCATTTGCCAGACCAAAAGATATAATGGTGTATGCCCGAGGGATCAACCACGAGTAATACAACATTACGAACATCGTTGGTTCTAATTAGATTTGACGATAGCCCATACTCAAACCAAAGATTGGGTAAGACAATAGGTCCAACAACTGATCACGAGGACCAATTGATGAAGATATCATCTTTCTTCAACACACACACCGAAGATATCCCTTAGAGATGAACTAAGTTAAGCAAGGCTTTTACCTTCCAACTCTCCAAGTTGTTTTCTAGCTCAACCAACTAGCTCAGGGATATCCAACACAGATTCTTGGAGAAGGGGTGATTTATAAGAAAACCAACTTGATCACGAACTCAACATAGCAGTCAGGTGTCAACCAGGTAATACTTCCAAGAAGATTTTCGGAAGATCATGAACCACCAATATGTTATTAAGTTCGAGAACAATCTTGCTTTTCAGGGCAAGATGATATGATCAAAAGAGTGAGGGATTGAATAATCCTAACTCATTGATCAAAGAGTGCACTGGAAACAAGAACAAGGTAGCACGATCAATGTTAGAATAGTGTTTCGATAACCAACACACTACGAATGATATTAGTGTCGATTAACTACCAAGTAACATGGTTGCTAGGAGTATTGATTTCACACATCATGGTTCACTTGCCGGCATTCCAGTTGCGACAACACGGGGCCGAGGAATGAAAAATGATGGTAAGAAGTATCACTACGTCAAGAATTCATGAGAGATGGTGCAATTCTCATGACAATCCTGACATAAAGGGGGTATACTCCAGTGTAGAACAGAGCAAAAGCTGGGTTGGCATTTGATCTGTAGAACATAACTACTTTGACCCAATCCTGGATATGGATGAGGTATTGGAGTTTGTTTCTCCTAGTCATTCTGAAATAGAATGGCTTAACGGACCACAAGAATATTAGGCATCGTTGGACGCATGCACGCATACTCTTGGCTATCAACTGATAGAGGATGGTCGGAATACAACTGAAGAGGAACAACTCAAGGAACATATAACTTTCTGAGTTGTGGATGCATAGATTAGTATGTCGAGCAAAACTCAATATTTCTTCCAGACAACCCATGCAGAAAGGTAGGACTGGCAGATTCACAATGTAGAATGGAGAACTCATCAAGAGCACTCTGGTTGTGATCTTTTGGTTCAAAGAACTTCTGCCATAAGCGGTTCATAGTATTTGGAAGAAGGAACTACCACGGACCTCGAGGACTGTCGCAAGGTTACTAATATCCTAAAGGAAAGAGCAAACACTATCAACAGGAGGTGACTGGAGTGAGTCTCGGGTTCAAACCCAGGAATAGAATACCTACCAACTAAATGGCATCACGGGATGCTTTCGAGAATGATGGCCAGAATCATCACACTAGGAACACAAGACATGGCTAGATTACTAGGTGATCCTCTAAAACACCTAGGGTCATCATACTAGCTCCAACCTATATGTCGAGGCAACAGAGTGCCTCAACTCACCGATTAGTGTGGTTGAACTGGCCCAAAGGGACATCGGGAACGGGAAGAAGGGATTTGCAATGCATCAGACTAATTGGAGACCTGGAATGACTCGGACAGCATAACGGCTGTAAATGCTCAAAAGATTTGAGACATCCTGCAAAATGGTGGCATAACCACTCAACAACACAATATCTAGGTTTCGAGATCAACTGTCAACACACAAAAATAGTAGGAACTGAACTAAGAATTGTATCCATCAATCCTAAAAGTCTATGGATTAGTAACACGTCACCCTGATAGATAGATTAGAAGGCCTAGTTCTTAAACCCCGTAGAAGAGAAGAGGATGACTCAGATCAGAAGGCCATAAGGTAAAGGAGTAAAAAGAGCCTTACGTTCCCTTCCACAATCAATTCCCCTACATAACTAAAGCATTTCTAGACACAACTTCGACCGGTTTGGCTTGGTAATCCTACAGGCAGTCAGGCTCTGATACCAAAGCTGTCAGGACCCCGATTCTAAGTCACACCGATCTAGCCTGTAACACCTCATATTACTTTGCGGCCTCACGCACGGTATTCCCACGGGTGTCGCCTTACCATGGCCCGAGACCGTTTGCGCCTTTTGGCTCACGTATATGATAGTGTCGCTAGCATCCATATGACAGAGAACCCGGGCCGACATGACTAGTCAAGAACCCAAAGTGGCACTAACTTACGGGAACAGGCATACATGAATCAACATCGAGCATGTCGGCCAGCAGCGTGTGAATCCGGGCTGTAGCACTGGGCTAACAGGACTCCGGTAACCCGGCTGTAGCAGGCTAGGCAGGACTCCGGATGTCACCGCGTGACATTTCCCCGAAGGGACAGACACAGGAACAAAGTGAAACACATGCCGGCCAGTCAAGTGTCCCGAGCAATAGTGCTGGGCTAGCAGGACTCCGGTGAATCGGGCTGTAGCGGACTACTATGGCTCATGGAAGCACAAGACTACATTTCCCCATAAGAGAGGCTACCAAGGATAAACAACTAGGTTGTCGGATCCCACACATACCAAGCATTTCAAACATACACACAATATGCTCGACATGTGAAAATACAACATGGCATCACAACATAACTCTACGACTCAAGCATTTATTCCTTAGGCTCCGAGGAGCGACATATTACAAACATGGGTCTCATGACCCAACCTACAGAGCATACAAGAAACAAGCACATGCGGAAGCTTAACTTGTCTGAGTACAGACAACTACAATTGAAGAAGGCTGAGAAGCCTGACTATCTACCAGATCCTGCCGAGGGCAGAAGATCGTAGCTGAGGTATCAAGCTAAACGTCGAAGTCCACGCGGAACTACTAGCGAGACTGAAGTCTCTCTGCAAAGCATAAATTAAGCAAACGTGAGTACAAAGGTACTCAACAAGACTTACATCAGAACTAGCTACATATGCATCGGTATAAACAAGGGGTGGTGGTGGTGGAGTTTAACTGCAGCAAGCCAGCTTTGACTCAGTGGCTAACCTGAACTACAACTGCAAGCAACTCTTTTGAGGTGGCGCACACGAGTCCACATATTCACCATATCAATACACCACTATGGATCCGCTCCTGTCTCCCTATGAGAAGGCTATCCATAGCACTCACACTTATCTTGCGAGTTTTAGAGTATCCACTTTCACTTGTCTATGAACTATGCAAGGGGTCCAAGTTTCCATATCCGAGAAATTCGGGTATTCGAATAGATAATGATAACCCTGCAGGGGTGTACTTCTTCACACATGCTCCCACCACTTACCGTCGTTTACACGACATGTACTCGGCAACCTTCAAGCGGAAGCCCAACGAGGGTGTCGGCCACGGCCTACCTAAACACTCAAGTCTCTAGTCCATGTTTATCGCCTATCCAGGTTCCAGCCGCAGGGAGTCCGGCCGAGGTTTCCACATACGGCCCCGAACGATGTGTACAGGGTTCCGAGACACCAAACGGGCGCCCGGCATGCCCGGCCACGGTGTATCTACCGCAACATAGCCCACCCCTGGGGTCAGCGCTACGCACGACCGCCAACACATATCCTACAAACACCAGAAACTAGTTGCAACTCCTGGACAGAGGACTAGGGTGATTAAGAAGCTGAGAGGGTCAATTAAGGATCCCAATGAGTGGTAGTAGCTGTTCATGGATCACAAACACAGAACTCAGTTCCTAAGAACGGTTTCAATGAGACAACCCACCATGTACTCCTACATGGCCTCTCACTGCTACCTTTACCAAATTGTGTTCACACACTTAGCTCACACACAGTAGGACATGTTCATCACCATTCCAATTCATTCCCGATGAATCAGACCCGACACAACTCTATGCAATAGCAGGCATGACAAAAAAGCATGAATGAGTAGGCACATCAGGGCTCAAACAACTCCTACTCATGCTAGTGGGTTTCATCTATTTACTGTGGCAATGACAGGTCATGCAGAGGATAAGGGGTTCAACTACCGCAACAAGTAACAGATGAATCATTGTTGTCCTAATGCAGTAAAAGAGAGCAGGAGCGAGAGAGCGGGATTGTATCGGAATGAACAAGGGGGTTTTGCTTGCCTGGCACTTCTGAAGATAGTATAGTTCTTCATCGGTGTCATCGAACTCATCGTCGGAACCACGTCTATCGAGAGGGGACAAATACCGGCAAACAAAGAGGAACACAATCAATGCAATGCAACAATTATGATGCATGATAATGTCATGGCAATATGCTGTTGATTGAGCTAATGCAACTAGCAATCATGTTAAATGAAGTTGGTTTGAACCAAGGGTTCAAATTCAAACGCCATATGTGCTTATTTAAATGTAAATTATGCAAATTGCCCTGTACAGCAACCCTAGGTTGTTCAAACATGCATGCAAATGCCATAAACAGATTCCTTGAATTTTTCTGATAATTTTTCATATATAATTTATTTCATTCTGAGTTATAGATAATTTTCTATGAATTTTAGAAGTTTTGGCTATTTTCTAGAATTTTCTGAATTATTTAAAATCCAGAAAATCATTTACTGCATCAGCATTGCGTCATGCTGACCTCAGCAAGTCAACTGCGGCTGACCGTGTCAAACCTGACCGGTGGGGTCCACTAGTCAGTCACACAGTGCTGGCTCGAGTCAACGACAGGTGGGACCGGTCAAAGGCCACGTCAGCAAAGTCAACCTGACGTGTGGGCCCGGTGGGTTAGTCTAAGTTAAACCGGGAATAAATTCCGGGGTTAATTAGCGCGTGGGGCCCAGTTGTCAATGACTCCAGGGGGGTAATCAGTAGGGTGCTTAGGCCCTAATGATGGCGCCACGTCAGCCACCGGCGTTTAACCGCCGGCGACGATAGACCGTGGCGGTGCCCGCTTCGGGTTTGCTCTACGGGCCACTGTTCGACGCGCGGAAGGGTGCGTTTGAAAGAGGGGAGAGAGACGCATCTGTGGGTGGCCGTGGTTCGAGTGGGGATGGACGGAGTCAACGACGGCGACCAAAACGGTGGCGGCCGGAGCACGGTGGGTTGCGGGTTTGGGGTTGCGGTGCACGAGAGGGGGAGATGTTGGTGGCTACGGTCTCGTGGGGTCATTCTGAGCATGGTAGTGTACTCAGGTGGAAGCTCCAATGGCTATAGCCATGACGGCAGCATGGCACGGCGGCGGCGAGCTTCGGCTCCGGTGAGAACGAGGGCTACAAGGTGCAATCGAGGCGGGGAAGAGAGGGGTTCGAAGCGGTAGCTCACAGCGGTTGTAGGGGGCGTCGAAGTGGGCTTGGGGAAGCACGGACGGCTTCGTGGCATTGCCGGCGATCTCGGTGGCCCGAGGTAGAAGACGACGATGTCGAGGGCGTTGCGGTGCTTCCCAGCTCACGTGGCTCGGTGGGGTATACGAGGACGGCGTGGCGGAGCTCCCGAGCACGTTGGATGGGCGAGGGAGGGCCAGTGGCCGTGGCAACAGCGATCGGCGGCGACGGGCATGCTCGGCCATGGGCGGGGGAATCAGAGGAGTGAGGGGGAGGGAGGTCCAGAGAGCGAGGGAGAAGTGAGAGGGGGGTCGGGGAGGTGGCGTGGCACTCGTGGAGGCGTCCAGGCCCTCGACGGCGAGCAGGAGCTGGCGAGGCGCGTTCTAGCGCGCCGCGGCCACGCGCTCATCCTCCTGGCAAAGGAGGAAGACGACAGGGGAGGGGGCCAGGTGGGTCGGGCCGGCCACTTGGGCCGCCAGGTAAGGTCCAGGTGGGCTTCTCTCTCTCTGCTTTCTTTTTTTATTTGTTTCTGTTTTCTATTTTTCTGCTACTATTTTGGCTTTAGTAAAAATACTAAAGCATTTTGTAAAATGCTGCAATAATTTCTGGACACTCTATGTATTATTCTAGTGGTCCACATTTAAATTCAGCATTATTTGAGCATTTAAATTATTTATAGTGTTTAAATGCCCAAATTCAAATATGATATGATTTAATTCAAAAATCCATGAATGACCTTGAAACATGTGCATCATTTTTGTCAGAGGTTTTAACCTTTTCTAAAAATGATGAACATTTTTAAAGGCATTTTGGGTTTATTGAAAAGGCTTATGGCTGACCCTATTTGATTTAATTTTTGGTGCTAGGGTTTGTCATCCCCATTTCAACTTTCTGAGAAATTTAACATGATGACATGAATGCCTTAATGCAACTAACGACAAGCAAATTCTAGGGCTGTGACATTCTCATCAATACGGACGTGGGTAACCCAACCGCACCATCAATTACGGCGCTTGGGGAATAAGCGGTTTTGCTAGGCAAGTGGGGAGGCACATCGCCTCTTCCGCCCTTATAAAAGGGACAAAGATTTACTTTTTTCACCCACGCCTTCTTCCTCCTCGCTTACCCATTCCTGCACACTCGAGCTCTAGTGCCCAAGCTCGCGTTCTTCTTCTCGAACTACTCCAAGCATGTCTAGAGTAGGAGGCAAGTGGATGGTCTCCTCCGTCACGGAGGTGAACATCAAAGAGTTACGGGAAGCCGGATAACTGGTTGCGGATATCGTGCACCAGCTGCCGAATGCGGGGCAGATTCTCGCAACGCCCGAATCCCATGAGAGGGTAGTTTTTCTTACCCATTTCATCCGTGGACTGGGATTCCCTCTCCATCCGTTTGTCCGCAGGCTCATGTTCTACTACGGGCGGGATTTTCATGATCTGGCCCCCAATTTCATCCTCAACATCTCGACATTTATCGTCGTATGCGAGGCCTTCCTCCGCATCAAGCCCCACTTCAGCCTATGGCTAAAAAACTTCAATGTCAAACCGAAGGTGGTGGGAGGCCAGCAAGCAGAGTGCGGAGGCGCCATGGTGGGCAAGATGCCTAATGTCACCTGGCTCGAGGGCCCCTATGTGGATATCATAAAGGGGTGGCAATCGGGGTGGTTCTACATCACCGAGCCGCGTGACTCCAACTGGGTGGCGGCCCCCAAATTTCGATCCGGAATCCCCACGCGGCTCACGTCCTGGAAAAAGAAGGGCCTGTCTTGGGGCTCTTCGGTAGAGCTGACCAGACTCCAGACCTGCATCCAGAACATGACGAGCAGAAAAATCAAGCTTGTCAATGTGGTCCAGGTTATGCTCTTCCGCCGAATCCTTCTGTGCCAAATACGGGCATTCAATTTGTGGGAGTTCGACTCGGCAAAGCACCAGACGCTGCTAGAGCTCTATGACATGATGCACAAGGACGTCTGGAGGGTGCTGTTCAAGAGCGCCGAGATACCTCCCTCCCTCACCGAGGACCGCAGACTCAGCACAAAGCGCCGCACCAATCCGGTAGGTTTTTATATCTCTCAGGGTATTTATTTGCCCCGGTTTAGTTGTGTGCAGGATCTGAACTTCCATGTCATTAACAGGATTGGATAGAGACAGCGGAGCAGCTTGATAGCCCAGCCCCGCTGCCCGAAGATCCCGCAGACGCTCTTCTGACGAAGATGCTGACTCCGGCACCCTACGAGGTGCCGGAAAAGAAGACCAAGAAGAAGGTCGCGGGGACCCGAAAGGGTCTCCGGTGCAAGGTTGTATCGGAGTCATCAGACGATGACTCCGACGCGCACTCCTCCCATGGTAACGAGGAGGAGGAGAAAAGTTCTGCCCCCCCCCCAGCCGGGGGAGACAAGAAAAGGAAGGCCGACCCATCCGGGGAGGCCGAAGGGTCCAAGAAGGGAAGGACCCTCCCTCTAGACTACGCCACGACGGCCGCCGACTGCGGGACGAGTGGCTACCCAGGGTCAAGCCCCTGGCGAAATCGTAAGTGTCCGGATACCGTAGTACTTCATGGTATGTTTTATTGTACTGCCTGCTCTCATGCCAGACATGATTACGCAGTCTGCCCGAGCTCATCTCGACGTACCTTCGTCGAGCGGCTCTTTGGACTCGTCGGATATGAATAGCGGTTCTCCTCTGACTGCTTCCACCCCTCGCCCTACGGACAAGGCAGAGGTATTGTCTCCAAAGGCACCGAGCCAAGGGGAGGTGGTCCTGGGGGCGCCTGACGACGACTTCCCGGACCCTGGGTACCAAGGGAGCGAGGCTCCTATGGGCTTCGAGTTCGGGCCCCAGCCGGACACTGCGCCGGAACCTCCGATGGTTCTGGACTCCGGCAGGCGGTCCCCTGTCAAGGGGGGTCAACCATCCATGCTGGTGTCCTTTGTCCAACCAGAGGCACCGGAAAACCTACTGGAAGCGCTTCGCAGTGCTTCCATTGAAGAAGAGAACCGCACTATCATGAGTGCGGTGGTCAAGAAGGTCCAGTCCACCAAAAACGGACTGGCTGAAGCTTGCGCCAGCCTCCTAACAGGCTTTGAGGTAAGCAATCAAAATATAAGAAAATATTACCACATAGATAGTAGCCCCTGATGCTCTGTTCGGCGTTCGCGAAGAAAAACCGAATAGAGGATCAAATGATAACTCAGGAGTCTAATTAGAGTATATCTATGTGTATGTGCAGGCTTCACTACTGGCCGCTGCCGCACGTACTGCGGAGGTCTCTGCGCTGAAGCAGGCCCTGAAGCGGTCCGAGGATGAGCTCGGCCTTACCAAGAGGCAGCTCGAAGAGAGCAAAGGTAAGAAATACCCCTATCTATATAGTTAAAAAGAAGTTCGGGTGTGAAGTAATAGGATCGTCATGAATTTGTCCGGGGCCACGACCGAGGTGGAGACCCCGAGGAAGGCATTGTCCGAGGCCGAAGACAAAGCGGCCAAGGAATACATTGAACTGGAGAAAAAAGAAGCCCGAGTAGGCGAGGTGCAGCAAGAGCTCGAGGCTCTTGCCAAAAAGCATGAGTCCTTGGAGCTTGACTCCACGACGCGAGAGTCCGATCTCGCGCAGGCGCTTGAAAGCGTCCGGAGCACCAAGGCCGAAGCCCACAAGGCCCTTCAGGAGATTGACGCGGTGAATAAGATAGCAGCGGGTAAGGCATCCAATATACAAAGCAAGCATGTGAAGGAGACTTTCCTTTTTATTACCCGAGTTCGGAGCTCTCCAGGAGCGTTTGCAGATCTTCTCCGCAGTGTACTGGATGCCACGGAGTTTTACCGGGCTGAGGAGGGGAGCTCAACGAAGAAGTTGTTCTGGTCTTAGTATACTGGGACCGAACACCCCGTGCCCTTGAGCGACCAGCTGAAGCAGTTGGTCGAGCTTCACAAGGCGGCCGAACATGCCATGAGGGGCCTTATAGTCCAGATGTGGCCTGGCGAGCCCCTATCCGGCGGCTACTTCGGCCTGGTGAGGCGGCAGTGGAAGCCTGCCCACGGCTTGAAGTTATCAAGCGGTCCGTCTACATCAAGGTTGCACGCAGGGCTTTTGCCTGGGCGAAGGTGCACTGGGCGAAGCTGGACGCCATGAAGATGGTGAAGGAGGGGCCGCCGGAGGGCAAGGAGCATCGCTGCCCCGAGAATTATTATGAGCGTGTCCTGAAGGTTTCCCGCTTAGTGGCAGATGAGTGTGCCAAGGATGTAATTTTTGAATGAACATGCCCATATGATCCTATAATATTAAACGAGTTCATTTGCGCCATGTGACACTTTCTTAATTTAAAATATTACCTTCTGTGCGTCCGTTTATAAAATCTGAGAGTTGGCCATTCGTCGGCTTCTACCCCCATGTAACTAGTACTGGGGTGTTCGGGATAAATCTAAACACTCTTTACCCCAATTTTGGGTCCTTCAAGGCAGGTGTTCAGCACAACGAACCAGGCAATCAGACTATAATGCTTTATCACTCTCACTTAGCCATAGAAGTCTATGATTTTATATTTTGGGCGAAGCCCCTAGTGTTCGGAGGGCCGAATTTGGGGCGCTATACACGCCTAAGCCGGACAAGGCCGACTCCTCGCCCGAAGCGGAAAAAGTCTTTAAGGACTTGAGACCTCTCAAACAGCGACCAGTCTCTCGCCTTATCATGACAGTCAGTTTTTGGCTTTCTCTGCTGAGGTGCTCGTCCGGAAGAACCGGGACCCAATCACAGTAGTTCTCCCACCGCTAACTTAGCCGATATAGCGGAACATAAGGTACCAAAGCGTGGGAGCCGGGCAACCCAACATTTGACCGAAGACATGATTCGGAGCTGATGCATATAATGTTATAAGTTCGGGGTGCCGCACTGTCGAAAGTGTTCGGACTTCTTGCGCCGCATTATGGGGTAAACGAGGACCCCTGGCGAACTAACTGCACCCACACGTGCGGGTGCGGCTTGTCGTAAATGGACATATATAAGAGAAAGAGAAAAACTTAAAGAATGCAATGACAGATTAATGATATGCATTGTTATTTAAATGATACGTCGAAGCGTACTTGGTACAAGTAGTGCAATAAGCATAAAGGAGGACAATTCGAAACGTCCTATCCCAGGGCAAGCTGCGCATAAAATAGTGAGAAGCGGGTATATCAATTATTACTAGAGACCACCTGGCGGTTCCCGTGTACATCTTAGCTTCTTGCCGCCTTGGTTGTTCCTTCCGGAATGTGTCCGGCAATCGTACTGCCGGGAAGGGCTTCCAGAGAGTTAGGCCCTGAAAGAGAAAAGGAATGTCGAAGGTATACAGCCCCTAGTGTGGTTAAGCCACAATGCAGGGCGTGTCCTGATCGTTCCCCCGCCTATGTCCATGGTATTTTTAATGCGTAGTTATGTACGCGCGGCACGGATTTCGTCGCTTCACTGGGACTGGGACTGGGGCCGAATTGCTAGGCGAGCTTTGATCGTGCCAGGCGATCCTATTGCAGCCTGTTCTGGACTCGCTTGAAGGTGTCCGGGGGCCGTGACGCCGAATGAGTGGTCTTCTTGAATAGGCTGCTTTGTACCTCTGCTGCAAGGGCCGCAGTGTGCTCTTCCGTACGGAGCGAGCGTTCTGTGTTTCCATTTACTGTTATGACCTCGCGAGGTCCTGGCATCTTGAGCTTGAGGTATGCGTAATGCGACACTGCATTGAATTTTGCAAATGTTGTCCATCCGAGCAGTGCATGATAACCATTGCGAAAAGGGACGATGTCGAAGATTAACTCTTCGCGTCGGAAGTTATCCGGTGATCCGAAGACCACTTCCAGTGTGATTGAGCCTGTGCAATGGGCCTCTACACCTGGGATGACGCCTTTAAAGGTGGTTTTGCTGGGTTTGATCCTCGAGGGATCGACACCCATTTTTCGCACTGTATCCTGATAAAGAAGGTTCAGGCTGCTGCCGCCATCCATAAGGACTCGATTGAGGTGAAATCCGTCAATGATGGGGTCTAGGACCAGTGCGGCGGATCCTCCATGATGGATGCTAGTGGGGTGATCCCTGCGATCGAAGGTGATCGGGCAAGCAGACCATGGGTTGAACTTTGGGGCGACGGGCTCCATCGCATAGACGTCCCATAGTGTGCGCTTCCGCTCCCTCTTGGGAATGTGGGTTGCGTATATCATGTTCACCGTCTTCACTTGTGGGGGAAACCCCTTCTGTCCTCCCGTGTTCGGCGGCCGGGGCTCCTCCTTGTCATCGCTATGCAGCCCCTTGTCCTTGTTTTCGGCATTTAACTTGTCGGCCTGCTTGAACACACAACATTCTCTGTTGGTGTGATTGGCTGGCTTGTCAGGGGTGCCGTGGATTTGACACGAGCGATCCAGTATGCGATCCAAACTGGACGGAGCCGGAGTATTTCTTTTGAATGGCTTTTTCCGCTCACCGGATGTAGAGCCTCTGAATCCGGCATTGACTGTCGTATCTTCGGTGTTATCACCGTTATTGCGGCGCTTTGGTCTATTACGATGCTGCCTACCGTTAACATCTTTGGTATCCGAGGTATCCGGATTCTTTGATGTGTTGTTGCTGCGAGCCAGCCAGCTGTCCTCGCCCACACAAAAGCGGGTCAATGAGTGTTGTGAGGGCTGCCATAGATTTCGGCTTCTCCTGGCCGAGGTGGCGGGCGAGCCATTTGTCTCGGATGTTATGCTTGAATGTCGTTAGGGCCTCTCCATCCGGACAGTCTACAATTTGATTTTTCTTAGTCAGGAACCGTGTCCAGAATTGTCTGGCCGATTCCCTTGGCTACTGGGTTATGTGGCTCAAGTCATCAGCATCCGGTGGCCGCACATAAGTGCCCTGGAAGTTGTCAAGAAATGCATCTTCCAGATCCTCCCAACTGCCGATGGAATCTACTGGCAAGCTATTCAGCCAATGCCGAGCTGGTCCATTGAGTTTTAGTGGGAGGTATTTGATGGCATGTAGATCATCACTGCGAGCCATGTGGATATGAAGGAGGAAATCCTCAATCCATACAGCGGGATCTGTTGTGCCATTGTATGATTCGATATTTGCGGGTTTGAAACCCTCCGGGAATTCATGATTCATAACTTCATCGGTGAAGCATAAGGGGTGTGCGACACCTCTGTGTCGGGCTATATCCCGATGTAGTACGTAGGAGTCTTGTCTGCTATATTCAGCCCGGCCAGATTTACTCTTGGTGTATCCGACGCGACGATTGTCGTCTCGTGTGGGCGCACATGTCCGTGTCCCGTATATTGACCTTGCGATTTTTGCCTTATTGTCCAAGATGTCGCGCATGTCCTCTGTGTTGCCCCGGGCCTTAATATTTTTGACTGAGTGGCGACGGGGTGCGGTCTGAACTTTAGGCTGAAACGCCTCTCTGGTTCTACCGCGTAGTGGCCGGCCAGCCGCATCATAAGCTGGTGAATGAGGTTTCAATGCTTCCTCCTCGAGGTGAGTTAGCAACCTGCATTTTGGGTAACTCTTGGACGGGCGCTCGAGTTCATGCTCCTCAGCCGCAAGGACTTCGGTCCACCTGTCTGCTAGCAGGTCTTGATCAGCTTGAAGCTGTTGCTATTTTTTCTTAAGGCTACTTGTCGTGGCCATAAGCCGGCGCTTGAAGCGCTCTTGCTCGACGGGGTCCTCAGGCACGATAAACTCATCGTCGCCGAGGCTCGCCTCGTCTTCGGAGGGAGGCATGTAATTTTCCTCCTCCAGTTCTCCATCTGTTGTCTGCTCTGGAGGGCTAGCTTGTTCGTCCTCTAGCTCTACACCATGCTGGACAGGATTGTTGTTGTCTTCGGCGCTATCCGGAGTGTTATTATCTCCTATGCCGGTATCACTTCTCTTGCTGTGGCGGAACTTAGAGCGGCGCCGCTGACATGGGTGCTTGGGTTGCTTCTTGGAGGGGCCATCCTCCGTTGTCTCGTCACCATTGCCTTCTTTGGGGGTGTCCACCATGTATATATCATATGATGAGGTGGCGGTCCAGCGCCCTGAGGGCGGTGGTTCCTGTTCGTCTCCGGCTTCGTCGTCCATACCTTCGAAGTCTTCGGAGTCGAAGTCGAGCATGTTGGTCAAGTCATCGACAGTGGCTACTAAGTGGGTGGTGGGTGGGCAGCAAATTTCTTCGTCGTCCGCATCCCATTCTAGCCGGACATAGTTCGGCTAAGGTTCTCCTGACAGGGAGAGAGACCTTAATGAATTTAGCACATCTCCGAAAGGTGAGTGCTGAAAGATATCCGCGGAGGTGAACTCCATAATCGGCGCCCAGTCGGATTCGACGGGCATGGATGTGAGCGGCTCAGAGTCCGTGGCCGGAGATGAATCCAGTGGTTCGGTGACATGGTTCTCATAAGGGGTGAAGTCAGTATTTGGCTCTGTCGCCACTGAGAGTGCGGCCTCCATGGCGGGGTCTATCCCTCCGCTCTCGGATGGCGCGATTTTCTCTGGGCTAACGGCCGAAGTAGTTGCGGATGCGATCTCCCAAACACTGTCCGACGGTAGAGTTATGTCATGCTCGTTGCGACTATGCGGCGCGTCCGGCATGGGCTCGAATCCGTCGAAGATCAAGTCTCCGCGGATGTCGGCCGTGTAGCTCAAGTTTCCAAATCTAACCTGATGGCTAGGGGCGCAGCTTTCGATCTCCTCCAAATGGCCAAACGAGTTGGCCCGCAGTGTGAAGCCGCCGAATACGAAGATCTATCCGGGAAGGAAAGCCTCACCCTGGACCGCATCGCTAGCGATGATCAAAGGAGCCATCAAGCCTTATGGTGACGACATAGTGGAACTCTTAATGAAAGCACCAATGTCGGTGTCAAAACCAGCGGATCTCGGGCAGGGGGTCCCGAACTGTGCGTCTAAGGCGGATGGTAACAGGAGGCAGGGGAAACGATGTTTACCTAGGTTCGGGCCCTCTTGATGGAGGTAATACCCTACGTCCTGCTTGATTGTTCTTGATAATATGAGTAGTACAAGAGTTGATCTACCACGAGATCAAACAGGTTAAACCCTAGAAGCTAGCCTATGGTATGATTGTATGTTGTCCTACGGACTAAAACCCTCCGGTTTATATAGACACCGGAGGAGGCTAGGGTTGCATAAGGTCGGTTACAAAGGAGGAGATATACATATCAGTATTGCCTAGCTTGCCTTCCACGCCAAGTGGAGTCCCATCCGGACACGGGACGAAGTCTTCAAACATGTATCTTCATAGTCCAACAGTCCGGCCAAAGGATATAGTCTGGCTGTCCGGAGACCCCCTAGTCCAGGACTCCCTTAGTTTCCAATATGGACCCCACTGCCACGGGAGGGTAGGACAAAAGATGTCATGCAAGTTCTTTTAATAAAGCGCGTATGACTATTTACGGAATACATGCCTACATTATATCGATCAACTGGAGATAGTACCTAATAGCCCTAGGTTATAACTGTCACATGATGAATATCATCCAACAAGTCACCGATCCAATGCCTACGAGTTTATCTTATATTGTTTCTGCTAAGTTACTACTGCTATCATCACTGTTACGCTTGCTACAAAATTACTGATATCACTATTACTGTTACTATTGCTGCTGTCACTACTATCAAAACTATCAAACTACTTTGCTACTAATCACTTTACTACAGATAATTAATCTCCAAGTGTGGTTGAATTGACAACTCAGCTGCTAATACCTTCAAATATTCTTTGGCTCCCCTTGTGTCGAATCTATAAATTTGGGTTGAATACTCTACCCTCAAAAACTGTTGCGATCCCCTATACTTGTGGGTTATCAAGACCTTTTTATGACGCCGTTGCCAGGGCATAGCTATATTTGTTGAATCACTTGGGATTATTGTCATATTATCACTATGAAGAATCTGAAGGATCG
Source organism: Triticum dicoccoides (assembly GCF_002162155.2). Lineage (NCBI taxonomy): Eukaryota > Viridiplantae > Streptophyta > Magnoliopsida > Poales > Poaceae > Triticum > Triticum dicoccoides. Next base: position 126,344,339 of record NC_041388.1, on the reverse strand, counting down.
TAATACTAAGATATTTCCCTCAAGGACGAGGTGAGGTAAGGAACTGCCATCCAGTTCTGCTTTAGATTCACCTTCTGTTATGAATAAACTTGGAACACCACCACATGCTATCAATTCTGATATGTCGCAAGTTATTGATGATGCTACTTATACTATGAATGATGCTAGTACCTTGCTTGATAATGATGATGTGCCACTTGGTGAATTTCTTGATAAACAAATTGCGAGAGTTATACAACATGATGTTGTTGAATCTGATGATGACCTTGAAACTGAATCTCCTGAAACACCTGCTAGAACTAGCCTTCTTTGATATGAATTTCATAAGGTACTGGAAGGTTATGTTATGAGTGAAGAAACAACTAGAGATATTCTTGCTTGCAATGATAGAGATGATCTAGAGAAATTACTACACAAGTATAAAGAAAAATCTCTGAATGCTAGAATGAAGTGTGATCCTAAGTTTGCAACTTCACCTATCTTTATTGATGATAAGGATTATGAATTCTCTGTCGACCCAGAGTTAATTACTTTGGTTGAATGTGATCCTTTCCATGGTTAACTAAACTGTTGTGGCACATCTTACTAAATTGAATGATATATCCACCCTTTTTACTCATGATGAGAAAACTCGCTACTACTTTATTCTCAAATTATTTCCTTTCTCATTAAAGGGTGATGCTAAAGCTTGGTACAATACTCTTGCTCCTGGTTGTGTGCGTAGTCCACAGGATAGGATTTATTACTTCTCTGAAAAATATTTTCCTGCTCATAAGAAACAAGCTGCCTTATAGGAAATATTTAACTTTGCTCAAACCAAAGAAGAGAGTCTCCCACAAGCTTGGGGGAGGCTTTGCTAGTTACTTAATGCTTTGCCTGATCATCGTCTTAAGAAAAATGAAATACTTGACATCTTCTATAATGGACTAACCAATGCTTCTAGGGACTTCCTAGATAGTTGTGCTAGTTGTGTTTTCAGGGAACGAACTGTTGGGCAAGCTGGCGAATTATTGAATAACATACTGAAAAACTATGATGATTAGACTATTCCTGAACCACCGCCTAAACCCACTCCGAAGAAGAGGGGTATATTATATCTCAGTCCTGAAGATATGCAAGAGGCAAAGAAATCTATGAAGGAAAAGGTATTAAAGTTGAGGATGTCAAAATTTTACCTCCTATTGAAGAAATATATGGGCTTAACACACCACCACTGCCTAAGGTGGTAGAGGTAAATTCTCTTATGAAGTTTAATGATAATGATAATCCTCACAATATGCATTCTAGTCAATGCCTTTATGAGTTTGAAAACTATATTAGAAAACAAGATCACTTCAATGTAAATGTTATGAAACAATTGAAATATAATTCTGATATGATTGTTTGCTTGAGTGACTTGTTATTTAGAATTTCAAATGATGTTAGAGGTGTTGGAAAACATGCTTCTATGGTTCAAACTCAGTTAGAACAAGTTGCTAAATCTCAAAGAGAATTGCTTGATGAAATGAATAATAATATGCATGACTTTGCTGTTAGAGTTGCAACTAGAGGAGGTAAAATGACTCAGGAACCACTTTATCCCGAGGGACACCAAAAAAGAATTGAACAAGATTCACAAAGAGCTAATACTAGTGCACCTAGTTCTTCTAGAAAGAAAAATAGAAGGAAAAATGATAGAACTTCACATGCTCCTAGTGAACCTGAAATAGAAAAACCTCCTGACAATGATAATGAAGTTTCTATCTCAGATGCTGAAACTCAATCTAGTAATGTACACTCACCCAATGATAATGAAAAAGATAATGATGAGGTTCATGAAGACTCGCAACCAACCAATGATAAAGAACCAGACAATGATGTTGAGATAGAACAACCTGTTGATCTTCATAACCCACAACCTAAAAATAAAAGATATGACAAAACCGACTTTATTGCTAGAAAACATGGTAAAGAAAGAGAACTGTGGGTTCAAAAACCTATGCCTTTTCCACCCAAGTCAATTAAAAATAAAGATGATGAAGAATTTGAACGCTTTGCTGAGATGCTGAGGCCAATCTTTTTGCGTACTCGCTTGACTGATATCTTGAAAATGCCTCCATATGCAAAGTATCTGAAAGACATCATCACAAATAAGAGAAAAATACCAGAAGCTGAAATCTTCACTATGCTTGCTAATTACACTTTAAAGATGGAGTACCTAAAAAACTTGGAGATCTGGGAATACCAAGTATACCTTGCTCTATCAAAAAGAATTATGTGAAAACTGCTTTATGTGGTTTAGGAGCTAGTGTTAGTGTTATGCCTTTCTCTTTATATAAAAGACTTGACTTGAATAAACTCACACCTACTCAAATATCTTTGCAAATGGCTGAAAAATCAACTGCCATACCTAGCGGTATCTATGAGGATGTGCCCATTGTTGTTGCTAATGTTACTCTGTTGACTGACTTTGTTATACTTGAGATACCCGAGGACGACAACATGTCAATTATCCTTGGTAGACCCTTCTTGAATACTGTAGGGGCTGTTATTGATTGCAATAAAAGAAAGGCCACTTTTCATATTAATGGCAATGAGCATACGGTGCACTTTCCGAACAAACAATTCCAAGTGAATGGTATTAATGTTATTGAAAAATCTCCGACAATCACTATTGGAAGTTTTCAAATACCTCTACCTACTGTCAAAAAGAAATACGAAATGCTTATTTTGGGGGAAATGCATATCCCCATTGAGGTAACTTAGTGATTTACGGAAGTTCTTCGGTTTCATGCTAATCGAAAGTGATTGTTAATAAGACTTGATCAACCTTATTAATGGACCATTTTTGAACGGTATGAAGTTGATGAATTTAGTAAGCACTACCTTCTGTCCCTACTTTTTATTCTCTGTTTTTATTAGTTAAACAAAATAAAATGCCATGTTTTGTCTGTTTTCTAGATTTCCCGTGCAATAAAAAATGAACCAAAAATAGAAGTTCTCATAATGCCCTAAGAAATTTACACGTTTTTTCTGAATATTTGAGATTTTTTCGTGCAATAAACATCATAGGTTGGTGCACCAGGTGGGCACAACCCATCTGGGCGCGCCAGCACCCCCAGGCGCGCCATGGTGGGTTGTGGTCCCTACATGGCCCCCCTCACTTACCTCTTCATCCCACAACATCACTTACCTCCAAAAAATATCTCCATTGCTCTCTCCCGTGTTCTTGAGCTCAAACCCGCGGATTTCGATCTCTATGCTCGAAGCTCCATTTCTGAAACTATTTCGGGGGATTGTTGCTTGGTATGTGACTCCACTGTTTGTCCAATTAGTTTTTGTTTTTGTGGTTTATGTTTTGAATAATTAGCTATTCTTGGTGCTGCTGTAGATGTGCTTGCATGTTAAATTCTTAGTGTTCTAAGTAGTTTGAATGCTTGCTTTGGCCTCTATGTATCCCTATGAGTAGTTGCTATCAATCTTATAAAGTTTTGTTGACAAATTTTTGTCATCCCAAAATTTTTTATTTTCAGAAAATTGTACGCGAACATGATGAACTTATTTGGAAGGATTTCTTCGAGGAGACGATCCTCGGGGGCATCTTCTAGTGACAGTTCTGCTCACCGATCTTATGTTGAACCAAGTGAAAGTTCCACGTGAGATGCCGCCACCAAAACATGCTTATGGCCTTGCGATGAGTATATGGTGCGTGTGTGCATTAAGGAGGAATTTGAGCAATATGTTCACAATGTTGGTCTCGGTCCCTACCTCTCAGATAAGTGTGAACAACACCAACTTCTCACTGAATCATTTGTCAAAGGATTTAAATATTTTCCACGTGAGTCTAGGGTGTCGTTTATGCTTTATGATAGTCCATTTACCATATAAATAGAAAATTTGCTTATCACTGTAAGCTTCCATTTTGGGGTTCGCCTGACGAACCACCAAAGGGTGAGTTCGAAACATTTTTGATGAGCCTTTGTTACGGTGAAAGGAGGGGAGTGACTCAAGGTAGAATAAAGGGCATTCATTTTCCCGCAATTCAGTACTTTGCATTATTTAACGGGAAATGCATAGTAGGCAAGCAAGACTGCAGCACGCTTTGTGCTTCAGACTTGAGCCTCATACGTAATGCTCTCACGGGTGAAAGGGATTATAACCTTGCAGCCATTGTTGCACGCAAACTTCAACACAACGCTAACAACGACTGGTTATATGGTGGAATTTATGCCACACGTTTAGCACGAGGGTTGGGTGCTTCACCTCTACCCTTTGACCCTATTCTACCCACATAGTATTTAGATTTTAACACCTTAAAAGACCATAAGATTCTCAAGGGGAAGGCTGATAACTTCACTTATAGTCTTTTGTTTAACCAAACATCTCCCATGCAAACATATCTGCCTGCGCCTGCTCTTTTTTGATTATCACAGCAAGGGAAGATATTTTGTTCTTGAGAGCGAGGATCGAGCTCACAACGCAGAAGTAGAGGCAGCACGGCGGGCCGAGGCATCCGCACCAAGAGCCTTCGTGAGCTACCATGCCAACTACTACCCTCCAGGCTACTGATTGACTACCAAGTTAGGCCAAAAGCCTAAGCTTGGGGGAGTACGCATTTCCACCGACTTTACATCCATGTCCACTTATTCCATTTTGTCGGTGCTCACACTTTTTCATTGTATCATCCATGCTTAGATTTATTTTCTTGCTTTCTTCTTCCGTGTTTGAAAAACCTTAGAAAAAACCAAAAAAATTAGTTGTAGTTAATTTACTTTCTATGCATGCTTGGTAGTATTATTAAAGAGAAAACCCAAAAAGATTTCCTTGTTCTTCTTTTGCTTGTTGGGAGCTTTCCCGTGCAAATAGTATTTCTCATCTTTTCTTTTCCCTTTTATTTGCTTGTTCAAGAAAACCAAAAATTCAAAAAATATTTCATTGTGTTTATCAGAATTTCTTTTCTTTTTATTCGAGTTGTACTGAGGAGAAGACCATGATGAAAATGTTGAGTGGCTCTCATATGAATAATTGTTGAACTAATAAAGAGCACATTTTACCTTGTCTTCTCTTGTTGAATAAAATGTTTGCAGATTCCAGCTTAGTCCATGGCACTCTTGAACTATTATTATTTTCCTATCATTTAATCGTGCAAGTGAAAGGCAATAATGATGACATTCAATGAACTAGCCGTGGCAGAGAGAAACTGGTATGAACTCGACTTGTTCTGTCTGTGTAAATATGTTTAACCTAGTATCCATGATTCAGCCCATTATGATTAAACATGTTTGCAATGACAATTAGAGATTATAGTTTCTCATGCCATGCATAAGTAGCCGCGAGTCGATAATGACTTATCTTGGATATCAACATTGCGTTAAAATGATTGTGATGTAGTATGATGATATGGTATCCTCCTCTAAATGTTCAAGTGGCTTGACTTGGTACATGTTCATGCATGTAGTTGAATCAAAACCATCATAGCCTCTATGATATTTATGTTCATGGTGTTCATATATATCCTACTCATGCTAGTGTCCAATGTTACTTACGCATAATGCATGGTTATGATCGTTGTTGCTCTCTAGCTGGACGCTTCTCAATCTAAATTGCTAGCCTTCGCCTATACTAAGTGGGGATTCTGCTTGTACATCAAAAACCTTGAACCCAAAGTTATTCTAGATGAGTCCACCATACCTACCTATGTACGGTATTACCCTGCCGTCCTAAGTAAATTTGCATGTGCCACCTCTAAAAACTTCTAAAAATTATCCGTTTTGTGTGCCTGGATCATTCATGGAACGACAGGAGGTGGTTGGTATCTTCCATTCTAAGCGGGCTATTCTCAGGTCGAGTGTTTATTCACTCTCCATCGCACGAGAAAAGGGCGGTAATAGGGATGCCCAGTCCCAAACTGCAAAATACAAAAAGAGTTAATTGCTTGAATAATCAAACAAAATCTCTTAATGGAGTCAAAACCTTTACTTTTATCGCTTGGGAACTGCCACTAGCCTGTTTAGCATGGGAGATATTGATAACTGATGGTTGTGAAGTAAATGAGAAGGGTGCATGTCTCAAAATATCATTTATCTCTGTTTTAGAAATTGAGCTCTGGCGCCTCTGCAAATCACTGCTTCCCTCTGCGAAGGGACTATCTATTTACTTTTATGTTGTGTCATCACCTTCTAAAACAAGCGCCAGAAACTGAGAAGAGCACATTTGTCATGATTTATGCATTGTGTGCAGCTAATGTTGGGTGCATCATGACTGGATCTTTTCTACCATGAATTACAATGTTTAGTCATTGCTTGAACTTTGGAGGTGCTCTGAATTTATGTTTTGCGGTCACAGAAAGGGCTAGCGAGATACCACTATTGTCATATTATATCATGGTTGTTTTGACAATATGTTGATGTGTGAGATATCTTATTATTGCTCGCTAGCTGATGATGTCATTGATATGAATCATCATAATCTTTAAGAGTTATTGTCGACATGGTTAGTTATAATGTTGGTTGAAAATCTGGCTGCTGTTTAATCTTATTTATGCAAACAAGAGCAAAAGAGTTCGTAATTTTTTTTTCTTTTTCACTTTCAGTTTATCAACTGAATTGCTTGAGGACAAACAAAGGTTTAAGCTTGGGGGAGTTGATACATCTCCCACGTATCTACTTTTCCTAATGCTTTTCCTCTTGTTTTGGACTCTAATTTGCATGATTTGAATGAAACTAACCCCGGACTGATGCTGTTTTCAGCAGAACTACAATGGTGTTGTTTTTGTGCAGAAATAAAAGTTCTCGGAATGGAACGAAACTTTGCGAGGATTTTTTATATCAATAATAAGAATTTTTGGAGCCAAGACCTACAGGAGAGGGGCACCTAGGTGGGCCCAACCCACCAAGGAGCGCCCCCCTCTCCTGGCACGCCCAGGTGGGTTGTCCCCACATGGTGGCCCCACTGACCCTGAAACCAACGCTATAAAATCCTATTTTTGGAAAAAAAAATCAGGGGAGAAAGAATTATCGTGATCCACAAGACGGAGCCGCCGCCAAGCCCTATTCTTCCTCGGGAGGGCAGATCTAGAGTCCGTTTGGGGCTCCTGAGAGGGGGATCTTCGTTTTTCGTCATCACCAACCCTTCTCCATCGCCAATTCCATGATGCTCCCCACCGGGAGTGAGTAATTCCTTCGTAGGCTCGCTGGTCGGTGAGGAGTTGGATGAGATTCATCATGTAATTGAGTTAGTTTTGTTAGGGCTTGATCCCTAGTATCCATTATGTTCTTAGATTGATGTTGCTATGACTTTGGCATGCTTAATGCTTGTCACTTCGGGCCCGGGTACCAGGATTTCAGATCTGAACCATTTATGTTATCATCATTATATCCATGTTCTAGATCCGATCTTGCAAGTTATAGTCACCTACTACGTGTTATGATCCCGTAACCCCGGAGTGACAATAACCGGGACTTCTTCCGGTGATCACCGTAGTTTGAGGAGTTCATGTATTCAATATGTGTTAATGCTTTGTTCCGGTTCTCTATTAAAAGGAGGCCTTAATACCCCTTAGTTTCCAATATGGACCCCACTGCCACGGGAGGGTAGGACAAAAGATGTCATGCAAGTTCTTTTAATAAAGCATGTATGACTATTTATGGAGTACATGCCTACATTATATCGACGAACTGGAGCTAGTACCTAATAGCCCTAGGTTATAACTGTCACATGATGAATATCATCCAACAAGTCACCGATCCAATGCCTCAAATTTATCTTATATTGCTTCTGCTAAGTTACTACTGCTATCATCACTGTTACGCTTGCTACAAAATTACTGCTATCACTGTTACTGTTACTATTGCTGTTGTCACTACTATCAAAACTATCAAACTACTTTGCTACTGACCACTTTGCTGCAGATAATTAATCTCTAGGTGTGGTTGAATTGATAACTCAGCTGCTAATACCTTCAAATATTCTTTGGCTCCCCTTGTGTCAAATCTATAAATTTGGGTTGAATACTCTACCCTCGAAAACTGTTGCGATCCCCTATTCTTGTGGGTTATCAAAGAGTATCTTTATAATCACCCAGTTACGTTGTGACGTTTGATAGCACACAAGGTGTTCCTCCGGTATTCGGGAGTTGCATAATCTTATAGACAGAGGAATATGTATAAGTCATGAAGAAAGCAATAGCAATAAAACTAAACGATCATAATGCTAAGATAACGGATGGGTCTTGTCCATGACATCATTCTCTAATGATGTGATCCCATTCATCAAATGACAACACATGTCTATGGTCAGGAAACTTAACCATCTTTGATTAATCAGCTAGTCAAGTAGAGGCATACTAGGGACACTATGTTTCTCTATGTATTCACACATGTACTAAGTTTCCGATTTAATACAATTCTAGCATGATAATAAACATTTATCATGATATAAGGAAATATAAATAACAACTTTATTATTTCCTCTAGGGAATATTTCCTTCAGTCTCCCACTTGCACGAGAGTCAATAATCTAGATTACATAGTAATGATTCTAACACCCATGGAGTCTTGGTGCTGATCATGTTTTGCTCATGGAAGATGCTTAGTCAATGGGTGTGCAACATTCAGATCCATATGTATCTTGAAAATCTCTATGTCTCCCTCCTTGACTTGATCGCAGATGGAATTGAAGCATCTCTTGATGTGTTTGGTTCTCTTGTGAAATCCGGATTCTTACGCCAAGGAAATTTTCTCCAGTATTGTCACAAAAAAAATTCATTGGATTAGGTGCACTAGGTATTACACCTAGATCAGATATAAACTCCTTCATACAGACTACTTCATTTGCTGCTTCCGAAGCAGCTATGTACTCCGCTTCACACGTAGATCCCGCCACAACGCTCTGCTAGGAACTGCACCAACTGACAGCTCCACCATTCAATATAAATACGTATCCGGTTTGTGACTTAGAGTCATCCGGGTCAGTGTCAAAGCTTGCATCGACGTAACCATTTACGACAAGCTCTTTGTCACCTCCATAAACGAGAAACATATCCTTAGTCCTTTCAAGTATTTTAGGATGTTCTTGACCGCTGTCCAGTGATCCACTCCTGGATTACTTTGCTACCTCTCTGCTAAACTTATGCCAAGGCACACATCAGGTCTGTTACACAACATTGCATACATGATAGAACCTATGGATGAGGCACAGGGAATGACTTTCATTTTCTATCTATCTTTTGCAATGGTCGGGCATTGAGTCTGACTCATCCTCACACCTTGTAACACAGGCAACAACCCTTTCTTTGATTGATCCATTTTGAACTTCTTCAAAACTTTATCAAGGTATGTGCTTTGTGAAAGTCCAATTAAGCGTCTTGATCTATCTCTATAGATCTTGATGCCCAATATGTAAGCAGCTTCACCGAGGTCTTTCATTGAAAAATTCTTATTCAAGTATCCTTTTATGCTATCCAGAAATTCTGTATTATTTCAAATCAACAATATGTCATCCACATATAATATTAGAAATGCTACAGAGCTCCCACTCACTTTCTTGTAAATACAGGTTTCTCCAAAAGTATGTATAAAACCATATGCTTTGATCACACTATCAAAGCATATATTCGAACTCCGAGATGCTTGCACCAGTCCATAAATGGATCGCTGGAGCTTGCACACTTTGTTAGCACCTTTAGGATCGACAAAACCTTCTGGTTGCATCACATACAACTCTTCGTTAAGAAATCCATTAAGGAATGCAGTTTTAACATCCATTTGCCAAATTTCATAATCATAAATTTCAGCAATTGCTAACATTATTCGGACAGACTTAAGCATCGCTACGGGTGAGAAGGTCTCATCGTAGTCAACTCCTTGAACTTGTCGAAAATCTTTCTCAACAAGTCGAGCTTTGTAGATAGTAACATTACCTTCAGCGTCAGTCTTCTTCTTGAAGATCCATTTATTCTCTATGGCTTGCCGATCATCGAGCAAGTCAACCAAAGTCCACACTTTGTTCTCATACATGGATCCCATCTCACATTTCATGGCCTCAAGTCATTTCGCAGAATCTGGTCACATCATCGCTTCCTCATAGTTCATAGGTTCATCATGGTCTAGTAACATGACTTCCAGCACAAGATTACCGTACAACTCTGGTGCGGACCGTACTCTGGTTGACCTACGAGGTTCGGTACTAACTTGATCTGAAGTTTCATGATCATCACCATTAACTTCTTCACTAATTGGTGTAGGCATGTGATGAACTACTTTACAATTTGGGAGACAATTACCTCATCAAGTTCTACTTTCCTCCCACTCACTTCTTTCGAGAGAAACTCCTTCTCTAGAAAGGATCCATTCTTAGCAACGAATATCTTGCCTTAAAATCTGTGATAGAAGGTGTACCCAAATGTTTCCTTTGGGTATCATATGAAGGCGCATTTTTCCGATTTGGGTTCGAGCTTATCAGGTTGAAGTTTTTCACATAAGCATCGCAACCCCAAACTTTAAGAAATGACAGCTTAGGTTTCTTGCCAAACCACGGTTCATATGGTGTCGTCTCAACGGATTTAGATGGTGCCCTATTTAACCTGAATGCAACCGTCTCTAAAGCATAACCCCAAAACGATAGCGGTAAATCCGTAAGAGACATCATAGATCGCACCATATCTAATAAACTACGGTTACGACATGCGGACACACCATTATGCTGTGGTGTTCGAGGTGGCGTGAGTTGCGAAACTATTCCACATTGTTTCAAATGAAGACCAAACTCGTAACTCAAATATTCTCCTCCATGATCAGATCATAGAAACTTTATTTTCTTATTATGATGATTTTCCACTTCACTCCGAAATTATTTGAACTTTTCAAATGTTTCAGACTTCTGTTTCATTAAGTAGATACCCGTATCTGCACAAATCATCTGTGAAGGTCAGAAAATAATGATACCTGCCGCAAGCCTCAACACTCATCGGATCGCATACATCAGTTTGTATTATTTCCAATAAGTCAGTGCCTCTCTCCATTGTTCCGGAGAACGGAGCCTTAGTCATCTTGCCCATGAGGCATGATTCGCAAGCATCAAGTGATTCATAATCATGTGATTCCAAAAGCCCATCAGCATGGAGTTTCTTCATGCGCTTTGCACCAATATGACCTAAACGGCGGTGCCACAAATAAGTTGCACTATCATTATTAACTTTGCATCTTTTGGCTTCAATATTATGAATATGTGTATCACTACAATCGAGATTCAACAAAAAATAGACCACTCATCAAGGGTGCATGACCATAAAAGATATTACTCATATAAATAGAACAACCATTATTCTTTGATGTAAATGAATAACAGTCTCGCATCAAACAAGATCCATATATAATGTTCATGCTCAACGCTAGCACCAAATAACAATTATTCAGGTCTAAAACTAATCCCGGCAGTAGATGTAGAGGTAGTGTGCCGACGGCGATCACATAAACCTTGGATCCATTTTCGACGCGCATCGTCACCTTGTCCTTAGCCAATCTTTGTTTAATCCGTAGCCCTTGTTTCGAGTAGCAAATATGAGCAACAGATCCGGTATCAAATACCCAGGCGCTACTACGAGCATTAGTAAGGTACACATCAGTAACATGTATATCAAATATACCTTTCACTTTGCCATCCTTCTTATCCGCCAAATACTTGGGGTGGTTCCGCTTCCAGTGATCAGTCCCTTTGCAGTAGAAGCACTCAGTTTCAGGCTTAGGTCCAGACTTGGGCTTCTTCCCTTGAGCAGCAACTTGCTTGCTATTCTTCTTGAAGTTCCCCTTATTCCCTTTGCCCTTTTTCTTAAAACTAATGGTCTTGTTAACCATCAACACTTGATGCTCCTTCTTGATTTCTACCTCCGCAGTCTTTAGCATCGTGAAGAGCTCGGGAATTGTCTTTCCATCCCTTGCATATTATAGTTCATCATGAAGCCTTTATAGCTTGGTGACGGTGATTCAAGAACTCTATCAATGACACTATCATCAGGAAGATTAACTCCCAGGTGAGTCAAGTGGTTATGGTACCCAGACATTCTGAGTATGTGTTCACTGACAGAACTATTCTCCTCCATTTTGCAGCTGTAGAACTTGTTGGAGACTTCATATCTCTCAACTCGAGCATTTGCTTGATATATTAACTTCAACTCCTGGAACATCTCATATGCTCCATGACGTTCAAAACGTCTTTGAAGTCCCGATTCTAAGACGTAAAGCATGGCACACTGAACTATCGAGTAGTCATCAGCTTTGCTCTGCCAGACGTTCATAACATCAGGAGTTGCTCCTGCAGCAGGTCTTGCACCTAGCGGCACTTCCATGACGTAATTCTTCTGTGAAGCAATGAGGATAATCCTCAAGTTACGGACCCAGTCCGTGTAGTTGCTACCATCGTCTTTCAATTTAGCTTTCTCTAGGAACGCATTAAAATTCGAGGGAATGGTAGCACGGGCCATTGATCTACAACAACGTAGATATGCAAAAACTATCAGGACTAAGTTCATGATAAATTAAAGTTCAACTAATCATATTACTTAAGAACTCCCATTTAGATAGACATCCCTCTAGTCATCTAAATGATCATGTGATCCATATCAACTAAACCATGTCCGATCATCACGTGAGATGGAGTAGTTTTAAATGGTGAACATCTCTATGTTGATCATATCTACTATGTGATTCACGTTTGACCTTTCGGTCTCAGTGTTCCAAGGCCATATCTACATATGCTAGGCTTGTCAAGTTTAACCCGAGTATTCTACACGTGCAAAACTAGCTTGCACCCGTTGTATGTGAACGTAGAGCTTATCACACCCGGTCATCACGTGGTGTCTCGGCATGACGAACTGTAGCAGCAGTGCATACTCAGGGAGAAAACTTGTACCTTGAAATTTAGTGAGGGATCATCTTATAATGCTACCGCCGTACTAAGCAAAATAAGATGCATAAAAGATAAACATCACATGCAATCAAAATATGTGACATGATACGGCCATCATCATCTTGTGCCTTTGATCTACATCTCCAAAGCACCGTCATGATCTCCATTGTCACCAGCTTGAAACCTTGATCTCCATCGTAGCGTCGTTGTCGCCTCGCCAACTATTGCTTCTACAACTATCACCACCGCTTAGTGATAAAGTAAAGAAATTACATGGTGATTGCATTTCATACAATAAAGTGACAACCATAAGGCTCATGCCAGTTGCCGGTAACTTCTGCAAAACATGATCACCTCATACAACAATTTATATCTCATCACGCCTTGACCATTGTAACGCCCTCGATGCGGCTATATCTCCCACGTGTCGAAGCACGACTTAGAGGCATAACCGCATTGAAAGCAATGTCGCAAATGAGGTAATCTTCACACAACCCATGTAATACATAAGGGAAAGAGATACATAGTTGGCTTACAATCGCCACTTCACACAATTACATGAATAAAGCATTACATCATCCAGATACAATCAAGGTCCGACTACGGAACCAAAATAAAAGAAGAACCCCAAATGCGACAAAGGTCCCCGATCGACCCCAACTAGGCTCCACTACTGATCAACTAGAACGAAACAACACAAAGGGCATGATCTTCATCGAGCTCCTCCTTGAGCTTGGTTGCGTCATTTGCACAGACTCATCAGCACCTGCAAGCTGGTTTTGGAAGTATCTGTGAGCCACAGGGACTCAGCAATCTCGCACCCGCGAGATCAAGACTATTTAAGCTTATGGGTAAGGTAAAGGTATGAGGTGGAGCTGCAGCAAGCGACTAGCATATATGGTGGCTAACATACGCAAATGAGAGCGAGAAGAGAAGGCAAAGCACGGTCGATAAAGGTATGATCAAGAAGTGATCCTGGACTACCTACGTCAAGCATAACTCCAACAACCGTGTTCACTTTCCGGACTCCGCCGGAAAGAGACCATCACGGTTACACACGCGGTTGATGTATTTTAATTAAGGTCAACTTCGGGTTTTCTACAACCGGACGTTAACAAATTCCCATCTGCCCATAACCGCGGGCACGGCTTTCGAAAGATAATACCCTGCAGGGGTGTCCCAACTTAGCCCATGACAAGCTCTCACGGTCAACAAAGGAATAGACCTCCACCCGAGACACTCCGATCAGACTCGGTATCTCGGTACAACAAGACATTTCGACAGGGTAAAACTAAACCAGCAACACCGCCCGAATGTGCCGACAAATCCCGATAGGAGCTGCACATATCTCTTTCTCAGGGCACACTCAGATAAGACTAGCTACGAGTAAAACCAACCCTCAAGTTTCCCCGAGGTGGCCCCGCAGGCAGCTCAGTTCGGACCAACACTCAGAGGAGCACTGGCCCGGGGGGGTTAGAATAAAGATGACCCTTGAGTCTGCAGAACCCAAGGGAAGGTGGTAGGTTGTTAGTGCAAATGGTAAAACTAATGTTGGGCATTGCTGGAGGAGCTTTACTTAAGGCGAACTGTCAAGGGGTTCCCATTATAGCCCAACCGTGTAAGGAACGCAAAATCCGGGAACATAACACCGATATGACGGAAACTAGGGCGGCAAGAGTGGAACAAAACACCAGGCATAAGGCCGAGCCTTCCACCCTTTACCAAGTATATAGATGCGTTAATTAAATAAGATATATTGTGATATCCCAACAAGTAAACATGTTCCAACAAGGAACAACATCTCCATGTTCCAACAAGGAACAAACTTCAATCTTCACCTGCAACTAACAACGCTATAAGAGGGGCTGAGCAAAGCGGTAACATAGCCAATCAACGGTTTGCTAGGACATGGTGGGTTAGAGGTTTGACATGGCAATTTGGGAGGCTGACAAGCAAATGGTAGGCATCGTAGCATTGGCATAGCAAAAGAGCGAGCAAACTAGCATAGCAAAGATAGTGGTGATTTCAAGGGTATGATCATCTTGCCTGTGATCCCGCAAGGAAGAAGAATGAGTCCAAGAAGAAGACAAACGGTCGTAGACGAACAAATCCTCACAACTCCAGAACGAAACCGAAGCTAACGAGAGAAGCAACCCGGAAAGAAACAAACAACATAGTAAACACACAAGCATAAACAAGTCATGATGCACAAACAAGTATGATGCATGTCCGGTTTAATGAGGCATGGCATGGCAAAGTGCAACAAACAATACTACAAGTTAAATGGAGCTCAATATGCAACGGGTTGCATATTAACAAAACACCACATCAATTATTTAGTTTAATCTCGGTTATGAACACAACAATGTTAAATGTTGTTAAACATGTCAAGGGGTGTAACAAAAGTAAACTAAATAGTTAGGCAAGTTTAAATGAGGCCGGATATAACAAACAAGAAATCCGGAAAATCCCCATATGCAAATTATGAATTTGCTACTGTTCTTCCCTAAAACATATTTTAAAGTTGTTAAACAGGAAAATAAAATGGACCATGTTAATCTAGGCATTTTTCCACCCCATTTACATATAAAGAACATTTAAAACCGAGCTACGGTTATTTAGTTATGAATAAAATCATTTTAGCATGGCATTTATGCAAATTAATGTAAACAACATTTTAAACATTTTAAACATGGATGCAAAAGGCAAAATATGAAACTAGATGAAATTCTAAGCATTTTACATATATAATCTGTTTTAATCCGATGCATGGTTAATTAAATATTGATGCATGAACATTAAGGGGGTTTTTTGCAAAACTGGCAGTCTCTAGAAAAATAACTAAATTCGCAGAACTGGAAAAAAAAGGTACACGGGCCGAATCTGGCTGGCCCGAATGTGCACAGGAGAGGGATCTGGAGGGGGCTGCTCACCCTGGGCCTTGGCCCGGTTCGGTGGAGGCAGCAAGCCGGCAGGGCAAGCGGGCCGGCTGGATCTGTGAAGGGAGGCTGGTGCTGGGCCTCGGTCAACTGACGAAGAGGAGGCGGCCCAAGGGCGCGGAGGCGCGGTCAACAGCGGGCGAGCGAAGCGGGCGAGTTGCTCTGCTCGTTCTGAAGAACAGAAACATCAGCTCACCCATGGCGATGCAGAAGACGGCGGCGGCGGGACTGGGACGAGCACTCCGGTGAGGGCGCGGAGGCCGGCAGGCGCGGATCTGGGCGGCGGGAGCCCTTCTCCGATGATGGTGGCGCCGGCTGGTGCTCTTGTTCGAGGCAAGGACAGAGAGAGATGAATTCAGAGGGAGGAGGAAGAATGAGGGAAGGAGGCGGGGCATGGTGCTGGACCTGTGGCCGCCGGCGGCGATGCTTGCAGGGAGGTCCGGCGACCTGGGGAAACGGATTCGGGCGGCGAGGAGCTCCTGTGCAGCATGGGAGTCCGCCTCCTGGTGGCTTGCACGGGCTGCAGGAGGGAGGCGCGGGGTCGCGAGGCCAAGGCAGGGGAACGGCGAGGCGGAGGGCGCCGGGAACGGGGCAGATTTGGCGAGGGGAGGCGGATCAGAGGCAAACCGGCGGCGTCCGGATCCTCTTGGCAGCCTTGCCGTTCGTCCATGGAGGTCCCCTGTCCAAAGGAAACGAGCAGAGGGATGAGCAGAGGGAGAGGAAAACAGAGAGGGAAAAGAAGGGGAAGGGAAATGGGGGAAAAGAGACGGCGGCGAGGGGCTCTGGCCTGGTGCAGTGCCACGCGGGAAGGAGGGCGCCGGATCCACCGGACCGGGTCGAGGCAAGGGGCGCCATGGATGTGGTCGGAGGCTACAAGGTGGAGGCCGAGAGGAATTTTTGGATTGGGGGCTCGGGCATCTGGAACGAGGAGGAGGGAGAGCGCTGGTTGGGTGGAGAAGGATCGGGAGGGGATCCCGAGAGGGTTTGGTCGGGTGGCGGCGGAGGGAACGGGAGGATGGGACAAGGCGCCTAGGATCTAGGGTTGGATATATATATAGGTAGGGGATGGTAGGGACTAATCCGGTCCGTCCGATTATAATCGGGGCGGTCGTAAATAAATAGGTTAGATAGCCCGAATAATAAAACGAAGATATTTTGTAGATGTTTGGGGATGATCCGGACACAGCGGTAACGACTGTCCGAGTCGGGTCCGGGACAGCTTTCGGGCGCTCGCGTGAGGGGTTCGATGCACTGTGCAGAGAGGGTTTCGGACCGCGCGATCGCATCGGGCAACTCCGGAAGCAAAGAGGGGAAGGAGGATGGACTAGGTGGGCTGTGCAGACGGTCTCGAGCTGAGAGAAGAGAAGAGAGGGAGGCCCGGCGACTGTTTCCGGAGACCGAAAACGTCCGACGTTAGACCGGCTACTATTGCCGCTATATTTATCAGTTGGGACGTCAAACGGACTCCGAATGCGATGAAACTTGGCAGGCGGTCTACTGACAACAAAACGACACCGCATGCCAACTTTCAACCCATTCCGAGTACATTTTTCAGCCACTAATAAAATAATATTTCGGACGTGCCGCGGGCGCGTGCAAGTGTGGTTGGGCTCAAAACGGACAACGGAAGGAACGAGGAGACCGGGACGGATGCAAGTTTTGAAAACATGATGATGCAATGATGACATGATGAAATGCAACACGCGAGCCAATGACAAGACAACAACAACGAATAACTGAACGACACCTGGCACATCGGTCTCGGGGCGTTACAACACTCCACCACTATGAGAGGATCTCGTCCCGAGATCTAGGATGGCACCGGAGAGAAACGGAAGAGGAAGAGAAGAGGTAAACCTAAGTTGCTTCTTCGACCAATGAGTGAAACCAAAGAACCTTGAGAGGTTGAGCAATTTAAAAGAAAGAGCACAACTGAGAAGAACGAGATTGCAAACAATCCGTTAGAAAAAAAAGGAACAAGGAACATTACGAGAACTTGAAGGTTGCAAAGACATGAATCAAGAGTTTAATGGACAAGATAGAATTCGAAACCACTCCGGTTAAATCAAGATGAGAGGGGAAGAATTCGGGCAGTACTCCGGTTGAACATGGAAGGAATAGAACATGAACTTGAGAAGATGGGATGTTACTTGATGAAATCAACAACACACTGCCTCCGGAACTATTGAAAGAATGACACAATGGGTAAGAAGGATTTCAGACAGCTCTCCAGTTGAGAAAGGAGGGAAAACTTGATAAGATTAGAGAACTCGAATGAAAACACGACACTCCGGTTAAATGGATAAGCAAGAAAAGAACACGATCCTCACGAATCGAGATGGTGAGTGAAAAGAGCAACGTCACAATGCCTCCGAAAGAAATAATAGAAGATATATCATTGGAATAACAGAATGGAGAAGAAAATGCCAACTTCTGCCACAAATGAGTTTGGAAAGCATCCTTGCAAAGAAGAATTGAACGGAGTTGTTGGAAAATCAACAACGAAAAGCACAAGCTTGTAGTGGGCTTATGGAAAACATCTCAAAATTATGAGGTGACAACCGGCCACTAACGGAAACAATTGCTTGCTTGAGATCAACGAAGAGATGAAAACTTCTTCCACCAAGATGATAAAGAGATAACTTGGATCATTGGCAAGCACCACAAATAGCAACATTCACAATGGAAGGCTTTTAGGTGAAATATGACACAAGATAACTCCAACAACGAGGTTGATGGATTTAAAAATAACTCATTCTTAACAACATGTGAATCATGGAAAACATGAACTCAAATTATCAAGAATGACATAATACCACCTCCGATAATATGGTAGAAAGAAATTGCACTCCGGATTACCATATGAAGAAAGCTTGAGCTCCTTAGGAAAGAATCTCGATGAAAACTTTGAGAAGGGAATTAAATCCTTGATGAACCATCATGTAGAACCTCCATGAAGAACTCCGGTAAACAAAAGGAATGAAAAGAAAGAGAAATTGAAAACACAAGGTGAATCCTTGCAATGATTTAGATGGATCTCCGTGATAATTAGAGCTTGGAACTCCGGGAAAAAGAGAAGATGAAACAAATGAAACCGAGAATTTTAAGGCCTCCGGAATAAAGAATTAATCACTTGGATGAACAAGAATAAGAATTATGTTATGCTTATCCTTCACCAATTAAATTGACGACAATCAACGGATTTGGCATACTACTTATTCTCGTAGAAAGGATTAAAAGAGATATATCAAAACTTGAGAAGGTCTTCAACGAACCACCGGTAGGATTGGAACAACAAATGAATTGATATGATGAACAAGGAAGAGAGATCTTGAAAGAACCACCGTAAGAATTGAAAATGATCGAAGTAGGGGTGCATCACCGGTAAGAATTAGCAAATGAATGAAGGTGCTTGAGACAAACTAGATACATGAGAACAAAGAGATCAAGAACTGATTAGAGGATATTCGATAGATGCACCGGCAAGATAGGAGAATGATAACTGACGACTGAGAATGAATAAACCTGAATTGATGGACTCCGGATGACAAACTGAGAAGACTCTTGAATATCTCCTGATGGGTGAAAAAGATTCTCACAATCGAAAACAATTATGAGAGGATGGCAACAAGCTAGCACCATGAATCTTGAAGAGAATAGAGCAAGATTAAAGAGAAACTCTTCTTCGGTCTTCACATGATGAGAATGACGACGAGAAACACCACCAAGAATTATTGAGGCACACCGGAAGAATCAAAAGCGAAGAGGTTGAGCCAACTATGAAAAGAATTTGAAAGATCTTGGAGAAAAGCATTTGACTAATGATAACTCATTCTTACGTCAAACTTGGAGAAGAATTTAGGATAGCTCTGGGAAAATAGAAGAGTCAGGTAAGATCCTGGGAAAAGACCTGTGGGTTAGGGCCCACTCAAAAGAACACCGTTGAAAAGATTTAAAAGAGATGTTGCACCGGTTGAATTAAATGACTTGAATGAGATACCAATCTCGAAAGAGCTTGAACGAATGCAGAGTGGAAACACGAATCTTCGAGATATCTTGAGCATTCCAGAATAATTGAATAGCGAGAGATGGATGATTAAGAGGTGCACCGACATAAGAAAAGCATTGGAAAAAAAAGAAAAGGAGTATGCTTAATACCAAAGCTTGAATTAAATCCACCGGAGAAGAAAAGAACGAGGAATGACGAACTTGAAGCTCCATTAGAATCTTCATGAGAATCACCGGATAAGAACATTGACGGAAAGAATGGAGAAACTTCCCATCAATAAATTGGATACTTGAAGAAGAAATCTTAGTCCTTGAAGAAAACAAAAGGGAGGGAGGGTGGGAAAAACAAAGGCAACTTGGAGACGGATGAAACAAACACCGTTGAGAAGAAGTGATAAATGATCTTGCAAATGTTGACGTGAACGGATCCACTTGAGGAGAGACACACCGGTTAAAAAAAAGGATTGACAAGACAGACTCGATGATCAAGAAGGATTAGTATTCACATAGGAATATGAGAACACCATTTGGAAAAGGTATGGAATCAACATTTGACTTCGAAGCAACTCGAATACCACAACTCAAAACAAAACAAAGGATTTGGCTTGCAGAATAAGCCGGAAAAAACATATGATAGAGATTTCGTCCGAAGTTTTTGTGGTGGGGCCTACACGGGCTCGATCGTACAGCACCATCATGTACAAGGCAGTGCACATGACATACGAAGCGTCCCCGAGTCGGCATAGCCAAGGACTCTTTAAGACACAACGAGACCACTGTAAAATCGACCGTGAATAGGCGGACCACTAGACGTCGAACCCCAATTTCATATCATACATCCGTCGGAAAGATATCCTAAGAGCTACTTGAATTCCCACCTATGAAACTCCCGAAATTTTCCGGTTATGCAATCAGGTGTTGGGGATACAGGGGAAGCATAATATCTCACCCAAAACTAACAAATCCTACATCCAGCTGTATCCATCCTTCAACACATAACCAAGAAACCTTCGGAAATCGTCTACCTCAACCTTCGAAAAGCATCCGTTATACAAGTTATGGCAATACTCCCGTACTCACCTCAGTACTGGGTTATCGGGGTTATCTCACCAACGAACTGCATAAAAGAGATTTTCGATGTCGGCGTACTAAACTCAGGTATTCCAGAACTGCAACGATAAAATTATGACGACAACACCTCAGAGCTCAACTCACCGGGACACTTCCACTAAACCCCTGACAGGAGGCACCAAGACAATGTTCCCATCATAAAACCATCGGAACGATTCCAAGATACCCGCGTGATCCTAAAATTTTTTTAGTGAAATTTGAGAAGAGAAGAGTCAAAACTCTATGTCAGGATGCCTTACCAGAGCGATGAAGAGACTGGGGAGTAAAACGAATTCCTAACTCTCCGATATATATAATCCTAAATGACTCAAAACATTTTTTCTAGACACAACTCGGCCGCTAAAAACGATCAAGCAGTGGGGCTCCTAAGGTCGGGGAAGGCTCTGATACCAACTTGTAACGCCCTCGATGCGGCTATATCTCCCATGTGTCGAAGCACGACTTAGAGGCATAACCGCATTGAAAGCAATGTCGCAAGTGAGGTAATCTTCACACAACCCATGTAATACATAAGGGAAAGAGATACATAGTTGGCTTACAATCGCCACTTCACACAATTACATGAATAAAGCATTACATCATCCAGATACAATCAAGGTCCGACTACGGAACCAAAATAAAAGAAGAACCCCAAATGCGACAAAGGTCCCCGATCGACCCCAACTGGGCTCCACTACTGATCAACTAGAACGAAACAACACAAAGGGCAAGATCTTCATCGAGCTCCTCCTTGAGCTTGGTTGCGTCATTTGCACAGACTCATCAGCACCTGCAAGCTGGTTTTGGAAGTATCTGTGAGCCACAGGGACTCAGCAATCTCGCACCCGCGAGATCAAGACTATTTAAGCTTATGGGTAAGGTAAAGGTATGAGGTGGAGCTGCAGCAAGCGACTAGCATATATGGTGGCTAACATACGCAAATGAGAGCGAGAAGAGAAGGCAAAGCACGGTCGATAAAGGTATGATCAAGAAGTGATCCTGGACTACCTACGTCAAGCATAACTCCAACAACCGTGTTCACTTTCCGGACTCCGCCGGAAAGAGACCATCACGGTTACACACGCGGTTGATGTATTTTAATTAAGGTCAACTTCGGGTTTTCTACAACCGGACGTTAACTAATTCCTATCTGCCCATAACCGCGGGCACGGCTTTCGAAAGATAATACCCTGCAGGGGTGTCCCAACTTAGCCCATGACAAGCTCTCACGGTAAACGAAGGAATAGACCTCCACCCGAGACACTCCGATCAGACTCGGTATCTCGGTACAACAAGACATTTCGACAGGGTAAAACTAAACCAGCAACACCACCCGAATGTGCCGACAAATCCCGATAGGAGCTGCACATATCTCTTTCTCAGGGCACACTCAGATGAGACTAGCTACGAGTAAAACCAACCCTCAAGTTTCCCCGAGGTGGCCCCGCAGGCAGCTCAGTTCGGACCAACACTCAGAGGAGCACTGGCCCGGGGGGGTTAGAATAAAGATGACCCTTGAGTCTGCAGAACCCAAGGGAAGGTGGTAGGTTGTTAGTGCAAATGGTAAAACCAATGTTGGGCATTGCTGGAGGAGCTTTACTTAAGGCGAACTGTCAAGGGGTTCCCATTATAGCCCAACCGTGTAAGGAACGCAAAATCCGGGAACATAACACTGATATGACGGAAACTAGGGCGGCAAGAGTGGAACAAAACACCAGGCATAAGGCCGAGCCTTCCACCCTTTACCAAGTATATAGATGCGTTAATTAAATAAGATATATTGTGATATCCCAACAAGTAAACATGTTCCAACAAGGAACAAGATCTCCATGTTCCAACAAGGAACAAACTTCAATCTTCACCTGCAACTAACAACGCTATAAGAGGGGCTGAGCAAAGCGGTAACATAGCCAATCAACGGTTTGCTAGGACATGGTGGGTTAGAGGTTTGACATGGCAATTTGGGAGGCTGACAAGCAAATGGTAGGCATCGTAGCATTGGCATAGCAAAAGAGCGAGCAAACTAGCATAGCAAAGATAGTGGTGATTTCGAGGGTATGATCATCTTGCTTGTGATCCCGCAAGGAAGAAGAACGAGTCCAAGAAGAAGACAAACGGTCGTAGACGAACAAATCCTCACAACTCCGGAACGAAACCGAAGCTAACGAGAGAAGCAACCCGGAAAGAAACAAACAACATAGTAAACACACAAGCATAAACAAGTCATGATGCACAAACAAGTATGATGCATGTCCGGTTTAATGAGGCATGGCATGGCAAAGTGCAACAAACAATACTACAAGTTAAATGGAGCTCAATATGCAACGGGTTGCATATTAACAAAACACCACATCAATTATTTAGTTTAATCTCGGTTATGAACACAACAATGTTAAATGTTGTTAAACATGTCAAGGGTTGTAACAAAAGTAAACTAAATAGTTAGGCAAGTTTAAATGAGGCCAGATATAACAAACAAGAAATCCGGAAAATCCCCAATGCAAATTATGAATTTGCTACTGTTCTGCCCTAAAACATATTTTAAAGTTATTAAACAGGAAAATAAAATGGACCATGTTAATCTAGGCATTTTTCCACCCCATTTACATATAAAGAACATTTAAAACCGAGCTACGGTTATTTAGTTATGAATAAAATCATTTTAGCATGGCATTTATGCAAATTAATGTAAACAACATTTTAAACATTTTAAACATGGATGCAAAAGGCAAAATATGAAACTAGATGAAATTCTAAGCATTTTACATATATAATCTGTTTTAATCCGATGCATGGTTAATTAAATATTGATGCATGAACATTAAGGGGGTTTTCTGCAAAACTGGCAGTCTCTAGAAAAATAACTAAATTCGCAGAACTGAAAAAAAAAGGTACACGGGCCGAATCTGGCTGGCTCGAATGTGCACAGGAGAGGGATCTGGAGGGGGCTGCTCACCCTGGGCCTTGGCCCGGTTCGGTGGAGGCAGCAAGCCGGCAGGGCAAGCGGGCCGGCTGGATCTGTGAAGGGAGGCTGGTGCTGGGCCTCGGTCAACTGACGAAGAGGAGGCGGCCCAAGGGCGCGGAGGCGCGGTCAACAGCGGGCGAGCGAAGCGGGCGAGCTGCTCTGCTCGTTCTGAAGAACAGAAACATCAGCTCACCCATGGCGATGCAGAAGACGGCGACGGCGGGACTGGGACGAGCACTCCGGTGAGGGCGCGGAGGCCGGCAGGCGCGGATCTGGGCGGCGGGAGCCCTTCTCCGATGATGGTGGCGCCGGCTGGTGCTCTTGTTCGAGGCAAGGACAGAGAGAGATGAATTCAGAGGGAGGAGGAAGAATGAGGGAAGGAGGCGGGGCATGGCGCTGGACCTGTGGCCGCCGGCGGCGATGCTTGCAGGGAGGTCCGGCGACCTGGGGAAATGGATTCGGGCGGCGAGGAGCTCCTGTGCAGCACGGGAGTCCGCCTCCTGGTGGCTTGCACGGGCTGCAGGAGGGAGGCGCGGGGTCGCGAGGCCAAGGCAGGGGAACGGCGAGGCGGAGGGCGCCGGGAACGGGGCAGATTTGGCGAGGGGAGGCGGATCAGAGGCAAACCGGCGGCGTCCGGATCCTCTTGGCAGCCTTGCCGTTCGTCCATGGAGGTCCCCTGTCCAAAGGAAACGAGCAGAGGGATGAGCAGAGGGAGAGGAAAACAGAGAGGGAAAAGAAGGGGAAGGGAAATGGGGGAAAAGAGACGGCGGCGAGGGGCTCTGGCCTGGTGCAGTGCCACGCGGGAAGGAGGGCGCCGGATCCACCGGACCGGGTCGAGGCAAGGGGCGCCATGGATGTGGTCGGAGGCTACAAGGTGGAGGCCGAGAGGAATTTTTGGATTGGGGGCTCGGGCATCTAGAACGAGGAGGAGGGAGAGCGCTGGTTGGGTGGAGAAGGATCGGGAGGGGATCCCGAGAGGGTTTGGTCGGGTGGCGGTGGAGGGAACGGGAGGATGGGACAAGGCGCCTAGGATCTAGGGTTGGATATATATATAGGTAGGGGATGGTAGGGACTAATCCGGTCCGTCCGATTATAATCGGGCGGTCGTAAATAAATAGGTTAGATAGCCCGAATAATAAAACGAAGATATTTTGTAGATGTTTGGGGATGATCCGGACACAGCGGTAATGACTGTCCGAGTCGGGTCCGGGACAGCTTTCGGGCGCTCGTGTGAGGGGTTCGATGCACTGTGCAGAGAGGGTTTCGGACCGCGCGATCGCATCGGGCAACTCCGGAAGCGAAGAGGGGAAGGAGGATGGACTAGGTGGGCTGTGCAGACGGTCTCGAGCTGAGAGAAGAGAAGAGAGGGAGGCCCGGCGACTGTTTCCGGAGACCGAAAACGTCCGACGTTAGACCGGCTACTATTGCCGCTATATTTATCAGTTGGGATGTCAAACGGACTCCGAATGCGATGAAACTTGGCAGGCGGTCTACTGACAACAAAACGACACCGCATGCCAACTTTCAACCCATTCCGAGAACATTTTTCGGCCACTAATAAAATAATATTTCGGACGTGCCGCGGGCGCGTGCAAGTGTGGTTGGGCTCAAAACGGACAACGGAAGGAACGAGGAGACCGGGACGGATGCAAGTTTTGAAAACATGATGATGCAATGATGACATGATGAAATGCAACATGCGAGCCAATGACAAGACAACAACAACGAATAACTGAACGACACCTGGCACATCGGTCTCGGGGCATTACAACCATGTCACATCACAACATGCCCTGCAAAAACAAGTTAGACGTCCTCTACTTTGTTCTTGCAAGTTTTACGTGGCTGCTACGGGCTTCTAGCAAGAACTGTTCTTACCTATGCAACAAAACCACAAAGATTTTCATCAAATGTGTTTTTTAACCTTCAACAAGGACCGGCCATAGTCAAACTCGATTCAACTAAAGTTGGAGAAACAGACAATCGCCAGCCACCTGTGTGCAAAGCACGTCGGTAGAACCGGTCTCATGCACGTGGTCATGTAATTTTGGTCCGCGCCGCTTCATCCAACAATGCCGCCGAATCAAAGTAAGATGTTGGTGGTAAGCAGTATGACTATTATCACCCACAACTCTTCGTGTTCTACTCGTGCATATCATCTACGCATAGACCTGGCTCGGATGCCACTGTTGGGGAACGTAGCATGCAATTTCAAAAAAATCCTACGATCATGCAAGATCTATCTAGGAGATGCATGGCAACGAGACACGGAGAGTGTGTCCACGTACCCTCATAGACCGAAAGTGGAAGCGTTGATTTAACATGGTTGATGTAGTCAAACATCTTCACGATCCAACTCATCCAAGTACCGAACGTATGGCACCTTCGTGTTCAACAAATGTTCAGCTCGATGACATCCCTTGAACTCTTGATCCAGTAGAGGGTCGAGGGAGAGTTCCGTCAGCATGACGGCGTGGTGACGGTGATGGTGATGTGATCCGTGTAGGGCTTCTCCTAAGCACAACGACGCTATGACCGGAGGAGTAAACTGTGGAGGGGGGCACCGCACACGGCTAAGAGAACAATTGATGTGCCTTTGGGGTGCCCCCCGCCCCCATATATAAAGGAGGGGAGGAGGAGGTGGCCGGCCCTAGGGGTGGCACGCCATGGGGGGGTTCCTACTAGGACTCCACTCCTAGTAGGATTCGCCCCCCTTCCTTCTAACAGAGAGGGGAAAGGGGAAAGAGGGGAGAGGGAGAAGGAAAGGGGGGCGCCCCCGCCCCTTGTCCAATTCAGATTGGGCAGGGGGAGGCGCGCGCCTCCTCTTGTGGCCTTCCTCCCTCTCTCCACTATGGCTCAAGAGGCCCATTAACTTTCCGGGGGGTCCGGTAACCTCCTAGTACTCCAAAAAATCTCTAAACCTCTTCGAGACCATTTCGGTGTCCGTATATAACCTTCCAATATATTAATCTTTACCTCTCGACTATTTTGAGACTCCTCGTCGTGTCCGTGATCTCATCCGGGACTCTAAACAAACTTCGGTTACTAAAACACATAACTCATAATACAAATCGTCATCGAATGTTAAGCGTGCGGACCCTACAGGTTCGAGAACTATGTAGACATGACCGAGACACATCTCTGGTCAATAACCAATAACAGAACCTGGATGATCATATTGGTTCCTACATATTATACGGAGATCTTTATCGGTCAAACCACACAACAACATATGTCATTCCCTTTGTCATCGGTATGTTACTTGCCCAAGATTCGATCAACGATATCATCATACCTAGTTCAATCTCATTGCCGACAAGTCTCTTTACTCGTTCCGTAATGCATCATCCCGCAACTAACTCATTAGTCACATTGCTTGCAAGTCTTATAGTGATGTCATTACTAAGAGGGCCCAGAGATACCTCTCCGATACACGGAGTGACAAATCCTAATCTTGATCTATGCTAACCCAACAAACACCTTTGGAGACACCTGTAGAGCATCTTTATAATTACTCAGTTACGTTGTGACATTTGATAGCACACAAGGTGTTCCTCCGGTATTCGGGAGTTGCATAATCTCATAGACAGAGGAATATGTATAAGTCATGAAGAAAGCAATAGCAATAAAACTAAACGATCATAATACTATGCTAACGGATGGGTCTTGTCCATCACATCATTCTCTAATGATGTGATCCCGTTCATAAAATGACAACACATGTCTATGGTCAGGAAACTTAACCATCTTTGATTAACGAGCTAGTCAAGTAGAGGCATACTAGGGACACTCTATTTGTCTATGTATTCACACATGTACTAAGTTTCCGGTTTAATGCAATTCTAGCATGAATAATAGACATTTATCATGATATAAGGAAATATAAGTAACAACTTTATTATTTCCTCTAGGGCATATTTACTTCACATTTATCCTATTGCTGATAGTAGATGGGTAAGTCCCGTTCATTGTGTCCCTAAGAAGGGAGGTATTACTGTTGTTCCTAATGATAAGAATGAGTTGATTCCACAAAGAATTGTTATTGGTTATAGAATGGTAATTGATTTTCACAAATTGAATAAAGCTACTAGAAAAGATCATTACCCTCTACCTTTTATTGATCAAATGCTAGAAAGACTATCCAAACATACACATTTTTGCGTTCTAGATGGTTATTCTGGTTTCTCTCAAATACATGTGTCAAAATATGATCAGGAGAAGACGACTTTTACTTTCCCTTTCGGTAACTTTGCTTATAGATATATGCCTTCTAGTTTATGCAATGCACCTGCTACCTTCCAAAGATGTATGACTGCTATATTCTCTGATTTTTGTGAAAAGATTGTTGAGGTTTTCATGGATGATTTCTCCGTTTACGGAACTTCTTTTGATGATTGCTTAAGCAACCTTGATCGAGTTTGCAGAGATGTGAAGAAACTAATCTTGTCTTGAATTGGGAGAAGTGCCACTTTATGGTTAATGAAGGTATTGTCTTGGGGCATAAAATTTCTGAAAGAGGTATTGAAGTTGATAAAGCTAAAGTAGATGCTATTGAAAAGATGTCGTGTCCTAAAGATATCAAAGGTATGAGAAGTTTCCTTGGTCATGCTGGTTTCTATAGGAGGTTTATTAAAGACTTCTCTAAAATTTCTAGGCCTCTCACTAATCTCTTGCAAATAGATGTTCCTTTTGTTTCTGATGATGATTGTGTAGCAGCATTTGAAATACTTAAGAAAGCCTTGATTTCTGCACCTGTTGTTCAACCACCTGATTGGAATTTACCCTTTGAAATTATGTGAGATGCTAGTGATTATGTTGTTGGTGTTGTTCTAGGGCAAAGAGTTAATAAGAAATTGAATGTTATTCATTATGCTATTAAAACTCTAGACAGTGCCCAGAGAAATTAGGCTGCAACTGAAAAAGAAGTTTTAGCAGTTGTATTTGCTTGTGATAAGTTCAGATCTTATATTGTTGATTCCAAAGTAATTGTTCACAATGATCATGCTGCTATTAAATATCTTATGGAAAAGAAAGATGATAAGCCTAGACTTATTAGATGGGTTCTCTTGTTACAAGAATTTGATTTGCATATTATTGATAGAAAGGGAGGTGAGAACTCTGTTGCAGACAACTTGTCTAGGTTAGAGAATGTTCTTGCTGGCCCACTGCCTATTTATGATAGCTTTCCTGATGAACAATTAGCTATCATAAATGCTTCTCGTAATACTCCATGGTATGCTGATTATGCCAATTATATTGTTGCTAAATTTATACCACCTAGTTTCACATACCAGCAAAAGAAACAGTTTTTCTATGATTTAAGACATTACTTTCGGGATGACCCACACCTTTATAAAGGAGTAGATTTTTTTGAAATAAACATGTACTTTATTAATTAGAAATAATAGTTACATTGTCAATAAGTAAATGAACAATATCTCTCATAGGCTCCTCAAACCAGTCTGTAGTGGATGAAAATTTTGCTAGCCTAGCAATTTCATGAGCCACCTTATTTGCTTCCCTATTACAATGTCCAAATCTAACAAGCGAAAAATCACAAGCTATGAAATAGCAATCATCGAACACTGCTGCCGCCGCTCCCGCCGAATGTCGTCCATTTTTCATTACTTCAATCACCTGCATATTGTCAGAATTAACAGGAAGATGATTGCATCCCGCCTTTTGTGCAAGGGATAGGCCGAATCTTAGAGCCAAAGCTTCTGCTGTTAATACGTCAGCACACCAATCAATCCTCTAGTTTCCACCAACAATGAATATTCCATTATCATCTCTAAGAACAGCCCCAACTGTGCCCCTAAGTAAATCATGGTCATAAGAGGCGTCAACATTAAGCTTAACAAGACCCATAGGAGGTCTTCCCCATCCTCTTGATTTACTAGTTGCCTTAGGGGAGTGTGCATTAACATAGTTAGCCGTTATAGCCCGGGCACTCATGGAAATTTGGTTTGCATCTTCAAACTTTCCTTCATGAACCAGTTTACATCTATCCCACCATAAGTACTATGCTATAACAGCGACCAGTTCACGTGTTTTTTGAGAACCCACTATCACTAATTCATGTTCTGGCATAAGTAGTAAGAATTCCAAGACCGCCTCTCCCGCACGATCAGTAGCACATGCTTTATTGATCACCTAATGTAGTCCTAACTTACCCCATACCTCCTTTGCCTTTTGACACATGAATAAAATGTGTTTTGTATCTTTTGCCCCCTTCGAGCATGATGGGCAATTGGGCGAAACTTTCATGTGTCTATTAGCAAGTGTAACCCGACATGGGAGGGTTCCATGCAAGGTATGCCAGATGAAAATTTTAACCTTCGCCACACAAGATAATTTCCAAACCTTACCCCAGATAGGATTAGCATTGATTCTTCCCATACAATCAGCGTGTTGCAATTTTGTTTCATGTTGCTTGTTCCATTCCTCCAAATAAGCTGACTGTACAGTGAAAACACCATTTTTTGTATAACTCCAAACAATGAAATCCGACATATTATGCATCGGGAGGGGAATTGCGAGCACCCTTTGAGCATCAATTGGGCACAACGTTTGTCTCACCAAATCTTCATCCCAAGAATTCGTGACCGGATCAATGAGATCAGAAACCCTTGACAAAAGGTGCCCCCTTCTCGGAGTAATGACCCTCCTATTCGCACAATTTGGGATCCATGCATCTCCCCAAATATTAATATTTTGTTCATTTCCAACCCGCCAGATATAACCATTTCTTAGCGAGTTTACTCCCGCCATAACACTTTGCCAAGTAAAGAGGAGGCTTTTCTTAGTTTTGCATTCATTAAATCCCCATCCAGAAAATATTTAGCTCTTAGGATCAATGCACATAAGGACTCAGGATTATCAATCAAGCACCATGCCTGTTTGTCTAACAAAGCCAGATTGAAACAATGTATATCTCTAAAACCCATACCTCCTTGATTTTTTGGTACACACATCTTCCACCATGCCATCCAATGCATTCTCTTCTCGTTGTCCTCATCACCCCATCAAAATTGAGACATCGCGTCGATAATTCCTTTAAAAAATTTAAGGAATTTTAAAGACGGACATGGCATAAGCTGGGATAGCTTGTACAACAGATTTGTGCAATATTTCCTTTCCTCCAACGGATAACAATTTTTCTTTCCATCCACTTATTTTAATGATAATTCGACCAATCAGGAATTGGAAACAACCACTTATGTCCATACCAACATTTGCAGGGAAACCCAAATATTTATCATTTAGTGCTTCGGTCATAATATTCAGAATTGTACAAATTTGGGCTTATCTTCCACCTTTGTATTGGGACTAAAGAAAATACTAGACTTTTCAACACTTACCATTTTCCCCAAGGAGGCACAATATAAATCCAAAACAGATTTCAAAGCCTCTGCATTCATAGCATTTGCTTTCATAAGGATTAGAGAATCATCCACAAAGAGAAGGTTTGAAATCGATGGTGCATCTCTACTGACCTTTATTCCAGAAATATTTCCATTCTCCTCTGCATTTGCTAAGAGAGCAGTTAGTCCCTCCATACATAGTAAGAATAAGTATGGAGAGAGAGGATCTCCTTGACTCAATGCTCTAGTGGGTTTAAAACTCTTAGTTTCTTCCATATTGAAACGAAGACGATATTCCACAGAGGATACACATTGCATAATAAGATTTACCGAATTCTCTTGGAAACCCAGTTTCAGCATAATTTCTTTCCAAAAAGACCACTCTACTCGGTCATACGCTTTGTGCATGTCCAATTTGATAGCGCATAGGCCCTCTTTACCATTCTTTTTTTCTTAATTGTATGAAAGCACTCATATGCCACTAGAATATTATCAGTAATCATATGTCCGGGCACAAACGCACTCTGGGTCATGCTAATAATTTCTAAAAGGATTATCTTCAAGCGTGCCACAATCATTTTTTAGATAACTTTATAAACCACATTGCATAAACTTATAGGTCTGAATTGAGTTACCTTTTCCGGAGAATTAACCTTTGGAATCATTACTATTGCAATATCATTCCAGCCCTCAGGTATAGAACAAGTGTTTACCGCCTGGAGTACCTCTTTTGTTAGGTCATCCCCCAACATAGACCAAAATCTTTTATAAAAAAAACAGCATGCAGACCATCCGGACCTGGTGCTTTTAAATCTCCAATATCAAAGATTGCCTTTTGTACATCCTCTTCTGTATAAGGGGCTAGAAGGGCTTTATTCAGGTATGCAAATCCACATGCACCGCCCTAGTACGCTCAGCGAGAGACGGTCCGATACCTAACATCTTCGCTTTTTCCCATGTTGTACGTACAATTTCTACCACTGTCTCTTCTATGAGCCAACAAGCTTAAAACTGTTTTACTCGTCTTCCAAATTGATTAAACATGTTACCATCATAATATTCCGTATACAAGACAAGGGGTCGATGATCAGAATGGACATGTTCTTCGTTTATGATTGCAGCCCGTGGGAATTTGTTCACCCACTCCACATTACAAACCCCACGATCAAGTCTCTCCCTAATCTCGCCTCTTCTCCAAGTGAAGCGATCACCAATATAGCCCATATCTTCGAGGCCGCATTCTCCTAAGCAATTACGAAACTCTCTCATCATTGCATTAGGCCTCACATTCCCTCCCTCTTTTCCTGAAGATAGTAAAATTTCATTGAAATCTCACAATATTACCCAAGGGTGACCCCCCTTATTATGCAGATTGTGAATATCGTCCCAAGAAAGATTACGCTCATTCCAGTTCGAATAACCATAAAAACCCGTAAAATGCCATTGTACAACATTTGCATTCATGAAAAGAACATCAATAAAATGAGCCGACTCATAGTTCAAAATGACTTTATTCATCTTTTGATAAAACAAAACGAGGCCGCCGGCTCGACCATCACTTTCCACTACAAACATTGAATTGAAATTTAAAACACGACGTAGCTCATCGGCTTTACATTTATTCAAATGAGACTCAGAAAGGAAAATCAGCTCCGCCTTGACACGCCCTTGAAAGTACAAGAGCTCACGAACTGCCGTGGGGGAGAGCATACCACGGCAGTTCCATCCTATGATTTTCATTTGGCCCGGCAGACCTCCTCCTCGGAGGCTGCCGATGCGCCATCATCTCCAACAGATTGCCTCCTCTCTTGCACATAAGCTTCATCTTTCCCTTCTACTTCTCTAGCTACATGTGTGGTACCCCCATTCCCGTTCCTCACTGCTTCCACTCTACCCAGACACACTCTCTTAGAAGAGACACTTATATCTCCATACAAAATACGCTCATAGCTATCCATCATTTTTTCAAAGGAAAAATCTACTTCACTACCAGCCGGTGGCGCATCAAAAAAATTCTTCCTCCTTTTACCTATGATATTTTTGCGAGCTTCGTCTGACCTCTCAGTTCCTCTCTCCTTCCTCTCTTTCATCCCCTTACCCTTTTGCTTGACGTGCATGGGTGTCTTTTTAGCACTAAAAATGAAAGCAGTACTAGTGTTTGTATTTATAGTGGCCAGCCTTGCAGCAACCACTTCTAAGAGTGCCTCCAGCACACCCCGTTTGAACAGGAGCTGTTCGGAGTAATCTGGGACAACAAAACCTGGAGAAGAGGCACAATTAACAGCACCCATTGGCTGCATCCCCTGGCCCTCCTGTCCGGCTGGGTTCTGCCAAGAAACAGCAGCTTCAGGGTCACTTTGGGAGCTCCAGGTCCACCCAAACGTACTTGTACCTAGCCCTCCTGGCCAGGCAGTACATACGGGAGGGAAACTCCCCCCACCACCAGGCCAAGACCCTCCTGGCCAAGCCTGGTAGTGGTGGTTTGAGCAGTAGCCCGATCCACCTGACCAAGATCAGTGCCAGCAAAGGTGTTGAGGGGCGCCACAATAGCCCGGCCCTCCTGACCGAGCGGTGGCGCACCTGAATTGTAGACCCCCTTTGCCAGTAGCTCCAATCCCTCCTGGCCAAGGTTGGACCTGTCAAGAGGGGCTCCTTCTAGGTCCTCCTGACCCGGCGCAGCACCAAGGGAGGCCCGCTGGGGGGCGACAAGAGCTCGACCCTCCTGGCCGAGCAAGTGGCCCACCTGGGCCGTCGTCGCGGGTGTCGCGGCACCCTTGTCCATCACCGTGAGATCACTCACAGCTTTGGTCACCTTGACCACCATTCCCTCCGTGGTTCTAGATATGATATTGTTACTTGAGCCACTGAACATAAGAGTTCTTCTATGTGACACTTGACCCTTCCAGTAAGCATCCACACTAAGGTTTTTTTGGAACAGATGCCACTCTCCTATCCTTAGGGATCCCACAGAACCTCTCAGACATGTGTCCTACGAGCCCACAACACTCACAATAGGATGGTAGTTTTTCATATCTGACATCATACTGAATACTCTCTTTACTACCTAAGGGCGTGAATTCTACTTTACTTTTGAGAGGCTCATGTAATGGAATTTTAACATGCACACGCAGGTAATTTTCTACTATCATGTGATTCCGATGAGAGACAGAAATCACCTTCCCAATATGGCCCCCTAGAGACCGACCAACACTCCTAGTTTTCAATTCAAACGGGAGGTCACGAACATGTGCCCATATGGCCATGACTCCGAGGTCAACTTGCGCCGGGACGCCCATGCCATCAAACTCAACGAAGATAATGTCGTCGCGCTTGTAGTGCCACGCTGGGCCTTCAGGACGAAATGCTTATCCTCCTCGGAGGTGAAGTTGAGGATGAAACGATCGTCCTCGCTGGCCAATTCTTGAATAGTAACCACACCTTGCAACTTCCATGCCGAACAATCACGGAGTTCATCCACAAGGATTTGTGTATTTACTTGGAAGGGCGATAGGAGACGCCCCACCACCAGGAATCCGCTAACCGCCCTTCGTGCAGCCTCCAAGCTGATGATCAGCGAAGAAACATCACCTCGGGGGCGCCTCGGCATGCACCTCCCCTCACTGTCTGGTGTAGGAGGCAGAACAGAGAGGTCACCCCCTTAAATG
>NC_041388.1:126246155-126309117 GCF_002162155.2 Triticum dicoccoides | reverse complement strand
TCTCTCCCTTCTCTTTCACTGCCTCCCCTCTCTTCTCCATGTCCCTCCCGGCCAAGAAAGATGAACCCGAAAGGAGGAACAGGGTAGAAAGACACTTTTTCCCTCTATGATATGAACTGGAGAAATGAGACGCAGTTTCCTGGAGCTAATATAGCTCTTGTTCTCTCCCGAGTTTGCAACAAACGGGACAAAATTTGTGCACTTAACAAAGAATAATAGGTCTTTAATTGGCAGTTTCCAACATAATATCCCGCTATTTCTCCCTTCCCCCTCTTTATTATTATGTTAAAATGATCAATTTCCCGTTTTCCCTCTCTCTCATTAACAACTGTAAGGAAAATACACTCCGGCAGATTGCAGCAATAATCTGCTGTATATGTCAACCCACTAATTACACCCTTTCCTATGATTTCACAAAGATCATCAATCTCCTAAGACCTCCCTATTTCCTTACCGAAATTCGAGAAAC
The DNA here is from genome assembly GCF_002162155.2 of Triticum dicoccoides. NCBI lineage: Eukaryota > Viridiplantae > Streptophyta > Magnoliopsida > Poales > Poaceae > Triticum > Triticum dicoccoides. The sequence goes on along the minus strand of NC_041388.1, from coordinate 126,308,648 downwards.
AAATCTCAGGCGAAACAGAGAGCAAATCACTCGAACCTGTCTCCCCGACGCGCTCCTTCTCTTCGAGAGGCGAGGCCATCTCCTTCCCCCTTGCTCCCTGTAAAATCACCGAGGGACTCGCCTTGATGCCCTTGTATTCGCCGGGCTTCGCTCCCACCAGATCAACGCCAATCTCGCCTTGATTCCCGCTGAAGAGCTCCTCTACCTGGAGCTTCATCCGCTCCCAAAGTCTCTTCCGATCTAGAGCGGATCGGTAGATTCTCCTTGCCTCGGCCTTAACCACGCTCCACTCCACTGCCTTGGAAAGTCCCACGATGGAGCCCACCCTCCATTGTCCCCTCCCTTCGCCAGACTGACCGCCGGACCCTCTGCCTCCATCTTCGACCCTCACTCTATCTCTGTCGCTGCCAGATCGCCAGGCGATCGCAGGATCTTTTTTTCCTCCACTCCCTCTCTCTCTTCCTCTGATCGTGCTATAAAGAAGGATTAGATGGTGTTATTAGACGTAGTGTACCTGAGCACGAACAGGGACAGATCCTACGCAAGTGCCACTCCGAGTCTATAGACGACACCACGCTAGAGATAGAACTACACACAAGGTATTGCAATCCGGTTTTTATTGGCCTACTCTCTTCAAGGATGCTCGTAAGTTTGTCTTCTCTTGTGATGACTGCCAAAGAATTGGCAATATTAGTAGACGTCAGGAGATGTCTAGGAATTATTCATGTGTTATTGAACCATTTGATGTTTGGGGCTTTGATTATATGCGACCTTTTCCTTCCTCTAATGGGTATACACATATTTTAGTTGTTGTTGATTACGTTACTAAGTGGGTATAAGCTACTCCAACTAGTAGTGTTGTCGGTGCACCAAACCCTGGGTCTGCTGACCAACTGTGCACATGCACAAGATCAAGATTGACGCACCAGCTTAAGCCAGAGATTGGAAAACCACGAGATTTGAAGAACCAACATGCAGCTCAGAAGGACCAAGATTCAACCTAAGGAGCAGGATATCGACAAGAGAAGGGCCTTCCTTGCTAGGTAGGTGAGCCTGGCAAGGGGCGAGGCCACCACCAGAAGCAAGCAACCAAGGCTCCCCGGCAGAGCCTGCCGAGGCTCGCGGGGACAGAACCGCCCCACCAACCACTCAAGTACGACTCACGTTGTCAATTAGTGCGGTGTCAAGCCACAAGATGATTAAGTGGCAACCATTTCCTACAGAGAAGCCTATATATGACACCCGTCCTGCGACGTGTCAAGAGGGCAAGTGCGGAGCTGGCAAGATAGCCCGGCAGGCCTTGCCAGGCGCCCAGTGATGTGACACTAAGCGGCGCATTTAATGTGCCCTGTCAGCCCGCAGAGTTAGGTATGATAGCACTATTTGCTATCATATCAATGGATAATGACCACTTTGCCAGTGCAGTGACCCCTTAATCTATAAAAGGAGGCCCATGGCACTCGTAGGAGGGGTTAGAAGGTTGGAAAGTTGACAACCCCAAGCCACCACACGCACGTAGTCGGCACGGGCAAACCTTGCCGGGCAAGTGTACTACACACCACCACATTCATTATCCCATCAATCCACTAAAGCAGGAGTAGGGTCTTACGCCTCGCGGTGGCCCGAACCTGGGTAAATTGGTTGTGTCCTCTCTGCCGCGCTGCCGTACACCGGTCTGCTCTTTGTGCAATGCGTCGTCCCCCTGCCAAACCAACAAGGGGCCACCCGGTCCCATAGGTGGCCGCGGAAATCCCGCGACATCTTTGGCGCGCTAGGTAGGGGGAGCGCTTGCGCAAACCTGAAAGTGTACACCGCGCGTCATCTTCCTCGACATTTTCATCCTTGACGGCGCCATCGACCATGCCGCCCAAGAAGAAATCTGGCACCTCGGCCCATCCATCCACCTCGAAGGCTCCTCCGCCCGCGACCTCCAACGCTGCGGGGGAAACGGGAGCTCGCGAGGACATGGACGCCACTGGGGGCGTGGTTGGAGCAGGTGGCACCGTTACCACCTCTCCCGCGGCTGACACGGGGACCAAAGCTGCCAGAGGAGAATAGCATCAGCGGCGTCTTGACAGTCAAGATCTGCAAGGTGCGGGCGAGGGGGTCATTCCATCCGCGCCCCCTCTTCTCGCCGACGAGCACAGCTGCAGCAACGGTGCTCAGTCCGAGGCGAGCCATCGCCCTCCGGTCGCCCCCATCCTGGAAGCGGCCGCGGCGCATGCACCTCCTCCCGGACGAGCCAACCAAGCCGATGCGCTCAATAGAGCCGCTGACCTTCGAGCGCCACCACCGCGCGACCCCATTGCCCCGGTGGTCGCCCCACCGTAGCGTGGGCGGGGTGCCGCCACCGCTGGCACCATCTGGAGCCATGTGATGGTGCGGTCGATGTCATCGACATCCATGCCAAGCACGGCCACAGAGGCCATGGCGCGAGCTCAGTTATTACTGAGGTTCCTGTCTGCAGCCGAGCAGATGGATGAGTGGCACGCCACCATCCAAAGCCTGCTCGGTTTTGCCGAAGCTGGGGGCTCACGACGAGCTTGCCCACTGCAGCCTCCCCAAGAAATAGCCACCGCCTACGCCGCTAGCCGTACGAAGGGGGCCGTCCCCACGTTTCAGTCCCCGCCACGGCAGCCGGTGAGGGCGCAACATAATCGAGACCCCGACAACGTCTCAATGACCTCTTCTGACCCGCGAGCACGTCCAGGCCAACATCGAACCCCTGAGGACATGCAATGGGGGGACATGGGTGTCGTCGCCAAACGGCACCGCAACAATCCCCACCAGACCGACGGGTGCGACAGCCTCAACGTCGACGAGCCTGCGCTCGATGTTGGCGGTGTTGGGGAACGTAGTAATTTCAAAAAAATTCCTACGCACACACAAGATCATGGTGATGCATAGCAATGAGAGGGGAGAGTGTGATCTACGTACCCTAGTAGATCGACAACGGAAGCGTTTGGTTGATGTAGTCGTACGTCTCCACGACCCGACCGATCAAGCACCGAAACTACGGCACCTCCGAGTTCTAGCACACATTCAGCTCGATGACGATCCCCGGACTCCGATCCAGCAAAGTGTCGGGGATGAGTTCCGTCAGCACGATGGCGTGGTGATGATCTTGATGCACTACCGTCGCAGGGCTTCGCCTAAGCACCGCTACAATATTATCGAGGACTATGGTGGAAGGGGGCACCGCACACGGCTAAGAATATGATCACGTGGATCAACTTGTGTGTCAAGGGGTGCCCTCTGCCCCCGTATATAAAGGATCAAGGGGAGGAGGCCGGCCGGCCCTCTATGGCGCGCCAAGGAGGAGTCCTCCTCCTAGTAGGAGTAGGACTCCTACTAGGAGGGGGAAACAAGTGGGGAGGGAGAGGGAAAGGGGGGCGCTGCCCCCCCTCTCCTAGTCCAATTCGGACCAGGGGGAGGAGGCGCGCGGCCCACCTTTGGCTGCCCCTCTCTCTCTCCACTAAGGCCCATATGGCCCATTACTTCTCCCGGGGGGGTTCCGGTAACCCTCCGGCTCTCCGGTTTTCTCCGAAATCACCCGGAACACTTCCGGTGTCCGAATATAGCCGTCCAATATATCAATCTTTATGTCTCGACCATTTTCGAGACTCCTCGTCATGTCTGTGATCACATCCGGGACTCCGAACTAACTTCGGTACATCAAAACTCATAAACTCATAATATAACTGTCATCGAAACCTTAAGCGTGCGGACCCTACGGGTTCGAGAACAATGTAGACATGACCGAGACACGTCTCCAGTCAATAACCAATAGTGGAACCTAGATTCTCATATTGGCTCCCACATATTCTACGAAGATCTTTCTCGGTCAGACCGCATAACAACATACGTTGTTCCCTTTTGTCATCGGTATGTTACTTGCCCGAGATTCGATCGTCGGTATCTCAATACCTAGTTCAATATCGTTACTGGCAAGTCTCTTTACTTGTTCCGTAATACATCATCTCACAACTAACTCATTAGTTGCAATGCTTGCAAGGCTTATGTGATGTGCATTACCGAGAGGGCCCAGAGATACCTCTCCGACAATCGAAGTGACAAATCCTAATCTCGAAATACGCCAACCCAACATGTACCTTTGGAGACACCTGTAGAGCACCTTTATAATCACCCAGTTACGTTGTGACGTTTGGTAGCACACAAAGTGTTTCTCCGATAAACGGGAGTTGCATAATCTCATAGTCATAGGAACATGTATAAGTCATGAAGAAAGCAATAGCAACATACTAAACGATCGGGTGCTAAGCTAATGGAATGGGTCATGTCAATCAGATCATTCACCTAATGATGTGATCCCGTTAATCAAATAACAACTCTTTGTTCATGGTTAGGAAACATAACCATCTTTGATTAACGAGCTAGTCTAGTAGAGGCATACTAGTGACACTCTGTTTGTCTATGTATTCACACATGGATTATGTTTCCGGTTAATACAATTCTAGCATGAATAATAAACATTTATCATGATATAAGGAAATAAATGATTACTTTATTATTGCCTCTAGGGCATATTTCCTTCAGTCTCCCACTTGCACTAGAGTCAATAATCTAGTTCACGTCGCCATGTGATTCAACACTAAGAGTTCACATCACCATGTGATTAACACCCATAGTTCACATCGTCATGTGACCTATACCCAAAGGGTTTACTAGAGTCAATAATCTAGTTCACATCATTTATGTGATTAACACCCAAAGAGTACTAAGGTGTGATCATGTTTTGCTTGTGAGATAATTTTAGTCAACGGGTCTGTCACATACAGATCCGTAAGTATTTTGCGAATTCTATGTCTACAATGCTCTGCATGGAGCTACTCTAGTTAATTGCTCCCACTTTCAATATGTATCTAGATCGAGACTTAGAGTCATCCAGATCTGTGTCAAAACTTGCATCGACATAACTTTTTACGACGAACCTTTTGTCACCTCCATAATCGAGAAATATTTCCTTATTCCACTAAGGATAATTTTGACCAATGTCCAGCGATCTACTCTTAGATCACTATCGTACTCCCTTGATTAACACAGTGTAGGGTATACAATAGATCTGGTACACATCATGGCATACTTTATAGAACCTATGGCTGAGGCATAGGGAATGACTTTCATTCTCTTCTATCTTCTGCTGTGGTCGGGCTTTGAGTCTTACTCAATTTCATACCTTGTAACACAGCCAAGAACTCTTTCTTTGACTGTTCCATTTTTGAACTACTTCAAAATATTGTCCAGGTATGTACTCATTGAAAAAACTTATCAAGCATCTTGATCTATCTCTATAGATTTTGATGCTCAATATGTAAGCAGCTTCACCGAGGTCTTTCTTTGAAAAAATTCTTTCAAAACACTCCTTTATGCTTTGCAGAATAATTCTACATTATTTCCGATCAACAATATGTCATTCACATATACTTATCAGAAATACTGTAGTGCTCCCACTCACTTTCTTGTAAATACAGGCTTCACCGCAAGTCTGTGTAAAACTATATGCTTTGATCAACTTATCAAAACGTATATTCCAACTCCGAGATGCTTGCACCAGTCCATAAATGGATCGCTGGAGCTTGCACACTATGTTAGCTCCCTTTGGATCGACAAAACCTTCTGGTTGTATCATATACAACTCTTCTTCCAGAAATCCATTCAGGAATGCAGTTTTGACATCCATCTGCCAAATTTCATAATCATAAAATGCGGCAATTGCTAACATGATTCGGACAGACTTAAGCATCGCTACGGGTGAGAAGGTCTCATCGTAGTCAATCCCTTGAACCTGCCGAAAACCTTTTGCGACAAGTCGAGCTTTGTAGACAGTAATATTACCGTCAGCGTCCGTCTTCTTCTTGAAGATCCATTTATTCTCAATTGCTTGCCGATCATTGGGCAAGTCAACCAAAGTCCATACTTTGTTCTCATACATGGATCCCATCTCAGATTTCATGGCTTCAAGCCATTTTGCGGAATTTGGCTTCACCATCGCTTCTTGATAGTTTGTAGGTTCATCATGATCTAGTAGCATGACTTCCAGAACAGGGTTACCGTACCACTCTGGTGCGGATCTTACTCTGGTTGATCTACGAGGTTCAGTAGTATCTTGTTCTGAAGTTTCATGATCATCATCATTAGCTTCCTCACTAATTGGTGTAGGTGTCACAGAAACAGGTTTCTGTGATGCACTACTTTCCAATAAGGGAGTAGGTACAGTTACCTCGTCAAGTTCTACTTTCCTCCCACTCACTTCTTTCGAGAGAAACTCCTTCTCTAGAAAGTTTTCGAATTTAGCAAAAAAAGTCTTGCGGATCTGTGATAGAAGGTGTATCCAATAGTTTCCTTTGGACATCCTATGAAGATGCACTTCTTCGATTTAGGTTTGAGCTTATCAAGTTGAAACTTTTTCACATAAGCATTGCAACCTCAAACTTTAAGTAACGACAGCTTAGGTTTCTTGCTAAACCATAGTTCATACGGTGTCATCTCAAACGGATTTAGATGGTGCCCTATTTAACGTGAATGTAGCTGTCTCTAATGCATAACCCCAAAACAATAGCGGTAAATCTGTAAGAGACATCATAGATCGCACCATATCAAATAAAGTACGATTACGACGTTCGGACACACCATTACGCTGTGGTGTTCCGGGTGGCGTGAGTTGCGAAACTATTCCACATTGATTCAAATGTACACCAAACTCGTAACTCAAATATTCTCCTCCACGATCAGATCGTAGGAATTTTATTTTCTTGTTATGATGATTTTCAACTTCACTCTGAAATTCTTTGAACTTTTCAAACGTTTCAGACTTGTGTTTCATTAAGTAGATATACCCATATCTGCTCAAATCATCTGTGAAGGTCAGAAAATAACGATACCCGCCGCGAGCCTCAACATTCATCGGACCGCATACATCAGTATGTATTATTTCCAATAAGTCAGTTGCTTGCTCCATTGTTTCGGAGAACGGAGTCTTTAGTCATCTTGCCCATAAGGCATGGTTCGCAAGCACCAAGTGATTCACAATCAAGTGATTCCAAAATCCCATCAGCATGGAGTTTCTTCATGCGGTTTACACCAATATGACCTAAACGGCAGTGCCACAAATAAGTTGCACTATCATTATTAACTTTGCATCTTTTGGCTTCAATATTATGAATATGTGTATCACTACGATCGAGATCCAACAAACCATTTTCGTTGGTGTGTATGACCATAGAAAGTTTTATTCATGTAAACAGAACAACAATTGTTCTCTAACTTAAATGAATAACCGTATTGCAATAATCATGATCAAATCATATTCATTCTCAACGCAAACACCAAATAACACTTATTTAGTTTCAACACTAATCCTGAAATTATAGGGAGTGTGCGATGATGATCATATCAATCTTGGAACCACTTCCAATACACATCGTCACTTCACCCTTAACTAGTCTCTGTTTATTCTGCAACTCCCGTTTGGAGTTACTAATCTTAGCAACTGAACTAGTATCAAATACTGAGGAGTTGCTATAAACACTAGTAAAGTACACATCAATAATATGTATGTCAAATATACTTATGTTCACTTTGCCATCCTTCTTATCCGCCAATCACTTGGGGTAGTTCCGCTTCCAGTGACCAGTCCCTATGCAGTAGAAGCACTTAGTCTCAGGCTTAGGACCAGACTTGGGCTTCTTCACTTGAGCAGCAACTTGCTTACTGTTCTTCTTGAAGTTCCCCTTTTTTCTCTGCCCTTTTCTTGAAACTAGTGGTCTTGTCTACCATCAACACTTGATGTTTTTCTCGATTTCTACCTTCGTCAATTTCCGCATTACGAAGAGCTTGGGAATAGTTTCCGTTATCCCTTGCATATCATAGTTCATCACGAAGTTCTACTAACTTGGTGATGGTGACTTGAAAATTCTGTCAATCACTATCTTATATGGAAGATTAACTCCCACTTGATTCAAGCGATTGTAGTACTCAGACAATCTGAGCACATGCTCACTAGCTGAGCGATTCTCCTCCATCTTTTAGCTATAGAACTTGTTGGAGACTTCATATCTCTCAACTCGGGTATTTGCTTGAAATATTAACTTCAACTCCTGGAACATCTCATATGCTCCATGACGTTCAAAACGTCTTTGAAGTCCCGATTCTAAGCCATTAAGCATGGTGCACTAAACTATCAAGTAGTCATCATATTGAGCTAGCCAAACGTTCATAACGTCTGCATCTGCTCCTGCAATAGGTCCGTCATCTAGCGGTGCATCAAGGACATAATTCTTCTGTGCAGCAATGAGGATAAACCTCAGATCACGGATCCAATCCGCATCATTGCTACTAACATATTTCAACACAATTTTCTCTAGGAACATATCAAAATAAACACAGGGAAGCAACAACGCGAGCTATTGATCTACAACATAATTTGCAAAATACTACCATGACTAAGTTCATGATAAATTTAAGATTAATCATATTACTTAAGAACTCCCACTTAGATAGACATCCCTCTAATCCTCTAAGTGATTACGTGATCCAAATCAACTAAACCATGTCCGATCATCACGTGAGATGGAGTAGTTTCATTGGTGAACATCGCTATGTTGATCATATCTTCTATATGATTCACGCTCGACCTTTCGGTCTCCATGTTCCGAGGCCATATCTGTATATGCTTGGCTCGTCAAGTATAACCTGAGTATTCTGCGTGTGCAACTGTTTTGCACCCGTTGTATTTGAACGTAGAGCCTATCACACCCGATCATCACGTGGTGTCTCAGCACGAAGAACTTTCGCAACGGTGCATACTCAGGGAGAACACTTCTTGATAATTAGTGAGAGATCATCTTATAATGCTATCGTTAATCAAAGCAAGATAAGATGCATAAAAGATAAACATCACATGCAATCAATATAAGTGATATGATATGGCCATCATCATCTTGTGCTTGTGATCTCCATCTTCGAAGCACCGTCATGATCACCATCGTCACCGGCGCGACACCTTGATCTCCATCGTAGCATCGTTGTCGTCTCGCCAATCTTATGCTTCCACGACTATCGCTACCGCTTAGTGATAAAGTAAAGCATTACAGCGCGATTGCATTGCATACAATAAAGAGACAACCATATGGCTCCTGCCAGTTGCCGATAACTCGGTTACAAAACATGATCATCTCATACAATAAAATTTAGCATCATGTCTTGACCATATCACATCACAACATGCCCTGCAAAAACAAGTTAGACGTCCTCTACTTTGTTGTTGCAAGTTTTACGTGGCTGCTACGGACTTAAGCAAGAACCAATCTTACCTACGCATCAAAACCACAACGATAGTTTGTCAAGTTGGTGCTGTTTTAACCTTCGCAAGGACCGGGCGTAGCCACACTCGGTTCAACTAAAGTTGGAGAAACTGTCACCCACTAGCCACCTTTGTGCAAAGCATGTCGGGAGAACCGGTCTCGCGTAAGCGTACGCGTAATGTCGGTCCGGGCCGCTTCGTCCAACAATACCGCCGAACCAAAGTATGACATGCTAGTAAGCAGTATGACTTATATCGCCCACAACTCACTTGTGTTCTACTCGTGCATATAACATCAACATATAAAACCTAGGCTCGGATGCCACTGTTGGAGAACGTAGTAATTTCAAAAAAATTCCTACGCACACGCAAGATCATGGTGATGCATAGCAACGAGAGGGGAGAGTCTGATCTACGTACCCTTGTAGATCGACAACGGAAGCGTTTGGTTGATGTAGTCGTACGTCTCCACGACCCGACCGATCAAGCACCGAAACTACGGCACCTCCGAGTTCTAGCACACGTTCAGCTCGATGACGATCCCCGGACTCCGATCCAGCAATGTGTCGGGGATGAGTTCCGTCAGCACGACGGCGTGGTGACGATCTTGATGCACTACCGTCGCAGGGCTTCGCCTAAGCACCGCTACATTATTATCGAGGACTATGGTGGAAGGGGGCACCGCACACGGCTAAGAATATGATCATGTGGATCAACTTGTGTGTCAAGGGGTGCCCTCTGCCCCCGTATATAAAGGATCAAGGGGAGGAGGCCGGCCGGCCCTCTATGGCGCGCCAAGGAGGAGTCCTCCTCCTAGTAGGAGTAGGACTCCTACTAGTAGGGGGAAAGAAGTGGGGCAGGAGAGGGAAAGGGGGGCGCCGCCCCCCCTCTCCTAGTCCAATTCGGACCAGGGGGGAGGAGGCGCGCGGCCCACCTTTGGCTGCCCCTCTCTCTCTCCACTAAGGCCCATATGGCCCATTACTTCTCCGGTTTTCTCCGAAATCACCCGGAACACTTCCGATGTCCGAATATAGCCCTCCAATATATCAATCTTTATGTCTCGACCATTTCGAGACTCCTCGTCATGTCCGTGATCACATCCGGGACTCCGAACTAACTTTGGTACATCAAAACTCATAAACTCATAATATAACTGTCATCAAAACTTTGAGCGTGCGGACCCTACGGGTTCGAGAACAATGTAGACATGACCGAGACACGTCTCCAGTCAATAACCAATAGCGGAACCTGGATGCTCATATTGGCTCCCACATATTCTACGAAGATCTTTATCGGTCAGACCGCATAACAACATACGTTGTTCCCTTTTGTCATCGGTATGTTACTTGCCCGAGATTCGATCGTCGGTATCTCAATACCTAGTTCAATATCGTTACTGGCAAGTCTCTTTACTCGTTCCGTAATACATCATCTCACAACTAACTCATTAGTTGCAATGCTTGCAAGGCTTATGTGATGTGCATTACCGAGAGGGCCCAGAGATACCTCTCCGACAATCGGAGTGACAAATCCTAATCTCGAAATACGCCAACCCAACATGTACCTTTGGAGACACCTGTAGAGCACCTTTATAATCACCCAGTTACGTTGTGACGCTTGGTAGCACACAAAGTGTTTCTCCGATAAACGGGAGTTGCATAATCTCATAGTCATAGGAACATGTATAAGTCATGAAGAAAGCAATAGCAACATACTAAACGATCGGGTGCTAAGCTAATGGAATGGGTCATGTCAATCAGATCATTCACCTAATGATGTGATCCCGTTAATCAAATAACAACTCTTTGTTCATGGTTAGGAAACATAACCATCTTTGATTAACGAGCTAGTCTAGTAGAGGCATACTAGTGACACTCTGTTTGTCTATGTATTCACACATGGATTATGTTTCCGGTTAATACAATTCTAGCATGAATAATAAACATTTATCATGATATAAGGAAATAAATAATAACTTTATTATTGCCTCTAGGGCATATTTCCTTCAGGCAGGTGCCTACCCTTCGAGGTCGGCTGCCCTGCCTTTACACGAAAGTTGCGCAAGTCCATTGGCCGTCCGTTCGTACGTTCAAGCCGGAGATACTTGAGAAGTATGACGGGAGGCTGCACCCGACAGAGTTCCTGAGCATCTACACCATCGCTGTTTAGGCTGCCGGTGGAAGAGATGAGAAGGTACTTCCCTTTGGCCCTCAAGTCCAATGTGAGGTCTTGGCTGGTGCACCTACGAGAGAACTCCATTTCGTCATGGGCAGACCTGTGCCACGAGTTCATTTGTGCCTTCACCGGTGGCCACCAATAGCCCGGCAGGCCCAACGACCTGCAGCTTCTCCAGCAGAAGGAAGGAGAAACCCTCTATAAGTATTTGCAGAGATTCACTCGGGTTCATAGAAATATTCCAAATATCCATCCGGCAACTGTTATAGCAGCTTTCTAGTTGCCAGGGTTCTGATCCACGAGCACCTATGGGACCGGCGGACCGAGTCCCTTTCGGTTCGGCAGGGCGGAGGTCGCACGAAGAGCGGATCGAGGCGAAGCACACGAGCGGTTTACCCAGGTTCGGGCCGCACGGATGCGTAAAACCCTACTCCTGCTTTGTGGTTTGTATTGAGTTCTTGCTCGGGAGCGTGGAGTGCTACAGTACACACCAGCAGCTAACGAGACCGAGCGTGAGTGTTCTCTTCCTCCTAACCCGCTAACCCCCTCTACGTTGCGCATGGGCCTCCTTTTATATGTTCAAGGGGTCACCGACAGGTGGCAATGGAGACAAAGGGTAAAAATGGAAAGGTGCTGCGGTAGGTATAGCTACCTGCTACAGTGTATCATACCTAACCCTGACGGCAGGGGACAAGGGCATTAAATGCCCGTCTGCGTCATCTAAATAGTGCAAAAGGGACCGTCAGGGACGCCACCGCTCGCCACGATGGCTATCTTGTCAGCGCCGCTTGCCACCGCTCACCGCTGGCTGCACAGCCTCCCGCCACGTACGCCTGGAAGGGTCCCAGAGCGACACGTTGGTGGATGTGCTGGAGCGCGGGCGCAGAGTGGTGGCTTGCCGCGGCAAGCGCCTTGCCGCGGTCGTTGTCTTGTCGTGTCTGGGAGCTTGTCGCTCACCGGGCCTTGCCGGGACGCGTGGCGTGTCGTGGCAAGTTCCTTGAGATGCCTCGTTTGGCCTTCCCGGCAAGCTTCTCTTGCCGGGGTCTTGTCTCCTTAAGCGCCTTGCCTTGGTTGGCCTTCCCGGCAAGCTCCTCTTGCCGGGGTCTTGTCTCCTTAGCTTGGATACTTTGTCCTTGAATGGCTCCAAAGGAACCACGGAGGACCTTGGCGGTCACCCGGCAAGCCTTGCCACGGGATGCTGCGACTGCCCGTGCACAAGTTCGGGATACTAAGGTACCCCTACTCTAGTACACCGACAGGAGCCCCCAGGCCTGGGCCATACACGGTGCCGAGCACTGTTGGGCCAGGCCCAAAACAGGGCACGGGCACGCGCGGCCTGGGTTACGCCGTATCTCTCTCCGTATCCACCGCGCCCTCCCCGAACGGCACGCGTTGAATGCGGCGTCGTCGGAGAGATCGTGGGTGATTTCTTTATTCAGAAAGGCAGAACGTCCGCCCCCTCCCTCTTTATAAGCAGGGGAAATAGGGGTAGTTCGCCCATTCGCCGGTTGTTACTCCAATCTCGGAAATCTCCGCCGCTCCCTTGTCTTCCAAAAGCCGAAAGAGAGCAGCGCCCCGCCCCCCATCGCCACCAGCACCACCGACGCCGTCGATCTCCTCCACCACTTCCGCCATGGCTCCGAGAGCCGACAAGGGGAAGGTTGTGAAGTCGACCGAGGCGCAGCGGCTTGCGGCGCTGCGAAAGGAGCGGGCAGTCTTCCCCCCCAAGCTCGCCGCGAGGGAGCTGAGGGAGAACTACTACCTCTTCTGGTCGACGGAGACGCGAGCGCACCCGCGCACGAAGGTACTTCCAGCCGCCGCTTGGAAGACGGCTCCAAATGGATATCCTTTCTTTGCCTTGTTCTTCTACTGCGGGCTCTGCCCGCCTTTCTCTGAGTTTTTCTGTGACATTATGAACACCTACGGGTTCCACCTCCTTGATTTCACCCCCAATGTCGTTCTGACCATGGCAGTTTTCGCACATCTCTGCGAAAACTTTGTCGGAGTCCATCCCAATGTAGCCCTTTTTCTCCACTTCTTTATGCCCCGAGTAGAGAGAGGAGAGCCTTTATCCGGCGGAATCGCCTGGATCTCGAGGGCCGGCAAGAAGGACACTTATCTGGAGGGAGAGTTCCGCGGCAAGTGGGAGGAATGGAGAGCAGATTGGTGCTGCATTGACGAGGAGAACCCGCAGCCGTTTACCGCCCGGCGCCAAACCCCAGTAGCATGCGGCAGCGATTGGAGTGACGTGGCCCCGGAAGATGATAGGCTAAAGATTGCCGTCACCCGGATTCTACGCCTCAGGCTTGCCGGGCTCACTGTAGGCGCTGTTGGCGCAGATTTTCTTCGTCGCCGCATCGCCCCCTGCAGGAACGGGGGAGACCCGCCTGGGAGTTCAAGAATGCGGCGGATATCATGAGGCTGCGGCCGGGCCTCAACTTCAACTTCACTGTTCTGGAGCTTAACGCGATGCTCCAGGAGCTGTTCAAGTACGACCCTCAACATCCCGAAGTGTTCAGGTTGCCGGGGGGTGTCGTTCCGCTGTGCAACAACTCCGCGCTCGACCGCATCCATGCAATGATGCCGCTGTGCGATTCGCATGGAATTGTCCCAACTTGGCAAGAGCCTGCAGACGACGTCGTGCAGCAATTCTTTGATGGGTTGGTAGAAGTGCCGATCCGCTCCGACGAAAAGGATAGCCTCACCCACGACACCACCGATGCGGAGATGACACGCATCGCCACTAGGATGGAAGAGGCAGCGGCAGCCGCAGCCGCGGGCGAATTTGGATTCACCGTGGAGGAGGCAGATGCAGCAGAGGCGGCAAGCCGTGCCGAGCGAGGGGAACCCGCCGGCGAGAAAGAGCTTGCCGGGCAGAAAGGGCTCGCCGGGCATGGCGTCGAGTCGAGCGAGCCCGCCAAGGATGCGAGCGGCTCGCTGGAGATCAACTCCTCTTCCTCCTCATCTTCAGGCAGCTCGCCGCAAGCAGAGCCTCCATCCCCACCAAGAAGGCGTCTCCGCAAGGCCGGTGACGTAGCGGAGCGGCAGGCGAGTCAACAGTCGCTGCGCCGCATGACATGCTCCACCGCGGCAAGCACTGTTGCTGCGGGAGCACCTCACGCAGCAACGACAACTGGAGCGGGGCCCTCCCGGACCACCGCTTCTGCTCCTGCCGCTTCTCACGCCACGGCGGCAGCCGGAGCGGGGTCGTCTCAGACCACCGCCACTGCTCCCGCCAAGCGGCCAAGGGAACCTACTCCTCCGCCTCCTCGCGCCGGACGTGAGCCGGACTTCGACTTCTCCGCGTTCAGCTCCGACGAGGAAGAAGAAGAGTAAGATTCTCTTGTTGTACTTGTAGTTCTTCAATTCTGGCTGTTTTGTCTTGTATCTCACTTGCTTTACTCTGAACTTATTCCTCTTTAGGACTCTGGCCCAGAGAGCAGCAAAGAGAGCCAAGGTCCCGATGGTTGTCATCAAGGACGAACCCACTGCGACAGCAGGGGGTGCGCCCGAGACAACTTTGCCGGACCCGGCAACTTTTCTCCAGAGCAGCCCCCAGCGTAAGTATATGGTTCGCTTTCCGCTGTGAAGTGCGCATGGATACTCTTCCTTTGCTGACATCTGACTGTTGGTTTGTGTAGGAGCAGAGCAGCCCCACCAGGAGCCAAGGGAGAGTCCTCCGGCAAGGGAGAGTTTTCCGGTAAGGGAGAAGTCTCCGGCAAGGGAGAGTCCTCCGGCTACGTCGACCGCCGACCCGTCCGCCGCTGCCGCAGCGCCAGGCTCTGAAGAGCCCCAGCCAGGCGTCTACTTGAAGGCCGGCGATGGCGTCTTCATCAACCTCCCCTGGGCGTCAAGCTCTAGGGCGCCGGTCGAGGGAGAGATCTTCGACGGGGAGGTACTCGCCTCCGCTGTGCTGACGCTGGTTGACGCGCCGAGCAGCAGCAGCAACGAGCCTGAGGAGGAGCGGCTGCTGCGGAAGTTGTTGTCGCTCTACCGTGCGCGGCAAGCCAAGCTGGATTCCCGCGAGGCGCTTGTCGCGAAGGCAGGAGCAGACATCGAGAAGCGCGCGGAGGAGCTCCGGGGTCTCCATTAGGAAGCTCTCCGGTCCCTGGCGGACGAGCGGGAGCAACTCGCCGAAGAGCAGAAGGCCTTCTTCCTTGAGAAGGCCGAAGTTGAAGAGCAACGGCGGCTTGCCGCTGAGAAGCTATTTACGCAGGAGGGCGAACTGGCGCAGCGAAAGGTCAACCTTGACGCCCACGAGGAGGAGCTTGCCGCGCGCGAGCAACAATTCGGCGGAGCCCTTAAGCAGGCGGAGGATGCTGCCGCAGCCGCCGAGGCCGCCAAGAAGGAGTTGGAGACGAAGTGGCGCAGCTAGAGGCCGATCTCAAGGCGAGTGGTGAAGAGCTTGCCGCCGCCAAGGACTCCAACGCAGATCTTGAGTTGAAACTGACCACTTTGACCAAGGCGTTGGATGGCGCCAAGGAGCAGGAGATGGCCTTGAAGGAGGAGATCAAGGCCGACAAGGCACTGCTGGCGAGTGCTGCCGCCGCCCAGAATGCTTTTAGGGAGAATGTGGAGCACTGGACGGAGAGTCTCGTGAGTGCTGCCGCAGATATCGACAGGGAGCTGGCGCAGCTGGGGGTGGAGGATCTCGGGTATCCATCTGATGAGAACCTCCAACCCAGCGCCAAGCTCACCTTGTTCTTCAAAGGCGTGGCGACGGCCCTCCAGCGACTCCGGGAGAGGATCCCAAAGCAGCTGGCCGACGAGTCGCGAAAGATCTGCGCGGGAGCTCTTCAAAAGGTGTTGATGAAGGTGGCCTTCCGCAACCCGGGCCTCAACCTCACCAACGTCCTCAAGACCCTGCCGCCGGATGCTGATCTGGAGGCGCTCAAGACCCTTGTCGCACCCATTGTGGACAAGGTGAGCGGGATCAAGAGGATCGAGGGCGATCGCGTAGACTAGGCCGCCCGCTTTCTTCTTTTCTTGTCGCTGTTTGTCATGTTATGGAAACAATCTGTTAGAGCCGCGACAAGCTATCTTGTAATATAACTCTATTCCGGGAAATGATTGCAATGTTATTCCCTTTACTTGATTCCTCCCTTTGTATGTTTTTTTACCCTACGCTTTTAGGGAACTTGCCGGTGCAGGCACCTGAGCCGCGAGCGCTGAGTGCGGGACGTCAGCAGCCTGCTGGCAGTGCCGCTACCGACAAGAAACCTTGTCGCAACCAGTTGCCGCTCACTTAAGTTGTTGAGCGGACTCGAAACAAAGTAAGGGCGCAACTAGCTACGAGTTGGTACCTCCGCGCACAGGTTTTCCATACAAAGTGGGGTCGTTCAAGGGAGATAACTTAAAAAATTTAAAAATCTGATTGCTCAAACTTTGGCAACTTAGCTTTTCTGTTGTTTGCTTCCCGGTAAGGCGAAACTTTCTTGAACGATGCCTGGTCCATACCATTATCTTCTCCTTTCCCCCGGCAAACTTGTGGGCGAGGGAACCTTACTTTCCTTGAGAAAAAAGAAAGAAGAGAAAATAAAGATATGGAGCCTTACGGCTCGTTATCGCTTACCTGGGAGTAGGTGCTGCACAGAGTGTCAGATCACATATGCAAAAAAAAGAAAGCGTGAAATTGACAAGATATGCGGAGCACATGAGCATTACTTATGCACGGGGTCTGCGCCCGGCTTTGTACAAAGGATTACATGCAACAGCGGCAAGACTTGTACAAAAGGTGGTTGCCGGAACAGGTTCCGGCAACCGCGCCTTACGGGTAAAACTTACGAAGATGCTCAATGTTCCAGGAATTGCTCACCGGAATGCTATCTTCGGTCTCAAGGCGGACAGCGCCAGGCCTAGTGACTCGTTTCACCCGGTAAGGGCCTTCCCACTTCGGCGTCAACTTGTTGGAATTCTTGGCGGACTGAACACGCCGAAGAACAAGGTCGCCTTCCTCGAGACTTCTGGCATTAACTTTGCGGCTATGGTAGCGGCGCAAAGCTTGCTGGTAGCGAGCAGCTCGTACAGCAGCCTGAAGACGGTCTTCCTCAAGGAGCAGCGCGTCATCTTGTCGCAGCTACTCTTGCTCAAGCTCATCATAAGCGAGCACTCGAGGTGACCCGTATACGAGTTCTGTGGGGAGAACTGCCTCTGCTCCATAGACTAGAGCGAAAGGTGTCTGTCCAGTGGCTCGATTTGGCGTCATCCTAATCGACCAAAGAACCACCGGAAGCTCCTCGATCCAGTTTCTTCCGCACTTGTGCAGCCTGTCGAAAGTCCTGGTCTTGAGCCCACGCAGCACTTCAGCATTCGCCCTCTCCGCTTGACCATTGCTTCTCGGGTGAGCAACAGAAGTGAAGCAGACCTTGGCGCCAAGATCTTGGATGTACTGCATGAAGGTGCGGCTCGTGAATTGCGTACCGTTGTCGGTGATTATCCTGTTGGGGATCCCGAAGCGGTAAACAATCGACCTGAAGAACTTGACTGCTGACTGTGCTGTCACCTTCCTCACTGGTTCCACTTCCGGCCACTTTGTGAACTTGTCGATTGCAACGTACAAGTACTCAAAGCCCCCGAGTGCTCGAGGAAAGGGGCCGAGGATGTCGAGCCCCCAGACCGAAAATGGCCAGGATAAAGGGATCTTCTGGAGAGCTTGAGCTGGTTGGTGTATCTGCTTGGAATGGAACTGGCATGCTTCACACTTGGTTACTTGTGCAGTTGCATCCTGGAGGGCTGTCGGCCAAAAGAAACCTTGCCGGAATGCTTTGCCGGCAAGTGCTCTTGCGCCAATGTGGTGACCACATATGCCTCCATGTATCTCTGCCAACAGCTTTTGTCCGTCTTCCCGGTGAATACACTTCAATTTCCCGCCGTTGAGTCTTCTTCTGTACAGTGTGTTGTCGACAAACTGGTACATACTTGACTGCCGGGCTACTCTTTCCACTTCTTCTTGCTCTTCGGGAAGTTCTCCTATCTGAAGGAAACGGACAATCTGCTGTGCCCATGCTGGAGCTTGTGGCTCGACAACAAGGACTAAAGGCAAATCTGCTGCTGCGTGAACATCCGCTTCTACGGCGAGAACCTGCGGCTCTGCCGGAGCTTGACGTTCCCCGGCAAGTTTGCCGGAGCAAAACTTGTCGGGAGCTTCTGCTTCAACGGAACAAACCGTGGGGCTTGCCGGAGCAGACTGCTCCTCAGCGCAAGGCAAATATGTTGCTGCGGGAACGTCTGCTTCTACGGCGAGAACCTGCGGCTCTGCCGGAGCGTGACGTTCCCCGGCAAGCTTGCCGGAGCAAAACTTGTCGGGAGCTTCTGCTTCAACGGGACAAACCCTGGGGCTTGCCGGAGCAGACTGCTCCTCAGCGCTCTTGGCGTTAATCTTGGGGACCTTCTTGGCGGCGGCTTCGGGAAGCTCTGCCGGAAAATAGTCACCAGAAATAAACTTCCTCTTCTTGCTCTGTCCAGTTGATGGTGTTACAGACGGTTGAGTCAGCTTGAGCACAAAGATCCCTGGTTCCACAGGTAACTTAAGTGCGGCGCACTTTGATAGGCCATCGGCAATGGCGTTCTGAGCTCTTGGAACATGCTCCATCTGTAGGCCATCAAAGTACTCTTCTAGCTTTCTCACTTCGTCGATGTAGGCTTCCATCAACGGACTCTGATAGCTCTTGTTCACTTGGCGGACGACAAGCTGCGAGTCACCCCTGACAATGAGCTTCTTGATCCCAAGGTCTGCCACAATCCTGAGACCGGCAAGCAAGCCTTCATACTCTGCAGTATTGTTTGTTGCTTGCTCCTTGGGAAAGTGCATCTGAACTACGTACTTGAGGTGCTCTCCGGTGGGTGCGACAAGCAGCACGCCAGCGCCGGCGCCTTGCAGTGAAAAGGCACCATCAAAGTACATCAGCCACTCTTTGCTTGCTTCCTCGACGGGGATGCTCGTTTCTGGAATTTCTTCATCTGGTGTTGGCGTCCATTCTGCTATGAATTCTACCAATGCTCTGCTTTGGATAGTTGAAGTACTTTCAAACTTTAGGCCAAAGCTTGACAGTTCCAGTGCCCACTCAACAATCCTGCCTATCGCTTCTGGATTCTGTAGTATCCTCTTTAGCGGAAAACGAGTGACAACTATGATCTCATGTGCTTGGAAGTAATGGCGCAGCTTTCTCGAGGCCATGAAAAGGCCGAAAAGCAATTTCTGCATGCCAGAGTACTTTGACCTAGCCCCCTGTAGAAGGGAACTGACAAAGTAAACTGGGCGTTGTACCATTCTCTTCTGTATCTCCTCGCGCGTCTGCGCAGATCCATCCTTGTCGGGACCAGAGCTTGTCAGGAAAGCCCTCTGCTTGTCGCTGGATGCGCCTGCCGCGGTTGCTGGCTCGTCATCTGCCTCCCTCTCTACTACTAACGCAGCACTAACCACTTGATTGGTTGCTGCTATATACAGCAGCAACTTCTCTTGTGGCTTAGGTGCGACGAGTGTTGGAGCGGAGGACAGGTATCTCTTCAAGTCTTGCAGCGCAGCCTCCGCTTCCGGAGTCCATTTCATTGGACCTGCCTTTTTCAATATTTTGAAAAACGGCAGGGCGCGCTCAGCAGACCTAGAGATAAACCTGCTGAGAGCAGCCACGCAACCGGCAAGTCTTTGTACCTCCTTGACGCGCTTTGGTGCTTCAATCTGCTCAATGGCCTTGATCTTGTCGGGATTGGCTTCGATTCCCCGCTGAGACACGAAGAACCCGAGAAGCTTGCCGGAGGGGACTCCAAACACGCACTTCTCGGGGTTGAGCTTGAGGCTGATCTTGCGCAGATTTGCAAAGGTCTCGTCTAAATCTTGAATCAGAGTTGCCTTGTCCTTGCTCTTGACCACTATATCATCCATGTAGGCTTCCACATTTCTGTGTATTTGTGGCTCAAGAGCGACATGGACTACCCTTGCAAATGTTGAACCAGCATTTTTTAAACCGAAAGGCATCCGTATGAAACAGTACGTGCCACATGGAGTAATAAATGCGGTCTTCTCCTCATCCTCTTCTGCCATGAAGATCTGATGGTATCCTGAGTATGCGTCAAGAAATGAAAGCAAGTCACATCCGGCCGTGGAGTCAACAATCTGGTCAATGCGCGGCAAAGGAAATGGGTCTTTGGGACAAGCTTTGTTAACATCGGTAAAGTCGATACAAATTCTCCATTTCCCGTTTGCCTTGCGCACGACTACAGGATTGGCCAACCACGTAGGATGGAGCACTCCTCTGACAAGGCATGCTGCTTCCAACTTCTTGATTTCTTCCGTGATGAATTCTTGGCGCTCCACTGCCTGCTTCCTGACCTTCTGCTTGACGGGCCGCGCATGAGGACAAACGGCAAGATGGTGCTCAATTACTTTCCTGGGAACACCGGGGATGTCAGACGGTTGCCACGCAAACACGTCGACGTTCGTCCGCAGGAAAGCAATGAGCGCGCTTTCCTATTTAGGGTCGAGAGTGGCACCGATGGTGAAGGTACCACCAGTGCCGTCCTCCTTGGCGGACACCTTCTTGGTCTCTGGCGGAGCTGCCATTGTCTTCTTACACTTGCCGGTGGAGCTCGATGGTGCGTCCTCGACGGCAGCGCAGCACTCCGAAGAGGTGCGCTTGCCGGAGTGGGCATCAGAACTCTTGCCGGACTTGGTCTTCTTCTTCCCCCCAGGAGCTTCAACGGCAGGTGACTTGCGATCTGTTGCGGCTGCCGCTTCCCGGTAGATCTTGTCGGCGCAGATAAGAGCATCCTTCTTGTCGCCAGGGACAGAGATGACGCTTATCGGGCCTGGCATCTTCAGCATGTTGTATGCATAGTGAGAGGCTGCCATGAACTTGGCGAGTGCTGGACGGCCGAGTATTCCATTGTAAGGCAACGGAAAATCGGCAACGTCAAAAGTGATCCTCTCAGTCCTGAAGTTCACTTCGCTGCCAAATGTTACTGGCAACGTGACCTTCCTCTTCGGCTTGCTCCTTCCCGGGTTGATTCCTTGGAATGTGCCGGTCTCTTCAAGCTCGCTGTCAGGGATCTCGAGTTTCTGGAGTACAGCAGAGGAGATCAGGTTCAAGCCGGCCCCGCCGTCAACTAGCATCTTAGTGACTTTGAGGTTGCGGATAGTTGGTGAAACCAACATCGGCAAGCACCCGACCGCAGTTGTGCGATCAGGGTGGTCCTCAATATCAAAGATGATAGGCGTGCTGGACCATTTCAGAAGCTTGCGTGACTCGACAGGTGGTTCTGCCGCATTGACTTCCTGCACCCACTGCTTGAGTTGGCGGTGCGAAGTATGCAGAGAAGCACCGCCGTCAACGCACAAGACCTCTGTGGCTTTCTGGAATTCCTGCTCACTGGTCTCGACATCATCCATGTCTTCGTCGTCGTCGTCATCTTCATCCTTGTCGCGGCCGCGGGGAGGTATGTCTCCTTGCCGCTGCTTGGCCTTGCCGCGGCGTCCTCCCCGGCCGGCGCGCTTCTTGCCGGATTCTCCAGCGCCTCCTTGGGCCCTCTCCTTGTCGCGTCGCTCGTATTTAGCTTTTTGCTGCTGGACAAGCTGCTCAACCTTCTTGCAGCTCTGGAGGTCATGGCCCTTGGTGCGGTGGATCTTGCAGTACTCCTTGTCGGTGCCGTCCTGCTTGTCGGCGACCGCCACAGCCTGGCAGTTGGTGCATGCGGCAATCTCCTTGCCGGAGCTACCAGCTTTGGCTTTCTTGGCGCCACCTTCGTTGCCGGACTGCTCAACGACTAGCACATCTTTGCCTTTCTTCTTCCTGTTGTTCCGCCGCCGGTTTTTCTTTGCCGGGGCAGCATCCTCGCTTTCAGATCCTTCTGCTCCTGTATTCTCTCCGGGGAGTTTCCTCCCTTCCTCAGCACGTGCACACTTGTCGGCCAAGGCGTATAGCTCACTGACGTCTCTGATCCTGCACATCGCCATCTCCTCCCGCATCCTGCGGTTACGCACGTTCTGATGGAACGCGCTGATGACCGCGGCAGGGTGGACATCTGGGATGTTGTGTTGTACACGGCTGAATCTCTGAATGTACTTGCGCAGGGGCTCTCCTTCCTTCTGGGCGAGTAGATGAAGGTCACTCTCTTGGCCATGAGGTTTGTGGCCCCCTGTAAAGGCGCCGACAAACTGATGGCATAGGTCTGCCCAGGAGGATATGGAGTTGTCCGGCAAGTGCATGAGCCAGGACCTGACGTTGGGCTTGAGCACCAGCGAGAAGTAGTTGGCAAGGATCTTGTCGTCCCACCCCCCGGCAGCCTGCACCGCGATGGTGTAGATGCTGAGGAACTCCGACGGATGCGACTTGCCGTCGTACTTATCTGGTACGTCTGGCTTGAAATTCTTCGTGATGGGCCACTGGACTTGCCGCAGCTCACGAGTAAACGCAGGGCAACCTACCGCGTACGGCAAGTCGCCTGGTTCCCCTGGCGCATGCATGTCGACAGAGGGCCCAGCGCGCTGGTCCGATTGACGTTGCACTTCTCTTCGGCGCTCGATGCGAGTACAAGCGTCCTCTTGCTGTCGTTCGTGAAGAACTTGGCGCTGATCGCGACGAGCTCGTGGATCTGATGAGGCGGTGGAGTCGCTGTCGAGGTGGATCCGGCGAGTCGGCGATCTTGGCCTTCGGGGCGGAGAGTGCACAGTGGTTGCACCCCCACCGGTCCTGTCGCCACTGGCTCGTGCCTGGCTGACTTGCCGCGGCTGCGACGTGCTCGGCTGCCGTTGAGTGTCGCCGTTGGCGAAGCCGATGAGACTCTGAATGGTGGCCCTCCAGTCGTCGATCTTGTTTGCCGTTGGAGGGTATTCCAGGAGCAGTTGAGCTCGCGCCAAAGCTTCTGCTGGAGTGGCGGGTGGCGGTGGCGAACGGTGCGAGGAGCGGGATATGCTCGGACTTCTAACTATGTTAGAAGGAGCAGTATCCCGTCCGGGCGACCGTGCCTCGCTCGTGCCGGCATGTTGGCGTGCATGCTGGTCTTGAGCACTCCGAGATCCACCAGCTCGATCTTGGTCCTGCAAACACCTGGTACTGTGAGCACCATGACACTGCCGGTCCCACGCCTCCTGAGATGGGCACAGTGCATGTACGGACGCCGAGGTCTTGGAGTGCGCCCAGTCGTTGTGGGAGCCGGCTACGCTGCCAATGGGCAGCGCAGCCTTGTCCTTGGACCCGGCAGCACCGTGAGCTCTCTCGTCGACACCCGTTCTTCCGCCGGCGTCTGCCCCATCAGCCGTTTGCTCCGGCTGTGGTGGGTTCGGCGTGGACGGAGCAGCCGCCTCCGAAGCCTTCTTCTTCAGCGGCATATCGATGAAGATGATGAAGATCTAGCTCATGTGAACGCCGGATCTGGTTCACACAACCTCGACGCCCCTACCTGGCGCGCCGAAGATGCCAGGGTTCTGATCCACGAGCACCTATGGGACCGGCGGACCGAGTCCCTTTCGGTTCGGCGGGGGCGGAGGTCGCACGAAGAGCGGGTCGAGGCGAAGCACACGAGCGGTTTACCCAGGTTCGGGCCGCACGGATGCGTAAAACCCTACTCCTGCTTTGTGGTTTGTATTGAGTTCTTGCTCGGGAGCGTGGAGTGCTACAGTACACACCAGCAGCTAACGAGACCGAGCGTGAGTGTTCTCTTCCTCCTAACCTGCTAACCCCCTCTACGTTGCGCATGGGCCTCCTTTTATATGTTCAAGGGGTCACCGACAGGTGGCAACGGAGACAAAGGGTAAAAATGGAAAGGTGCTGCGGTAGGTACAGCTACCTGCTACAGTGTATCATACCTAACCCTGACGGTAGGGGACAAGGGCATTAAATGTCCGTCTGCGTCATCTAAATAGTGCAAAAGGGACCGTCAGGGATGCCACCGCTCGCCACGATGGCTATCTTGTCAGCGCCGCTTGCCACCGCTCACCGCTGGCTGCACATCCTCCCGCCACGTACGCCTCGAAGGGTCCCAGGGCGACACATTGGTGGATGTGCTGGAGCGCGGGCGCAGAGTGGTGGCTTGCCGCGGCAAGCGCCTTGCCGCGGTCGTTGTCTTGTCGTGTCCGGGAGCTTGTCGCTCACCGGGCCTTGCCGGGACGCGTGGCGTGTCGTGGCAAGTTCCTTGAGATGCCTCGTTTGGCCTTCCCGGCAAGCTTCTCTTGCCGGGGTCTTGTCTCCTTAAGCGCCTTGCCTTGGTTGGCCTTCCCGGCAAGCTCCTCTTGCCGGGGTCTTGTCTCCTTGGCTTGGATACTTTGTCCTTGAATGGCTCCAAAGGAACCACGGAGGACCTTGGCGGTCACCCGGCAAGCCTTGCCGCGGGATGCTGCGACTGCCCGTGCACAAGTTCGGGATACTAAGGTACCCCTACTCTAGTACACCGACACTAGTCTAATGTGCGCAACCGCCACATTCGTTCCAAAATGAATGTGCGGTTTCCTAAGACTATGAAAGAACTATATACACTAGTGGATAAATGTGCCTGGATGGAAGAAGGAAGGAAGTTGCCCGGAGAGGAAGATTGCATTAATTTTGATTCAGATGATGAGGATGAATCAACCAGTCAGAGGAAAGGCAAGAAGTGCAGTAAGAAGCCAAGAGATAAGGCAGTAATGACTATAGAAGGTTCGGGCACACCTAGTACCGGCAAGAAGGCCAAGGCTGAGGCCCCAGCAAGGGAGTTGCCGCGTGCACTGCCTGCCGGGAGGCCGCTGCCGTGGAAAAATTTAGGAAAGGTGATGGGCCATACTGCAAGATCCACCGGACCAAAGGCCACGACCTTCAGGAGTATTATCAGGTTGAGCAGCTTGTCAAGAGGCAGAGGGCACAATATGATAAGCGTGATAAGGAGAAAGGTCAGAATGCTGGTGGTGGTAAGGGCCGAGGTGGTGAAGCAAATCACCCCGGCAAGCCCTTTCGGAACCAAGGAAAGCCCACTAGGGGCCGAGAGAAGGAAACCTGCGATGATGCCAGTGATGGAGGGGATGAAGAGGAAACTAGTGAGCAAGAATTTCAGAAGGCCACTGACGCCCTATGCATTGATGGAGGTGCATCTTTGCACACCTATCATCACCAACTCAAGTGATGGGCATGAGACCTAATGTTGTGGAACCAGCGCCAGAGGCCTGGAAGCTGCTCAAGTGGTCCCGCACGCCCATCATCTTTGATGAGGAGGATCACCCTTGCCGCACCACGGCGGTAGGGTGTTTGCCGTTGTTGGTCTCCCAACAATTCGCAATCTCAGGGTCACAAAGATGTTAGTGGATGGCGGGGCTGGGTTGAATCTGATTTCCCTAGTAGTTATCAGCAAGCTTCAGATAGGAGGAAGGAGCTAGAGGCCACCGGCACGTTTCAAGGAGTTAATCCCGACAGGAGTCATCCTAAGGGGAAGATCACGTTGCTGGTAATGTTTGGGGGAGAGCTAAACTTTCGGACTAAGAAGCTTGTGTTTGATGTGGTTGATCTCCTCGTGCCATACAATGGGATTCTTGGATGACCAGCCTTGCCCAAGTTCATGGCAGCATCCCACTATGCTTACAACACCCTGAAAATGCATGGGCCATTGGGAGTCGTCACTATCCCGTTAGATGAGAAGGATGCAATTATCTGTGTGGACAAGATGTATCAGGATGCAGTTGCAGCAGAGGCTGCGACGGCGGCAGTTCCCACCAAGGAAAGCAAATGAAAGAAGAGGGATTGTAGGACCTCTGGCAAGGAGTCCGGGAAGCGTGCCCCCTCCAAGTGCATGGCACCTGTTGACGACGTGCCAGAGTCTTCCAACAGAAAAAGATCCAAGGTTGTTGCACCCCAAGTGAAGAAGGTCCCGGCAGGGCTGGCTGGCATTGATGATACTTTCACCGTTAGCGCCACCCTCGATGACAAATAGGAAAGCGCTCACTGCCTTCCCACGGGCGAATATCGATGTGTTTTCTTGGAAACCATCTGATATCCCCAGTGTTCCCAGGGAGGTAAATGAGCACCACCTTGTTGTCTGCCCACATGCCTGACCCGTCAAGCAGAAAGTACGGAAGCAGGCCTTGGAGAGGCAGCAGTTCATTGCCGAAGAGATCAAGAAGTTGGAAGTAGTTGGTTTGGTCAGAGGAGTACTACATCCTACATGGTTGGCAAATCCAGTGGTGGTCCGGAAAGCTAATGGGAAGGTGAAGCTTTGCATTTAATCCACATACCTCAACAAAGCTTGCCTGAAGGACCCATTCCCCTTGCCGCGCATTGACCAGATCGTGGATTCTACTTCGGGATGTGATTTGCTCTCCTTTCTGGATGCATACTCAGGATATCATCAGATCTTCATGTCTAAGGAAGATTAAGAGAAGACGTCATTCATCACTCCATGTGGTACGTACTGCTTTGTCCGCATGCCGTTTGGATTAAAGAGTGTCGGGTCCAGTTTTGCAAGGGCAGTCCAGATTGGTTTTGAGCCACAATTGCACAGAAATATAGAAGCCTATATGGATGATATTGTGATCAACACCAAGGATAAGGCCACCCTTATCCAGGATTTGGAAGAGACATTTACTAATCTGCGTAAGATCAATCTGAAGCTTAACCCAGAGAAATGTGTGTTTGGTGTTCCCTCTGGCAAGCTACTTGGGTTCTTCGTGTCCCACCGGGGGATCGAAGCCAACCCCAACAAGATCAAGGACATTGAGCAGATCCAAGCGCCAAGGACAGTTAAGGATGTGAGGTGCTTGGCGGGATGCGTTGCCGCGCCGAGCAGATTCATCTCCAAGTCTGCCGACCGGGCCCTGTCGTTCTTTAAGGTTTTGAAGAAGGCGGGACCTATGAAGTGGACCCTGAAAGCACATGCAGCTCTGTAGGAATTGAAAGCCTACATATCATCTGTGCCTACCTTGGTTGCACCCAAACCCCAAGAACCATTGTTGCTATACTTGGCGGCAACCAACCAAGTGGTCAGTGCAGCTTTGGTAGCGCAACCAGAGGTGGATGAGGCAGAAAGTGGCCAGATCATGGCAGAGTCAGAAATGGATCAGGACATAAGTGAGCACGACAACGAGAGCAACCCCAAGGACGTGGCAAGGAAGACAGTGGTGCAGCGCCCAGTGTACTTCATCGGCTCCTTATTACAGGGGGCTAGATCGAGGTACTCTAGCGTGCAAAAGTTGATCTTTGGTCTCATTATGGCCTCAAGGAAACTGCGCCACTAGTTCCAAGCCCATGAGATCACGGTTTTCACTCGTTTCCCATTGCAAACGATACTCCGAAACTTTGAGGCAACTGGCAGAATAGTGGAATGGGCTTTGGAGCTATCCAGCTTTGGTTTGAAGTTTTCGAGCACTTCAACTATTCAGAGTAGGGCATTGGCGGAGTTTATTTTAGAACGAACGCCAACCCCTAACGAGGAAAGGACAGAGACAGCTCTCCCCGGCAAGGAATCACCCCAAGAATGGATTATGTATTTTGATGGTGCTTTTTCCCTACAAGGTGCAGGGGCTGGCGTGCTTCTTATTGCCCCCTCTAGGGAGCACTTGAAGTATGTCGTCCAGATGCACTTTGCCCGGGAAGAAGCCACCAACAATACAACAGAGTATGAAGGGCTCCTTGCCGGGCTCAGGATTGCAGCAGAATTGGGAATTAAGAAGCTAGTCATTCGAGGAGATTCACAGTTCGTGGTGAGACAAGTCAACAAGGATTACCAATGCCCATTGATGGAAGCATACATTGAGGAAGTAAGGAGATTGGAGGAGCACTTTGACAGGTTGCAAACAGAGCACATACCCCATGCGGAAAATAGCATAGTTGATCACCTGTAAAAGTGTGTTGCGCAGAAGCTTCCTGTGGAACCAGGAACTTTTGTTCTCCATCTCTCTCAACCCTCCGTATCACCAGCCACAATGGCCCGGGAAAGGAGAAAGATGGACTACGGTAAGCCTCTCCCAGCAGAGCCATCCAGCCCCGACAGAGACCCTGCCGGAAACAACTCTTCACAACCTACCGGACCACCCCCTACAGCCGGGCCTATGGACCCCGCGAATGAGGCTGGTACTCCCGTAGCCGAGGAGGTGTCGCTATTTCTCGTTGCCGAGCCTCAGACACCAACTTGGGCAAGGCACATTGTCCACTTCCTCCAAACTAGAGAACTCCCTGGCAATCATGATGAAGCTGAAAGAGTAGCCCGAGGGCCACCATGTATCAGTTTGTCGATGACACTCTATATAGAAGGAGGCCCAATGGTGTGAAATTAAAGTGTGTTTGCCGGGAGGATGGAAAGGAACTGCTGGCTGAGATTCATAGAGGAATGTGTGGCTCACACATTGGATCAAGGACATTAGTTGGGAAAGCATTCCGGCAAGGATTCTATTGTCCCACAACCCTCCAAGATGCAGTTGAGCTTAAAATGTGAAGCCTGTCAGTTCCATTCCAAGAGAACACACCTTCCTGCCCAAACCCTTCAGACAATCCCTCTATCATGGCCATTTTCGGTCTGGGGGGCTAGATGTCGTCGGCCCCTTCGCCCGAGCAAGGGGGCTTTGAATTTTTTTCATTGTTGTCGACAAGTTTACAAAGTGGCCGGAAGTGACCGCCGTGAGAAAGGTGACTGCTTAGTCAGCTATCAAGTTCTTGAAAGAATTCGTGTGTCGTTCCGGAGTTCCGACAAGGATCATCATAGACAACGGCACCCAGTTCATGAGCCACGCCTTCATGCAATATGTTCACACCCTCGGATGTAAAATCTCATTCGCTTCTGTGGCACACCCCTGGAGCAATGGACAAGCTGAGAGGGCGAACGCTAAAGTGCTTCCTGTACTCAAGACAAGAACTTTTGATACACTGCAGAAGCACGTCAGGCGGTAGATTGAGGAGCTGCCGGTAGTTCTCTGGTCCCTCAGAATGACACCTAACCGAGCTACCGGCATACTCCCTTCTCCCAGGTCTACGGGGCAGAATCAGTTATTCCCAAGGAACTCATTTACGGGTCCCCTCGAGCGCTTGCCTACGATGAAGTAGCGCAAGATCACCACCTGCGTGACGATGCTGTGCTACTTGAGGATAACCGTGTCCGGGCTGCTACGCGTGCTGCACGCTACTAGCAAGCCCTGCGTCACTATCATAGCCGCTGGGTTCATGCCCTGTGTTTCGAGGAAGGTGACCTTGTCCTTAGACGCGTTCAGTCTGCGAAGGGTACAAACAAGTTATCACCAAAGTGGGAAGGCCCTTACCGGGTGGTACGAGTCACCAGACCTAGCGCAGTCCGTCTGGAGACCGGAGATGGCACATAGTTGCAAAACTCATGGAATATTGAACATCTCCGTAAGTACTACCCGTAAGGCGCGAGGCTGCCGGGCACCGCCCGGCAGCCACCCTTTTGTACAGGCCTTGCCTCAGTTGCATGTAACCCCTTGTACAAAGCCGGGGCGATGACCCCATGCAAGATAAAATAAAGAAGCGCTATGGCGGGCCCGATCGAGATCACATGCATGCACAAGCACATCTAGATCATTGCATAAGCATTTCATGAGCATTTGCATATGCATATTGATAGGACTGCATCCTGCATTCATTCTCATCTACATGGAGTTGCAGGTTCCTGCCGTGAACTTGACTCCGACAAGGGACGAGAAGATTGCACGACACCGTGGTCCCTGGCAAGCCAAACAGATAAGTTTACCTCTTGTCCATTAGTGTTCTATAAGCTATAACTTGTGCATAGAGAAACCTCGCCGCTCTCTTGAAACTAGGGTGCTTGCATCCTTGGCTCGAACGTTTCTTCGGCCTGGATGGTCGCAGTGGCCCTTGGTGAAAATGGAGTGGGCGGGGGGCTGGTGCCTCGGTCTGTTCCCTGACAGATATGGTTCTCCGATAGACGAAAAGGGTGCCGGTAGGATATCCTACCGGGAAAACTCGTTTAACTACAATAAAGAGGCACTCCACCTCTGCATGGACGTATACATGCACGAGTTGTCGGCAAGGTTTATCTATTTCATTGACATGCAGATACAAGTACACGCATTACAGGACACAAAGATGGGCTCGAGAGATTACATTATTTGAATTAAAATTTGGCAAGTGTCGGCTGGTTTAAGATTGAAAAAAGATAAGTACCCAATTACGCCTTTGCCCCTGTCCATATCCTATAGGAAGAGGTCGAAGGGGCCGAAGGCGCACACAGCTGGGATTCGGCGCCTCCCTAGGATCAGGGCGGCGCCGCTACCCGGCAGGGAGGAAGAAATCGGAAGGAAGGTGTGGATGGTGATGCTGCCGGAGGACCAGATGGGTGGCACGGAGTCACCAGCAAACACGACTCGTCGGAATAGTCGTCCCTGTTCTTGACATGTCGTGGGTTGCCGGTGCCGTCCGCATCACTACCACCCGGAGACCTCGGCGCGACCGCCACACCGGGCACCTTGCTCTCTAAACCCTCCCACATAGAGCATGGTCGTCCCCGGGAGACCTGACGTTAGAAGTCACTGATACGTCTCCATCGTATCTACTTTTCCAAACACTTTTGCCCTTGTTTTGGACTCTAACTAGCATGATTTGAATGGAACTAACCCGGACAGACGCTGTTTTCGGCCGAATTGCCGTGGTGTTATTTTTGTGCAGAAATAAAAGTTCTCGGAATGACCTAAAAATCAACGGAGACTATTTTTGGAATATATAAAAAATACTCGAAGAAGAATCCACGTCAGGGGACCCACACCCTGTCCATGAGGGTGGGGACGCACCTACCCCCTGGGTGCGGCCCCTGCCTCGTGGGCCCCCTGACGCTCCACTGACCTCAACTCTAACTCCACATATTCGTGTTCAGGGAGAAAAAATCAGAGAGAAGGATTTATCGTGTTCTACGATACAGAGCCGCCGCCAAGCCCTATACTCTCTCGGGAGGGCTGATCTGGAGTCCGTTCGGGGCTCCGGAGAGGGGAATCCATCGCCATCGTCATCATCAACCTTCCTCCATCACCAATTTCATGATGCTCACCATCATGCGTGAGTAATTCCATCGTAGGCTTGCTAGACGGTGATGGGTTGGATGAGGTTTATCATGTAATTGAGTTAGTTTTGTTAGGGTTTGATCCCTAGTATCCACTATGTTCTGAGATTGATGTTGCTATGACTTTGCTATGCTTAATGCTTGTCACTAGGGCCCGAGTGCCATGATTTCAGATCTGAACCAATTATGTTTTCATCAATATATGAGAGTTCTCGATCCTATCTTACAAGTCTCTAGTCACCTATTATGTGTTATGATCCGTTAACCCCGAAGTGACAATAATCGGGATCATTACCGGTGATGACCGTAGTTTGAGGAGTTCATGTATTCACTATGTGTTAATGCTTTGGTCCAGTACTCTATTAAAAGGAGGCCTTAATATCCCTTAGTTTCCAATAGGACCCCGCTGCCACGGAAGGGTAGGACAAAAGATATCATGCAAGTTCTTTTCCATAAGCATGTATGACTATATTCAGAATACATGCCTACATTACATTGATGAACTGGAGCTAGTTCTGTGTCACCCTATGTTATAACTGTTGCATGATCGATCGCATCCGACATAATTCTCCATCACCGATCCATTGCCTACGAGCTTTCCATATATTGTTCTTCGCTTATTTACTTTTCCGTTGCTACTGTTACAATCACTATAAAACCAAAACTGCTACCGTTACTTTTGCCACCGTTACCACTACTATCATATTACTTTTCTACTAAACACTTTGCTGCATATATTAAGTTATCCAGGTGTGGTTTAATTGACAACTCATCTACAAATACTTGAGAATATTCTTTGGCTCCCCTTGTGTCGAATCAATAAATTTGGGTTGAATACTCTACCCTCGAAAACTGTTGCGATCCCCTATACTTGTGGGTTATCAGTCACTGCACATCTCGAAGACGTGAGAGAAAGCAAGGATCCTTCCTGGCCGACGAAGAAAACCGCGTCCAGGAGGAGCCAGATTCGCCCTCGTTGGCGGCGAATTTCTTCTACGGCTCCTCCCCGATGCCGTGAAAGGTAGAAGAATGGGGAGCGGTCGACTACCACGTGTCCTGCCCGCCTCGAGCCACTATGTGGTATTGATTGCATCCACTCCCACTAAAATCAAGGCCACTGGCGACCCGTCAAGAAGCGCGCCGTGGTTGCCACTCCCGGCGTCAGCGCCGCGCCGCCCGAACCTTTCTTTCAGGTCCAAGGGAGATCCCAAACCGGAGCCTGGGGGCTGGCCCCAGGCTTCCTTCTCAAGCATGACCAGCAGAAAGAGAAGATGAGGAGAGGAAGACCACGGAAATGGATGACTTTGCCCTCCTCTGCTCCTCACTTTTATAGGCCGAGCGGGGAGGGGCAGCGGCTCCATCCACGGATGATCACCACCCTCCTCCACCAATTAAGACGGGCGGGCCCTTCCCAAGGTACTCTCACACGACACGCGCCCCCGTTACCTACCCCGCGAGATGCATGTTGCATACGTGGCTAAGGATAAGGGCGCACTGTGGGAAGAGTAAATTGGCAGTTTCTACCCCGTGCGATAAAGTCATTCACAGGCCATTACTGGAGCAACCCCACCACTATTGGCTTTATGCCGCATGCCGGAAAACTGGAAGCTGGCCTGGAATCAAGGATGATGAAGCAGCAACGGAAAACTTAAGAGGCCAACCCCTTCAGCAACCTTGCATGTGCACTTATTAGGCCCTACCCCGACGACGCTCAGCAGCGCGCTCAGGGCAGGCCCAGGGGCTTCTGTCGGTGCAACAAACCCTGGGTCTGTTCACCAACTATGCACAGTCACAATATCAAGATTGAAGCACCAACTTAAGCCAGAGATTGGAAAACCAAGAGATTTGAAGAACCAACATGCAACTTAGAAGGACCAAGATTGAACCTAAGGAGCAGGATATCGGCAAGACAAGGGCCTCCATTGCCGGGAAGGCGAGCCCGGCAAGGGGCGAGGCCACCACCAGAAGCAAGCAACTGAGGCTCCTCGGTAGAGCCTACCGGGGCTCGCGGGGGCAGAACCGCCCCACCAACCACCCAAGTACGACTCACGTCGTCAATCAGTGCGGTGTCAAGCCGCAAGATGATTAAGTGGCAGCCATTTGCCACATGGCAGCCATTTCCTACAAAGAAGCATATAGATGACACCCGTCCTACAACATGTCAAGAGGGCAAGTGCGGAGATGGAAAGATAGCCCGGCAGGCCTTGCCCGGTGCCCAGTGATGTGACACTAAGAGACGCATTTCATGCGCCCTGTCAGCCCGCAGAGTTAGGTATGATAGCACTATTTGCTATCATATTAGTGGATAATGACCACTTTGCCACTGTGGTGACGCCTTAATCTATAAAAGGAGGCCCATGGAACTCGTAGGAGGTGTTCGAAGGTTGGAAAATTGACAACCCCAAGCCACCACACGCACATAATCGCCATGGGCAAACCTTGTCCGGCAAGTGTACTATGCACCACCACATTCATTCTTCCATCAATCCACTAAAGCAGGAGTAGGGTCTTATGCCTCGTGGCGGCCTGAACCTGGGTAAATCGGTTGTGTGCTCTCTGCCGCACTGCCGTACGCTGGTCTACTCTTTGTGCAACACGTCGTCCCCCTTCCAAACCAACAATGGGCCACCCAGTCCCATAGGTGGCCGCGGAAATCCCACGACAAGTGTTGATCATAACACTTCTATTAAGATGCTTAAAGAAGTTATTTTTCCGAGATTTGGAGTCCCTAGATATTTAATGACTGATGGTGGTTCACATTCTATTCATGGCACTTTCCGTAAAATGCTTGCTAAGTATGATGTTAACCATAGAATTGCATCTCCATATCATCCTCAGTCTAGTGGTCAAGTAGAATTGAGCAATAGAGAGATTGACTTGATTTTGCAAAAGACTGTTAATAGATCCTGAAAGAATTGGTCTAAGAAACTTGATGATGCATTATGGGCTTATAGAACTTCTTATAAGAACCCTATGGGTATGTCTCCGTATAAAATGGTTTATGGAAAAGCATGTCACTTACCTCTAGAACTAGAACATAAGGCATATTGGTCTATTAAAGAGCTCAAATATGATTTCAAACTTGCTGGTGAGAAGAGGTTATTTGACATTAGCTCGCTTGATGAATGGAGAACCTGAGCCTATGAGAATGCCAGGTTGTTTAAAGAAAAGGTTAAAAGATGGCATGATAATAGGATACAAAAGCGTGAGATTAATGTAGGTGATCATGTTTTGCTATACAACTCTCGTTTAGGATATTTTGCAAGAAAACTTATCTCTAAATGGGAAGGTCCTTACATCATCAAGGAGGTCTATCATTCCGGTGCCATCAAGATCAACAACGCTGAAGGTACAAATCTTAAGGTGGTAAACGGTCAAAGAATCAAACATTATATCTCAGGTACTCCCATAAATGTTGAGACCAATATAATTGACACTGTAACACTGATGTCTACTACACAACCTTCTTCTTGTAGACGTTGTTGGGCCTCCAAGTGCAGAGGTTTGTAGGACAGTGGCAAATTTCCCTCAAGTGGATGACCTAAGTTTATCAATCCGTGGGAGGTGTAGGATGAAGATGGTCTCTCTCAAACAACCCTGCAACCAAATAGCAGAGTCTCTTGTGTCCCCAACACACCCAATACAATGGTAAATTGTATAGGTGCACTAGTTCGGCGAAGAGATGGTAGA
This sequence comes from Triticum dicoccoides, assembly GCF_002162155.2. Lineage (NCBI taxonomy): Eukaryota > Viridiplantae > Streptophyta > Magnoliopsida > Poales > Poaceae > Triticum > Triticum dicoccoides. The sequence continues at coordinate 126,273,490 of NC_041388.1, read as the reverse complement.
TATAGGTTTTTGTAATCTGAAAATATAAAAGCAGCAAGGTAGCAAGTGGTAAAAGTGAGCACAGACGGTATTGTAATGCTAGGAAACAAGGCCTAGGGTTCATACTTTCACTAGTGCAAGTTCTCTCAACAATAATAACATAATTGGATCATATAACTATCCCTCAACATGCAACAAAGAGTCACTCCAAAGTCATTAATAGCGGAGAACAAACGAAGAGATTATTGTAGGGTATGAAACCACCTCAAAGTTATCCTTTCTGATCGATCTATTCAAGAGTCTGTAGTAAAATAACACAAAGCTATTCTTTCCGTTCGATCTATCATAGAGTTCATACTAGAATAACACCTTAAGACACAAATCAACCAAAACCCTAATGTCACCTAGATACTCCAATGTCACCTCAAGTATCCGTGGGTATGATTATATGATATGCATCACACAATCTTAGATTCATCTATTCAACCATCACAAAGAACTTCAAAGAGTGCCCCAAAGTTTCTACCGGAGATTCAAGACGAAAACGTGTGCCAACCCCTATGCATAAGTTCACGAGGTCACGGAACTCGCAAGTTGATCACCAAAACATACATCTAGTGGATCACGTGATATCCCATTGTCACCACAGATAAGCACATGCAATACATACATCAAGTGTTCTCAAATCCTTAAAGACTCAATCCAATAAGATAACTTCAAAGGGAAAACTCAATTCATCACAAGAGAATAGAGGGGGAGAAACATCATAAGATCCAACTATAATATCAAAGCTCGCGATACATCAAGATCATGCCACGTCAAGAACACGAGAGAGAGAGATCAAACACATAGCTACTGGTACATACCCTCAGCCCCGAGGGAGAACTACTCCCTCCATGTCATGGAGAGCACCGGGATGATGAAGATGACCACCGGAGAGGGATTCCCCCCTCGGCAGGGTGCCGGAACGGGTCTAGATTGGTTTTTGGTGGCTACAGAGGCTTCTGGCGGCAGAACTCCCGATCTAGGTTATTTTCTGGAGGTTTCCGTATTTATAGGAATTTTTGGCGTCGATCTCACATCAAGGAGGTGCCTGAGTCATCCACGAGGTAGGCCCACGCGCCGGGGGGGTGGGTGCGCCCCCACCCTCGTGGACGGCCCGGGACTCTTCTAGCCCAACTCTTTTACTCCGGGGTCTTCTTTTGGTCCATAAAAAATCGTCAAAAATTGGCACGTCAATTGGACTCTGTTTGGTATTCCTTTTCTGTAAAACTCAAAAACAAGGAAAAAATAGAAACTGGCACTGGGCTCTAGGTTAATAGCTTAGTCCCAAAAATCATATAAAATAGCATATAAATGCATATAAAACATCCAAGTTTGATAATATAATAGCATGGAAGAATCAAAAATTATATAATACGTTGGAGACGTATCAAGCATCCCCAAGCTTAATTCCTGCTCGTCGTAGAGTAGGTAAATGATAAAAACAGAATTTTTGATGTGGAATGCTACCTAACATATTTATCAATGTAATGTTCTTTATTGTGTCAAAAATATTCAGATCCATAAGATTCAAGACAAAAGTTTAATATTGACATAAAAATAATAATACTTCAAGCATAGTAACAAAGTAATCATCTCTTCTCAAAATAACATGGCCAAAGAAAGCTATCCCTACAAAATCATATAGTCTGGCTATGCTCTATCTTCATCACACCAAATATTTAAATCATGCACAACCCTGATGACAAGCCAAGCAATTGTTTCATACTTTTGATGTTCTCAAACTTTTTCAATCTTCACGCAATACATGAGTGTGAGCCATGGACATAACACTATAGGTGGAATAGAATGGTGGTTGTGGAGAAGACAAAAAGGAGAAGATAGTCTCACATCAACTAGGCGTATCAACGGGCTATGGAGATGCCCATCAATAGATATCAATGTGAGTGAGTAGGGATTGCCATGCAACGGATGCACTAAAGCTATAAGTGTATGAAAGCTCAAAAAGAAACTAAGTGGGTGTGCATCCAACTCGCTTGCTCATGAAGACCTAGGGCATTTTGAGGAAGCCCATCATTGGAATATACAAGCCAAGTTCTATAATGAAATATTCCCACTAGTATATGAAAGTGACAACATAGGAGACTCTCAATCATGAAGATCATGGTGCTACTTTGAAGCACAAGTGTGGTAAAAGGATAGTAGCATTGCCCCTTCTCTCTTTTTCTCTCATTTTTTTGTTTTTTATTTGTTTTTTTGGCCTTCTCTTTTTTTATGGCCTCTTTTTTCTCTTTTTTTAATTTTTCGTCCGGAGTCTCATCCCGACTTGTGGGGGAATCATAGTCTCCATCATCCTTTACTCACATGGGACAATGCTCTAATAATGATGCATCACACTTTCATTTACTTACAACTCAAGAATTACAACTCGAAACTTAGAACAAAATATAACTCTATATGAATGCCTCCGGCGGTGTACCGGGATGTGCAATGACTCATGAGTGACATGTATGAAAGAATTATGAACAGTGGCTTTGCCACAAATACGATGTCAACTACATGATCATGTAGAGCAATATGACAATGATGGGGCATGTCATAATAAACGGAACGGTGGAAAGTTGCATGGCAATATATCTCAGAATGTCTATGGAAATGCCATAATAGGTAGGTATGGTGGCTGTTTTGAGGAAGGTAAATGGTGGGTTTATGGTACCGGCGAAAGTTGCGCAGTACTAGAGAGGCTAGCAATGGTGGAAGGGTGAGAGTGCGTATAATCCATGGACTCAACATTAGTCATAAAGAACTCACATACTTATTGCAAAAATCTATTAGTTATCAAAACAAAGAACTACGCGCATGCTCCTAGGGGGATATATTGGTAGGAAAAGACCATCACTCGTCCCCGACCGCCACTCATAAGGAAGACAATCAATAAATAAATCATGCTCCGACTTCATCACATAACGGTTCACCATACGTGCATGCTACAGGAATCACAAACTTTAACACAAGTATCTCTCAAATTCACAACTACTCAACTAGCATGACTCTAATATCACCATCTTCATATCTCAAAACAATCATCAAGTATCAAACTTCTCATAGTATTCAACGCACTCCATATGAAAGTTTTTATTATATCCCTCTTGGATGCCCATCATATTAGGACTAAATCCATAACCAAATCAAATTACCATGTTGTTTAGGACTCTCAAAATAACATAAGTGAAGCATGAGAGTTCATCTATTTCTTCAAAATAAAACTACCATTGTGCTCTAAAAACATATAAGTGAGGCACTAGAGCAAACGACAAACTACTCCGAAAAATATAAGTGAAGATCAATGAGTAGTCGAATAATTATGCAACTATGTGAAGACTCTCTAACATTTAATAATTTCAGATCTTGGGATATTATTCAAACATAAAGCAAAACTAAATAAAATGACGCTCCAAGCAAAACACATATCATGTGGTGAATAAAAATATAGCTCCAAGTAAAGTTACCGATGAACGAAGACGAAAGAGGGGATGCCTTCTGGGGCATCCCCAAGCTTAGGATTTTGGTTGTCCTTGAATATTACCTTGGGGTGCCTTGGTAATCCCCAAGCTTAGGCTCTTGCCACTCCTTATTCCATAGTCCATCGAATCTTTACCCAAAACTTGAATCACATCACGAAACTTAACAGAAAACTTGTAAGCTCCGTTAGTATAAGAAAATAAATCACCACTTTTGGTACTGTTGTGAACTAATTCTTTATTCATATTGGCGTAATATCTACTGTATTCCAACTTCACTATGGTTCATACCCTCCGATACTACTCATAGATTCATCAAAATAAGCAAACAACACAGAGAAAGCAGAATCTGTCAAAACAGAACAGTCTGTAGTAATCTGGATCAAACGTATACTTCTGGAACCCCAAAAATCTAAAATAAATTTCTCGATGTGAGTAATTTGTCTATAAATCATCTTCAAAAATAATAAACCAAATCTCACTCTCTAGTAGAAAATGGCAGCTAATCTCGTGAGCGCTAAAGTTTCTGTTTTTTACAGCAAGATCACATAAACTTCCCCCAAGTCTTACCAAAGGTTCTACTTGGCACAAACACTAATTAAATCATAAAACCACATCTAAACATAGGCTAGATGAATTATTTATTACTAAACAGGATAAAAAAGCAAAGAACAAAAATAAAATTGGGTTGCCTCCCAACAAGCACTATTGTTTAATGCCCCTAGCTAGGCATGATGATTTGAATGATGCTCACATAAACGATAAGAATTGAAGCATAAAGAGAGCATCATGAAGAATATGACTAGAACATTTAAGTCTAACCCACTTCCTATGCATAGGGAGTTTTTGAGCAAACAACTTATGATGACAAGAATCAACTTGCATAGGAAGGTAAAGCAAGCAAAACTTCAAGATTTTAAGCACATAGAGAGGAAACTTGATATTATTGCAACTCCTACAAGCATATATTCCTCCCTCATAATCAATTTCAGTAGCATCATGAATGAAGTCAACAATATAACCATCACATAAAGCATTATTTTCATGATCCACAAGCATAGAAATTTTACTACTCACCACATAAGCAAAATTCTTCTCATTCGGAATAGTGGGAGTAAACTCAACAAAATAACTATCATGTGAGGCATAATCCAATTGAAAATTAAAATCAAGATGAAAAGTTTCATAGTTATCATTGTTCTTTATAGCATACATGTAATCAAAATAATAATCATAGATAGCAACTTTGTTCTCATAATCAATTGGAACCTCTTCCGAAATAGTGGATTCATCACTAAATAAAGTCATGACCTCTCCAAATCCACTTTCATAATTATCACAATAAGATTCAACACCCTCCAAAATAGTGGGATCATTACTTCCTAAAGTTGACACTCTTCCAAACCCACTTTCATTAATATAACCATCATAAATAGGAGGCATGCTTTCATCATAATAAATATTCTCATCAAAACTTGGGGGACTAAAAATATCATCTTCATCAAACATAGCATCCCCAAGCTTGTGGCTTTGCATATCATTAGCATCATGGATATTCAAAGAATTTGTACTAACAACATTGCAATCATGCTCATCATCCAAATATTTAGTTCCAAACATTTAAATACATTCTTCTTCTAACACTTTGGCACAATTATTGAAATCCTTATTTTCACGAAAGACATTAAAAAGATGAAGCATATGAGGCAACCTTAATTCCATTTTTTGTATTTTTCTTTTATAGACTAAACTAGTGATAAAACAAGAAACTAAAATATTTGATTGCAAGATCTAAAGATATATCTTCAAGTGCTAACCTCCCCGGCAATAGTGCCAGAAAAGAGCTTGATGTCTACTACACAACCTTCTTTTTGTAGACGTTGTTGGGCCTCCAAGTGCAGAGGTTTGTAGGACAGTAGCACATTCCCCTCAAGTGGATGACCTAAGGTTTATCAATCCGTGGGAGGTGTAGGATGAATATGGTCTCTCTCAAACAACCCTACAACCAAATAGCAAAGAGTCTCTTGTGTCCCCAACACACCCAATACAATGGTAAATTGTATAGGTGCACTAGTTCGGCGAAGAGATGGTGATACAAGTGCAATATGCATGGTAGATATAGGTTTTTGTAATCTGAAAATATAAAAACAGCAAGGTAGCAAGTGGTAAAAGTGAGCACAAACGGTATTGCAATGCTAGGAAACAAGGCCTAGGGTTCATACTTTCAGTAGTGCAAGTTCTATCAACAATAATAACATAATTGGATCATATAAGTGTCCCTCAACATGCAACAAAGAGCCACTCTAAAGTCACTAATAGTGGAGAACAAACGAAGAGATAATTGTAGGGTACGAAACCACCTCAAAGTTACCCTTTCTGATTGATCTATTCAAGATTCCGTAGTAAAATAACACAAAGCTATTCTTTCCATTCGATCTATCATAGAGTTCATACTAGAATAACACCTTAATACACAAATCAACCAAAACCCTAATGTCACCTAGATACTCCAATGTCACCTGAAGTATTCGTGGGTATGATTATGCGATATGCATCTCACAATCTCAGATTCACCTATTCAACCATCACTAAGAACTTCAAAGAGTGCCCCAAAGTTTCTACTGGAGAGTCAAGATGAAAACGTGTGCCAACTCCTATGCATAAGTTCACGAGGTCACGGAACTCGCAAGTTGATCACCAAAACATACATCAAGTGGATAACGTGATATCCCATTGTCACCACCAATAAGCACATGCAAGACATACATCAAGTGTTCTCAAATCCATAAAGACTCAATCTGATAAGATAACTTCAAAGGGAAAACTCAATTCATCACAAGAGATTAGAGGGGGAGAAACATCATAAGATCCAACTATAATAGGAAAGCTCGTGATACATCAAGATCATGCTACCTCAAGAACACGAGAGAGAGAGAGAGAGAGATCAAACACATAGCTACTGGTACATACCCTCAGCCCTGAGGGAGAACTACTCCCTCCTTGTCATGGAGAGCACCAGGATGATGAAGATGGCCACCGGAGAGGGATTCCCCCTCCAGCAGGGTGCCAGAACGGGTCTAGATTCATTTTCGGTGGCTATAGAGGCTTTTGGTGGTGGAACTCCCGATCTAGGTTATTTTTTGGAGGTTTCTGTATTTATAGGAATTTTTGGCGTCGGTCTCACGTCAAGGAGGTGCCCGAGTCGTCCACGAGGTAGGCCCATGCGCCCAAGGGGGGGGGGCGCCCCACCCTCATGGACGGCACGGGACTCTTCTGCCCCAACTCTTTTACTCCGGGGTCTTCTTTTTGTCCATAAAAAATCGTCAAAAATTGGCACGTCAATTGGACCCCGTTTGGTATTCCTTTTCTGTAAAACTCAAAAACAAGGAAAAACAGAAACTGGCACTGGGCTCTAGGTTAATAGGTTAGTCCCAAAAATCATATAAAATAGCATATAAATGCATATAAAACATCCAAGGTTGATAATATAATAGCATGGAACAATCAAAAATTATAGATACGTTGGAGAAGTATCAAACACCGGAGAAGTACATAAGGGATGCTTTCCAAAATGTTTCAGACTCTGAAAAGGAATAGGTTTGTGGTACAGTAAGTAAACCGACTCCAAAACGTTTCCAATGGCAACTTTTCTCTGTTTTGGAATATTTACAAAATTGGGAAAATTAAAAGTAGTCCGAAGAGCGCACGAGGCATCCACAAGGGTGGAGGCCGTGCCCCGTGCCTTGTGGCCACCTCGTGTGCCCTCCGAACTCTGTTTTCTTGCACGATACTTATTTTGGTCGATAAAAATTAGTTATATAATATCCCAAAGGTTTTGACCACTGTACCACGACAATATCCCTTGTTTTTGTTTTGAGTTGTTTTCTGCCAAAGTTTTCAAGGCCAGGCATCATGTCGCCCCCCTCCTCCAACAACGCGAGCGACGATGCTTGGCTAATGAATATAGAGATGAAGAGAGAAGAACTTGGGGAAATCAACAAGGGTAATAAGATCAAGAAGGCTGCGGAAGATCAAGTTCCGGCAACAGAAGAAGGAGACATCCTTCAACCTTACAACAATCATCTTACCCCTATTGAAATTGAAGCTTTCTAGATCATTGAATTAGTTCATGTGCAAAATAAATATCTTACCTATGAAAATATTCTGTTGCAAGAGCATATCGTCATTCCCTCGAGAGCATCATTCGTATATTGGAGTTTCTCCTTCGCTCGAAGTGTGGCAGTACTTCATCAACAACTCCATCATCACCACCTCCGAAGAAAGAGACATAAATACATGGGTATGGGCACTCCCCTTGGCAATTGCCAAGCTTGGGGGAGGTGCCCCGGTATTGTATCACCATCACATCTTTATTTTTATCATTTTTCTTAGTTTGATCCTTTTGGTTATATCTTGATCTAGTAGAATAAAGTTTTAGTATGATCTAGCTTTGAGTTTTGCTTTATGTTCCCTCTATGTAATCGAGTCCTTGAGTTATATATAATAAAGAGTAGTTTTGAGTTGAGGGCTTTGCTTTCTTGCTATGATCTTGAGGGAATTAAATAAAAGAAAATAATAAAAAGAAATAAAAAGATCATATATTGATCTTATGGAGAGTAATGACTTCACATATAAAGAGTATGATGAAGAAAAGTTGTTGAGAGTTGATAAACATAGTTTTGGTCATTGTTGCAATTAATAGGGAGTAATAAAGAAAGAGAGGCTTCACATATAAATATACTATCTTGGACATCTTTTGTAATTGTGAGCGCTTATTATAATATGACATGCTAAAAAGTTGATGTTGGACAAGGAAGACAACATAATGGGTTATGTTTTCTTATATCCAAATAGAAGTTATATTGTCATGGATCCTCCAAAATGTTGAGCTTGCCTTTCCCCATGCTATCCAAATTCTTTGCACTAACTAGAGATACTACTTGTGCTTCCAAACATCCCTTAAACCAGTATTGCCATGAGAGTCCACCATACATACCTATGGATTGAGTAAGGTCCTTCAAGTAAGTTGTCATCGATGCAAGCAATAAAAATTGCTCTCTAAATATGTATGCTCTATCAGTGTGAAGAAAATAAGCTTTATACAAACTTGTGATATGGAAGAAATAACAGCGACGGACTGCATAATAAAGTTCTTTATCACAAGCGGCAATATAAAGTGATATTCTTTTGCATTAAGATTTTGTGCATCCAACCATAAAAGCGCATGACAACCTCTGCTTCCCTCTGCGAAGGGCCTATCTTTTACTTTTATCGTCTACCCTTATACAAGAGTCATGGTGATCATCACCTTTCCTTTTTAAGCTTTTTCCTTTGGCAAGCACTATGTGTTGGAGACATCTGGATATATATTATCATAAAGCATTATTGTTGACATTACCCTTGAGGTAAAAGGTTGGGAGGCGATACTATAAGACCCTATCTTTCTCTGTGTCCGAACGAAACTTTGAACCCATAAGTATCGCGTGAGTGTTAGCACCTGTGAAAGATTAAATGATAGTTGAGTATGTGGACTTGCTTAAAAGCTCTTATATTGACTATTTCTGATGTTATGATAAATTGCAATTGCTTCAATGACTGAGATCATAGTTTGTTAGTTTTCAATGAAGTTTCTGATTCATACTTTATCTTGTGAACAAATTTTTACTTTAGCACAAGCAATTATATGACATTATATGTTGTTATTCTAAAGATGATCATGATGGCCTCATGTCCGTATTTTATTTTATTGACACCAATATCTCTAGACATGTGGACATATTTTTTGTTTTCGGCTTTCACTTGAGGACAAGCGAAGTCTAAGCTACAAAAAAAGACACATCCGTGACATTTTGGGCCGAATAAATTTTTTCACTGTCATGCTTATGACACTTCTATGATGATAATTGTGACAAAACCCGACATCATCATAGATGTGGTGGGCTCCTACTTCTATGACTAAAAATCATGACAGAAAAATGGGCTTTTCGTCCTGGGCGGGCCGAAGACACAGCTGCATGACATTCTTTGGGCCGTCCATGACAGAAAAAATCGTGGTAGAAGCGAGGGCGAGGAAAATATCGGGGAGTTCCCGGTTACGGTGGCTGGTGGGGCCGAGCGATGCGCGTTTCTCTCGTACACGTACGCGCGTGGGTGCAAGGCGTTGGGCTCTGACTGAACCCAAGCGAGACGTTCGCCTACTGAACCCAAGCGATTGCACAGCAGGCTACGCGTTACTGAACCCGAGCGATCGATCGATGGCTGTTAACTGAAGCCGATCGAGCGATTCCTTCGCTACTGCTGCTAACTGAAGCCGGCCGATGTTGCCTTTGGATGAACAATGAGCATTGTTGGGGGGTTGGATGAATAGTTCCCAGTGGGGGGTTCGATGAACAGGACCCCGCGATGGTAGAGGCCATTGCCACTGGATGAACAGGACCCCGATCGAGCCGGTTGGGGGTGGATGAACAGGACCCCGTGGAGGGCTGGATGAACAGGACCCCGTGGAGGGCTGTTTGAACAGTAGTCGGTGGAGGGCTGGATCAACAGTAGCCCGTGGAGGGGTGGTTGAACAGGACCCCGTAGAGAGGGCTGGTTGAACAGTAGCCGGTGGAGGAGCGGTGGAGGCTGGATGAACAGGAGCCCGTGGATGAACAGATGCAGGTGGAGGCTGGTGGAGGTCGAAAGTGGATGAATAGTAGCCCATGGAGGCTGGAGGAGGTCAACGATGGAGATGAACATTATCCTATGGAGTCCCGTTTTGCGGTACACCACACACCTCCTGATGAACAGGACCCCCGTTTCAACTATAGCACTCCAACACAATTCCGTTTCCTCCGTTTTGCGGTATGCCACACCCCTCCCGATCAACAGGACCCTGTTTCGACCGTAGGAGGTCCAAGAGAAGTCTGTTTCCTCCGTTTTGCGATACGCCCAACCCCTCCCGACAAACAGGATCCCGTTTCGACCATGGCCGGTTGAACACAAGGTCGTTTCCTCCATTCTGTGGTACGCGAGGCCTCGTTTCGATCGGCTATTCCGTCCAAGCCGGTTGGCTCCCGATGAACATGATGTATTCCGTTGCCTCCCGATGAACACGACGCATTCTGTTGCCTCCTCATGAACACGGCGATGATGCAGTTTCTCCGTTCTGACCCAGCCATGTACACGAGCCTAGCCATACGTATGCGTGAGTAGGCGTTCGAGACCCCACTCGTATGTACGTACGTGGCCGTATTTACTTTCTTGCACCATGGCCGATGTATGTACGTGTACTCGATATTAACGGGACTTCATGACATGCTACGTGCGAGCCTCTACTACGACACGTGCCCTTCCTTACACGACCACGGTTCATCGCTGCAGCTTGCAGACAGACTGATCGACCAGTATGTACGTACACGTTCGCGACCAGAATGACAATGCTACATACACTTCGACCAGGTGGGTCCCGACTGTCAGGTACTTCCTTGCGTGCGAAGATGTAGCTGGTGGGTCCCAGCAGTCAGGGGGCGAATCATTTTGTTTTGCCCGTAATATGGACGCACTTCCTTGCGTGCGAAGATGTAGTTGGTGGGTCCCAGCAGTCAGGGGGGAAACGTTTTTTTCGCGAAATACGGTGGACCATCCAGTGGGTCCCTGTTGTCAGGTGGAGGAATCATTATTTTCCGTGTAATAAGGAGGCACTTCCTTGCTGCGGTCGTGGACCCAGCTGTCGGCCTCTCCATGTACAGTACTCTTCCGATGGAAGTCGTTCCTTGACCATGTTGACCACACCGCGCAGAGAGCACCAGGGCGGTGGACGATGGCGGGGCCTAGGAAGGGGACGACGCGGAGCTGGGGGAGACGCGGTAGTGGAAGCCCACGCGGAGAAGAGTACGAGGGGTCACTGGTTCGGCTATGGTGTGAGGCTGCCGTTGCTACAGAATAACAGGGGGTGTGGGTGAGTGGATGGCCCGGCCAGCGGTGGGAGTAGTAGGGGGCGGTGAGGCCTCCGCGGCAACATAGCCGGCCATGGGAGGCAGGAGCATGCGGCACGACTGGCGCTTCTTTGGGCAGCTAGAGCAAGAAGACTAGAGGTTGAAGAAGCACTACGGCCATTGGATGGACATCGTACGGTCACTGGAGCTAGAATCATTCATATTGACTAAGTTGACCCCTCCATCTGTGTCAACTTAGTAGGCCCAGAAGTCAGCCTCCCATATGGTGGGTCCTAGCTAGCAGGGGGAGTATTTAGTTTTTTGTGCGTAATAAGGAAGCACCTCCTTGCATGCAAAGATATAGCTGGTGGGTCCGAGCTGTCAACGGCGGGAATGTTTTTTCATGAAATACAAAGGTCCTTTCGGTGGGTCCCAGATGTCAGGTGGAGGAATCATTATTTTACGCGTAATAAGGAGGCATTTCCTTGTGTGCGACCGTGGACCTAGCTATCAGCCTCTCCACGTACAGCCCATTTCCGATGGATGTCGTTCGTTGACCACGCTGCATCGAGAGCACCAGGGCGGTGGATGACGGCGAGGCCTGCGAAGGGAACGACACGGAGCTGGGGAAGACACGGCAGTGGCTGCCCACGCGGTTGGGAGTATGAGGGTTGACTGGTTCGGCTGCCATCGCTAGAAAATAACAGGAGGTGTGGGTGAGTAGAGGGATAGCCAGGCCAGGGATGCGAGTATGGTGGGGCCATGAGGCCTGCCCGGTAGCACAGCCGGCCACGGGAGGCGGGAGCAGGCGTTTCTGTCGGCGCTGGTTTGGGCGGCTGGAGCAGGAAGATCAGAGACTGAAGAAGCATGATTGCCGTTAGATTGACACCTAATGGTCTGACGATGGTAGAGTCGATTGTTGTCTAAGTTTCTTTTTCTTAAAAACCTTGTGTACGCATGAACTTAGTAGGCCCACAACTCAGCCCCCAAATCTGTGGCAGACAACATAGAGCCCATTTGCTAGTTTTTTAATAATTTGCAGCCCATTTGCTAATTCTTAAGTAATTTATTACAACCCATTTTCTGCCCAGGACCACGGTCAAAAAGTTCAACCTTATTTTGCATATTTCGATGGAGTCCGAACTTTTGTAATCCCGAAATGATAAACATTTTTTAAGAACTAATTTATTTGCCAAAAATCGTTTTGTTTTTTAAGCAAACAAACGTGGGACAATTGATTTGATTTAAGGGAAAACTAATTGTAAAAAAGTCAGCGATGTGAGGGAAAACAAGAACAAAAATAAGGATGTAAATATGAAAAGGGAACTTTATGTATTTTCAATATAATGATACGTGTATATGAACTAGTAAAACTGTAGGTAGAGATTAGAAAACAGAAATAGGACATGGCGTTTCAAGACGAAAATAGAGTTGTGTTGTTTGTTTGATTCAGTAAAAAAACTGCCTGCGGATGTTCTAAGACAAAATATAACTAACGCTGGTGTGCCAGAGGCCGCTAGATACCTACTGGATCTTTGTGCCCCGTTGTCATCATGGGCTGGGCTTATTAAAAACAAAACCAAGCCTGGGTAGTCTACAGCCCAGTTGAAAATTGCTCGACCTAAAAAAATAATATACCTGCTCAATAAACGAGAGAATTCTTCAAGTACAGACAGATAACTAGGATGCAACAGGTATATTGTTTTTTCATCGTGATAATAAGTGCATGCACTTGTTTCAAAAAAAATGGAGAACTAGGAATTCGAACGGCAGGTGCTTGTGCTACCCATTAAATAAAAATCAGGTGCCTGAAAATTCGTTTCGAAACAAATGATTCAGCTTTATATCCACATCGACCCTCGGCATGATGGTTGGAAGCAAATGCCAAGTTCATACCAAAAGATCGTTAACAACAATACCAACTCATGGACGACAAGGTAGTACAAGTACCAATACCAAACTAACTTATAATCTTTTTACTCCTGGCCCTAGTGTTCGTCTGGTAGAAAATCTTGCAGAGGACCAGCTCCCGCTCCTTCTCTTGCTCCAGGTCCCTGAGGTGGTACTGGTGCATCACCCAGTTGGTCCTCTGCTGGTCGAAGTTCTTGTTGGTGTGCAGCACCAGAACCTTTTTGCTGCCCGGCTGTCGACCATTGACCATCACCGGCAAGGTATTGCTGGTCTTATGCCACATCACGTGTATGCTGCACTCCGACTGTATCTTGCGATGCGTCCACGTGCCCCTTTTGAACGCCCTAGAATTGCGCTAGAAAAAATGCTTTCTTAGGCCACTCAGTGTGATACCTTCAGTATTGTCGAATACAGGTTTTGGTGTACGTAGTTGGCATTTTCATAACATCTTTGGCATGTTGCAGTCACTTGTTTCACTTTTTATTAACTGTAAAATTGTAATTGCTTCACTAGGTCTACGTCTAAAAAGAAAATAGAGCTATAAACAAAGAAATATGTTTGGGCAAGCAGACGGTCGATCGGTGTCTTACCTGGAAGTTTCTCAGGATGGGTGTAGCATATGTCGTGCTCGTTGTCGATGGTTGGTATGAACAAATCAATGAGAGGGTGAGATCTCATGCTGTCAGCACTCACTTTGGCCTCAAGGTGCTCGATCAGCTCCTGATCCGTGGGATCGAACTTGACGCCAGCCGGTAGCACCGGCCAATCCTTCTTGGAGTTGCATTGGTTAATTCCAGTTATATGGTACTCAATGTATGAGCAATCGATTGTTTTAAGTGAATGATGAAATATTTTGATAGATAAGTGGTAGTACTCCAAATCTGAAGTCCACAATACCAGAACACGCCGTTCGGATTCTTGCGTCACCTCACGCGCAGCGTGTTGTCACGTCAATTCAATGTGAGGACATGATGAATAATTTGACCGACATATACTAGTGCTGCTACTGTACTACTTACTAGTCATATTTAGTGTCACATTTAAACCATAGGTTTAACTAACAAAATGTCAATGCTTGTCACTGAAAATTATTCCATTGGAAACTATGTTCAAATATGAATAAAACAATATATTTTTTTGTTACATCCATTAACATTTAGTTAGTGAAATTTATGGTCAAAATTTGACACAAATTACGAAGGGGCCAATAAACCAGGAGGGAGGTAGTAGTACAAGTAGCGCAATATATGGTATAGAGGACTAGTACAAATTTAGAAATGAAGTAAGAAGTTAGAAGGTTGTGCGACAGACTTTGTAGGCTACATGAGTAATACAAAATATAATTCCCATTGGACAACACTTCCACCAACAAGTACGCATTTAAAGCCTAATTGATATATATGGCTTCTGCACAGCATCTCCATCATCATTATCAATACATCCTACGCAGGTGAGTTAGGATGCACTTGATCCCGGAAAGGTATCTATCCTTCAAAGCAGAGGAGTGCTTCAAACTAACAACAGTACATAATATCCAACAAAAAAAGGTCATGCTACAGCAGCAGGATACATGGCTCAGTCTAGATATCAGTACGAATCAAGTTGTGCATATTTGCTGTTGGCATGAACCATATCGCCGCATGTCGGGTTTGCAAAAGCCATCCATCGCATGGAAGCTTGATGCCTTTCACACACTGAAGATTATCTACCAACAAGTTATGTCGACGAATCCCTGGATATGGTGATTCATGAAACCCATGGTATGATGTGTAAACACAGTTCCCCCTGGTGAATGGAAGTTGCATAGCACGGTAATCATGGCTGGTGATATGATCGATGATTGGTTGGATGATCAGATAATTGAGCTCAAGGAACATGGAGTGTTTGTCGAGGCTATAAACCTGCCTCCAGTTGAATACGTCTGGCCCAACGGAGCTGGGATCTTTCTCGAACACGAAGCAGCCATAGCCATCAATGTCACAAACGCCTTAGGCATTGTACTGCATGTGGTTTGATGAAATGGTTTGGTCAATGTGGTACATGCAAATGAGCATCAAATGACCGCCGTCAGCTGAGCGAGCGATAAACCACCACCAATCGGCTGGTATGATTCCAGGTCTTGGAATCATGAAGGCCAGCGCATTTGCGTCTGCTGCAACAATTCAAATTGGATACCAAAAGGACAAAAATAAACAATCATGTTCAGAGTATGTGTGGAATTAAGATTATTATAACAGTGACACATATCATAGATAGAGAATTGCAATGTCGTGGTCATAATCATACCCCAAGTTTAAAAAAATAAGCCAATGGCTTTCATATTCTAGCAATATATCATGGTTCAAACATCACGTAACACTAAGAGGAAAACGGCTATGACAGGGCCTACTCATATTCTACCATAGCACTTACTACTGTTCTCATATCAACTCTAAGCAATAACATGCGTTGTTATAAAAATCATGGAAATGACAGCAACATATAGCAATCATGAGGCTGTACTCATAATATATATTCTAACAATCATTAGATGCCAATTGTTCTCATATCAACTCTAGCAATAACATGTGTGGTCATAAAAATCTAGGAAATGAGAGGAACATATAGCAATGATGTGGTTATAGACATACTATCTATTCTAAATTTGTAACAATGAATATGTAGTCATATTCATAAGGTAAAGATGAGATGAGATAGAGTAATTACATGGCGATAGATTCCACCAGTATAGGCAGCCAATATGTGTGTCGACCGCGTAAACGATGCCATCATGCACTATAGCATCATACATAAATGTTGGCTGAAGAGGATTGACGATGAGCCATAACCATGTACGGCGACCGGATTCCAGATAGACTAATCCCATGTTGAACAAGGCAATGAGCTTGTAATCCATGTAGTCTTCTGATGGTGTGGGCACTTCGCAAATTACAACCTTCAGCAAACAGAGGTCGAGCCAAAAGGTCGATGCGTGTCGTGTGTAGTAGGTAGGAGTGTCCGGTGGGCCGCGAGGCTCAATGGCGGCGGTATCCAATGATAGAAGGGTGATCTCTCGCTGGGTGTAGATATCCACGAGATGCCACGGACTACCGGATTGGTGGATGAGGACGATCTAGTTGGCCTTCATGCCCGCCCAGTAGTGGACGTGCATGAAGTATAGGTGTACTTGAAGTGGTAGCATGTCAAGGGGCACCACGACAACCTCCATAGGATCGTCAAGTCGGTGTCTGGGCCACCTGTGAGGATCAGGCATCAGCAAGCGGGGTGTCTTGAAAAGAGCCAGCTGGTTGCGGACGAGTAGACGGTACAAAGACACCGAGCATGCGGCCAGACGGACGGTGCTGAGCAGGTCAATACGATTACAAATCTGCTCCAAGAGAACATCGGGGAGGGAATTCCAATCATGGCTCTGCGTGTCAGTCAGTTCTGCCATAGGGTTTTTTAGGGTGCTGAGTGATTGGGGTTTTCGGTGCCTGCGAGCCAGCGGGGAAGTGGATTCGGGTGGGCGATCGAAGAAGATGGCATGTGTGGTCGAGCAGTGAGCAGGAGGATATGGTACGCGCGAGCTACCAAGGAAGATGGCGCAGGCGGGCGAGCAGTGAGCGGGGGGAATTGGTGTGCGGCCGACGATGGGGAAGAGAGGAGGAAGAAGAGTGAAAGACAGGGAAGAAAGTGCATTAAATCTCAATTCTACTAGTACTACTACCAGGATATACCGTCCTTCGGAGTGTAAATAGTTACGCCTATGACATGTGGGTCTACCTCAAGAGGGCCCATATGTCAGTTAATGGAGGAGAGAGGTGCGTAGGCGTATTTGCGGAAGTGTGCTCCACTGGCAAACATGATGGCAGTACTGGGTAAGGCTGATTTAGTAACACCAACACGCTGGTTCAGCTTATTAATTAAGTGTCTCATCTGCTCCAGCGTGTATTGTCACTTCACTGTGAAGACTAGTTGAATAGTTCTCTCTGACCGAGATGGAGAATAATGGATCGCGAAGACTTCCTATCTACAATATCCCTATGCCTGTACGCTCATCCGGTCCGACAAGATGAAACATTGGCCAAGGCACCTGACGCCAATAATGTAGGAGTACTAGTACTACCTCCTTTCCGGTTTATAGGCTCAATTCGAAAATCTCATCAACCAAGGTAGATTATGAGTGGTGGAATAATTTTTGTAGTTTGCAAAAACACTAAATTAATGCACTCATTTTCATCAAAAAATAATGTTTACCAATGCATTAATTTTGTGTCAAACTTTGACCATCTACTCCCTCCATCTAAGTGAATAAGTCATCTTTGGTTGTGCACTGTGACCAAGGAGGGAAAAACAAGAGAACTTAATGTTTATTTGCTACTCCCTCTGTTCCTAAATATAGTCTTTTTAGACATTCAAATGGAATACAACATACGGATGTATGTAGACATATTTTAGTGTAGATTCACTCATTTTGCTCCGTATGTAGTCACTTGTTGAAATCTCTAGAAAGACAAATACTCCATATTTGGGAACAGAGGGAGGCTTTTTACTCCGTATTTGGGAACAGAGGGAGTATCACCATATGGAGGGAACAGAGGAAGCTTGAAATATGAACATGTCAATGGGAGGGAGTAAAAGCCTCATGCATGCATGCATGCATGCAACATGCAACACTCACACGTACACATGGACACACGCAACACTCATGCACCCATGCAGCACACAGCACACGACGCAACACACACGCTCATGCTCATTCCACGCTCAAGTGCTCAACCTACTCCCTACGTCCATGAAAGACTGTACATTTAGAGATTTACATATTGACCAGGGCATAAATAACGCCCAAAAGTAGCAGCCTTATGTGTGCATGCAACCATTGAGAGAAGAAGATTAAATGAAGGTTGTTGCATGCTGTAATTAAGGATATACATGTAGCCTATGGGAGGAGGAGGAGAACCGCTTGGCAAATCCATGGGAGGAGCCACGAACTGCCTTCCCTTCGGGAGGAGGGGAACTGGCGAGGAGGAGATAAGAGCGTAGTAACCGCAGGGACTCGTCCCTTCCAACTGTAGCTCCTCGATCATTCCTTAGTGAAGGGGTGAGGCTATTATTTACTACGTACTCATACTGTAGCAGTACTAGTACTACTTTCTCAACTAGTAGTGCGATGTACTGTACTTCTAGTATAGTGCACCAGTTTTGAACTCTTGAATCTCAGGGCCAAGGAGCTACAGTTGGAAGTGGAGGGTAGTACTGTTCTCTAGAACCATCATTGTACTATCAATGCAGGGAAAGTACACCTGCGTAGTGGGTACTCTCGGTGCTCTATTCAAGCACGTAGCTGGCCTACTCAGCCGCTCCTCTCACGCACACACTAGCAGCCTGTTTATCAGCGACGGTTACTGCGGGGGTAGAACATTTGAGTTATTTGATATAGCGAGACTAGGATTTTCGCTTCCATTTGTGGAGGTGTAATGGATCTCGTCGAACTTTTTTAGTAGTTCAATTTTTATGAATGAGATGAGGCAAAGCTTTTGCCTTCGTTTCAAAACAAAAAAATCACGTCAAGAGGAATTTCTTTTATAGAGCCGATAATGGAGTGAAGTCCATGCATGCAACGCCACAAGCTATAGAGTAGTAGAGTACCAGCACTTTACATACAGAGCCATATTGCACAGTTCCCAATGCCGCGCCAGGCTTTTCTGGCTCCTCGGGCTTAATTGGGAGGCGCTAGTTTAAATATGCTACTAGCTGATGAGGAAGCTGCAAGCAAGGTGCGGCTAGGGCGAGCATGCGAGCCACGAGATGATGGAAAGGAAAACCCGTTCACGTGGCTGGGCTATCTAGTGCACCCAGATTGTGGTGCGACACGTCCGTTCAACTTCAAAACTCAAACTACCCGGGTACAATATTGGCTCGCAACAAAGTTACTATTAAAAAAAGGTCGTCGTGCGTTCGGCCGGGATCGAACCCACAAAACGAGGTATACACTCCTGCGACCACTAGTAGTACTCATTGGAGTAGAACGCAACCTAGATTCACCTTTTTCGCTGGCAGGTACATTGTTCCTTACAAGAAACCACTAATAATGCCAAGAAACTACTACCACTTGCATATGTGGCAGACTTAAGATAAGACTAGCTTATCAACCATTGTACGGAGAACTGAGCATAGCTCAGCTAGCAAGGCGCGGGAGTTTGCAGCCAGCCCACCAGGGTTCAAGTCTCGGCTTGAGAATTTGGTGCTCACGGATAGTCTAGCCCGGGTTGGTCTCGTTTTTTAACCATTGTACATGCCCTTACCAACCAGCCCTACCAAGAAACGACTACTCTACGAAGTGCCGTTATAGGCACGTTTCAACCCATGTCGCCCCTTAAGTCAACGCCTTCTAATCGACCGGCAAGTTAGGCATTATGACTTGTGGGACCTACATGTTAGTCTGCACAAAAATCACCGAGTGACCTCCTACCTCCGGCCCGTCCACCTAGTCATCCTCGGCCATGGGATGCAGCTACCGCCACCAGCAGAAGGCGAGGTCAAAACCGCCGGCTGTGCGGAGCCCATCATGCGGCAGCCCGGATGCCAGCTCCGTCCGGCGCTCGCGACCGCTAGCTAGACAAGATAGCTCCGTCTAGCTACTTGTCTGCAAGGTTTGCTAGCTAGATTGGCACGGCGGCGCGGTGGCTTGCTCGCACGGGCCACGCTAAGGCCAGCCATCTGGCTCGAGTGAAGGCCAGTGCGGCGGCTTTGCTTGCGCGTGAGTCACACTCGGGCCAGCCTGCCAACCCATGCGGAGGCCAGCGCGGCATCTGGCCTGTCCCGCGGAGCGGCGGCCAACTCGCTCATCACCGGCGCCACCGACGAACATGCTTCAGTACTGTTTGAAGTAATGTTCAGGAAAAATAATGATTTGAGGGGGAATAACAGGATAGATGGTCAGATGTGGGTCCCTCGTGTCAACGGTCAAAAACAATGTGTTGGTTTAAGCTGCCTCGTCAGCATGGACGTGTGGGCCAACCCTGTCATTAACGGGTTTAAACGAGCCTAATCAGCACTAGGTAGTAATTTTTGGTGCGGATTTAGAAATTTTGGGTATGTTTTTGCTATTTTTTGTACAATAGTTTCTTCCTAGGGCTGGTTCAAAGTGGTAGTTTTTTGTTAAATACTCTACATGTTGTAAGTAGGAGTGAAAGTTAAGTGCTGGAAGCCAATAATCAAGGCTAGTTACATAGTGCCTATGTGTACGTGATTGAAAGTAAATATCAACCATGAGTGACTAATATCTTGATGGAAAACTCAAAACTATGGAAATACTAGGCATTTTTTGCATGGTTGGAAATACTAGAAATGTTCGCGTGCATTGCAAGGGATCATAATTAGAATAATACTTATTCACAAACTTGATACAAAACACTCTAATTTTGATATACATATATCACTAGAGATATATTATGTTTCAATCAGAAAATATTCCTGGGGCTGTTTTGGTGAGGTGAGGGAGGGGTGTGGTTGGTTTTAAGATACTAATTATGGGTTTTCTGCAAATTGGTAAAGAAGTGGGATGTTGGTGAGGAAAGGCAACAACTTACCTCACAGTCGTTAGATGTAGATCTAATGGTCATAAATGACGGATGGCAGACACACCATCATCACCAACTTAGTCTTATGTAGGAGTACTAGCAAGATGTCCGTGCATTGCACGGAACATCAAGATGCATTTTTATAAAACACCTGTTGCGGTTGAACCATGCGGGAGTAATCCCATGTGTAAAAACTAATGTTATCTCGAGAAAGAGGAGATAAGGTGAAGAGGAGTGGGGCGTGGTGGTGATTAGTGGTCGGACTGAGCGGAGGCATGGGGATGGACGACGCCGGCGGCCACCAGGCCAGTTTGTTCCAGAGGCTTCCTTTTTTAATTGCTCAACAATGAGGTTGTTGGAGATAAGGATGAACGAGGGAAGGCCTTGTCTGCAAACGTGGAGAGAGGTGCGGATATCTTTTAGTTCAATTTCCATCTGTCAGATATAGATCGGACGGTCTATATTGCAAGATGGCATGCATACCATCATCACCAACTCGTTTTTTTATAAGAGAACAAATATAAGTATGGAGATACAAACGTATTATTGATACTTGTTTCTGTAAACTAGGATCTACATTCTATTCAACAGCTCAACATGTGGGGCCTTAGCACAATGACTTCTCGACTGTGTAAAACAAAGGTTTTCCCGTCGCCGATAAGGAGGGATGAGGGCGGCGCGCTTTTGGCTTGATCTAGTCCTAGTAGGCATACTAGGTGGTCTACGCATGTGTAGATTTATTCTTTTTCACGTCTCATGTTCGCCGTACTGCCACGACTGTTGATGCATAGACAGTAAGTCATTCATGGGGAAACCCTTGTTGAGCGTGTTTGCGAGAGAGAGAGAGAGAGAGAGAGAGAGAGAGAGAGAGAGAGAGAGAGAATGTGCGTGTGTGATATGTCTAGAGACTAAGGCAATGATAAGAGTTTCTTTGTGTCTATGTGTGTGGAGGATAGAGAGAGACATGTACATGGGGCTTTGTGTTCTGTAACATGGAGAGACATAGACATAATCAGAAAGTAAGTGTGTGAGATACACATGCGGACATGGGGAGAGATGTGTGAGTTAGAGAGATGGAGAATTTTAGTGTGCATCTGAGCTAGAGAGGGGGGATATATACAAACCTAGACCTGGAGAGAATATGGAAGGGTGTGTGTCTTAAAAGAAGGATCCAGATAGATGGGTGTTTGTGTGTGTCTATGTGTGTTTGTGCGCGCGTTTGTGTGTGAGAGGGAGTGTGTGTATGTGGAGTAGAGAGACCACTAATGATGTGAACCTAGTATAAGGGAAGGGGGAATGTGTGAAATATGTGTCAAACGGAGAAAAGGCATGTGTAGTAGCGGGATAGCATGGGTGTGGGCGGGGAGCAGACTATTTGGAAGAGACATCGAGTGTGTGTGGGAGAGGGGTGTGAGAGCAAGAGAGAGAGAGAGAGAGAGAGAGGTAGCGACGGAGAGAGATAGAGAGAGGCAGTAGTAGAAAAAGGTCATGTTGTCCCGGTTCGTAAGGGCCTTTTGTCCCGGTTCCTGAACCGGGACTAAAGGGTTGGTACTAATGCCCTGTCCCTTTAGTCCCGGTTCAATCCAGAACCGGGACAGATGGGCCTCCATGTGGCCTGTGCGCGGAGCCCAGGCAGGAGGGCCTTTGGTCCCGGTTGGTGGCACCAACCAGGACCAATGGGCATCCACGCGTCAGCATTTCTGTGGCTGGGGTTTTTTTTTGAAAGGGGGGGGGGTTGGGGGTTTTGGGAGGTTAATTTAGGTGTTTCATATATTGTGTTAGCTAGCTATAATTAATAGAGAGAAGTGTCCTCTCTTATGTCCGTGCTTGGTCGACGCTACGTACTATACATACGTATAGAGAGGACTAGACACGCTAGCTAGCTAGTAAGCAAACAAAGGAAACAGAAGATTGTCATGAACATATATGCATACAGAGAGAAGTGATATCGACCACCTCTCCTTCTCCGAGAGATTGGTCGAACAACAA
Source organism: Triticum dicoccoides (assembly GCF_002162155.2). Taxonomy (NCBI): domain Eukaryota; kingdom Viridiplantae; phylum Streptophyta; class Magnoliopsida; order Poales; family Poaceae; genus Triticum; species Triticum dicoccoides. The sequence continues at coordinate 126,250,606 of NC_041388.1, read as the reverse complement.
GTTCTCGTATATCTATCCGACACTACCGGCTACATATATACAATAGTTATCTCTTACAAATATAATCTCCTAACATACGGACTCATGGTCCACATAGTATTCTCCGTCTTCAGCGATCACGTGGTCAAGAAAGAATGCCGCCAATTTCTCTTGAATTGCTCGCATGCGAGCTGGTGCTAGAAGTTCATCCCGCTTCCGAAACATCTAATTTGAAGAAGAGGGTCAGTACATATATATATATATATGAATGAATGAAACTCAACACAAATGATGGTAAGAAAATAAAATTGTGAATGTTGTTATTTACGCACTTCATATTGTTCGTCAGAGTAGCCCCGCTCACAGGTCGTGTGGCGGATGGACTCGCAAACGTAGTATCCACAGAAATTATTCCCTTGTTCCTGCCACAACCACTTTACAAGAAATAGAGGTCAATCAAACTGATAAGCAAGAATGCCAAATGGTATTGATGAAACTAGCGCTTGAATCAATAGGAGATGCGCGGAACATGCTACTATAGTACTTACTTTCGGGTGTCTAAATTGCAGCTTCTTCGGGAGTCCCGGAGCTTTTTTGGTGAATTTTTTCCAAACCCTGCCAGACAAAAAAACAATTACTTGATATATCAGGAAATGAACAAAGTTGCTGATATGGTGGATAATGATCGATTTAACTTACTTCTCGAGCATTTAAGTCATGTCCGCATAGTCCTGGGGATCTTTTTGTCTTGAGTCTAAGACGGTTACTAGTCCCTGCTCAAGCTTAATCTCTAGGAGAATATAGTGGAAACTGCACACGCATGCATAACTCATCAATTACATTACTATAACCTTGACTAATATATAAGGGAAACCGAATACGCACAAGACAGTAACACTCACTTGAAGTTGTAAGGAAAGAGTATTATATCTTTGTTTTCATTTATTACCAACGATCGTAGCAAGTTGGCCTTGGTATTTGTGGCATGAAATTTAACCTCAGTTTCATCTATGAGATATGTGTTAATGAACCCAATATCGCCGACTTGTATTTTCTTCAATTCGGCGATCTTCAATCTGCATAATATAGTGAGGATAATTATAAATACATGCAATGAAAGAGCTGAGCTATATAGAGAGACTTAATGACAGAAGTAGTACTACTTACAGACAGTAGCAGGTGACCGTTGCTTTATCGAGGGCCAATTGATTGAAAAACTGAAAGAACTCCTCAAATGGAACAGGCAACAGATCAATTCCAACGAGGTCATGCTCCTTTTTAACTCTCACATACAAAGTACTCCTCCCCCCAGACTCTCTGCAGATTTTCAAGTACCAATCATGCAATCTTCGCATCATCGTTGATAGAGATCTTTCATGTTTGACGACAGGCTTCCCGTACTCGTATCTTTGTATCTGCACCTCCATGAAATCATAATGTACATTGTCAGGCAGGTAATCTCCAAGATTGCTATAACCGGGCACCATCCTCGGATCATTAGCGACGATGTCGCTAGGCACCTTGAGCGGGGGGCACGATTGCTTCGCTTGTTTGCCGAGCTATGCAATTTGTTTCCCAGCTCGTCGTTCTTTCAGCCTTTGATCACTGACAGTACTTCCCGACCGCTCCGCTTCGACAAATTCATTTCCAATAATGCGCTCATAGTTTCCTTTCGGCGGAGACTTGGGTGGTTTTGTCAGGGCAGCCAGAGTGCGCTTCACTTTCATCGGATCTACCTTCTCCTCCGGAGGTGGATGTTTCTTTGCTTTCACCCCTTCAAAGAAGTTCCTCACTTCTTCTCGCGCGATCTCGGCATTCTCCTCCGGGGTCCTCTCGTATGGTAACTTCTCTGGAGTCTTCAGAGAAGGACCGAATCTGTATGTCCTCCCATCTTTGGTTGTACTGCTAGACGCCAGCAGAGCAGACGGAGCGGTTGTCTTCTTTACTTGCTTACGAGGCGGGGGAGAAGGACTACGACGCACCGGAGCAGCCAGAGCGGCGGCACGTCTCTTCCGCCCTTGCTGACGAGGCAGAGAAGGAGGAGGCTGGCTGCTCTGGCGCGCCGGCGTAGGCGGAGGAGGCGGAGTGCCACCACGCGCTGGAGAAGGAGCCGGCCGAGTGCCCTGATCGTCACTCGCCGAAGGAGGAGGCGGTGGAGGAGGCGGAGTGCCCTGACTCACCGAAGGAGGAGGCAGTGGAGGAGGCGGAGTGCCCTGACTCGCCAGAGGAGGAGGAGGAGGAGGAGGCGGAGGCGTCCAGTTCGGAAGGTTGATGAGCTCCTTCCGCCATAGGCATGGAGTCTTCAGAGCAGAACCTAGCCTAGTCTCCCCTTCACCTGTAGGGTGGTCAAGCCGGAGGTCCTCAAATCCCTCCGTTATTTCATCCACCATCACCCTAGCATATCCTTCTGGAATCGGCCGGCAGTGAAAAGTTGCGCCGGGTTCAGTAGGATAAACAGAGCCAACAGCCGCCTTGACCTTCAAATTCATCCATTGCATCATAAGGTGGCAATTTTGAGACTCCGTGATAGCATCCACGGGATAGCTGGCAGGAGCCGTCAAGACATGCTTCGGCTGAAGCAGCTCGGTGGAAGCCACGCTGCTTCTCCGCTGAGATGGCGGGGTAGCTTCGGGGGAAGCTTCGGCAGTTCGTTTGCTGCGATTTGCTTCCTGTTCCTCTATCGCTTGTACCCTTGCTTGCAGCGCCTGCATTTGGGTCTGCTGCACTTTTTTCCTCCTCTCCTGGCATTTTTAACCGCGTATGTCCGGAAACCCAACCTTCCACGGAATGGAGCCTGGCGTGCCTCGTGTTCGTCCAGGGTGCTCAGGATTCCCGAGGGCCATTGTGAGCTCGTCGTTCTCTCTGTCTGGAACGAACGTCCCTTGCTGCGCTGCTTTGATATACTGCTGAAGCTTCTTGACTAGTATGTCCATTTGATTGTTCGTCCAAATGCACTTCCCTGATACAGGGTCCAAGGTTCTGCTAGCCCCGAAGAACCAAGTCCGGCAACGGTCTGGCCAGTTAATTGTCTCTGGTTCGATCCCTTTATCAGCCAGATCATTCTCAGTCTTGGCCCACTTAGGCCGGGCTATGAGGTAGCCACCTGACCCCGTGCGATGGTGATGCTTCTTCTTCGCAGCATTTTGCTTGTTTGTCGCCGACATCTTCTTACTCTTTTCCGATGTCTTGTGGGCCACAAATGCGGGCCAGTGATCTCTAATCTTCTCATATCTGCCCTTGAATTCTAGTGTCTCTTTATTTTCGACAAACTTATTCAGCTCTTTCTTCCACCTCCTGAATAGTTCTGCCATCCTCTTAAGAGCAAAAGACTTGATTAATTGCTCTTTAACTGGCTTCTCCGGATCATCCTCTTGCGGTAGGGTGAAATTTGACTTCAGCTTAGTCCAAAGATCATTTTTTTGCATATCATTGACATAAGACACCTCAGGGTCTTCTGTAGCCGGCTTTAACCATTGCTGGATGCTGATCGGGATCTTGTCCCTAACCAAAACCCTGCACTGAGCAACAAATGCGCTCTTTGTCCGGAGGGGTTCAATCGGTTGGCCGTCGGGCGCGATTGCTATGATCTCAAACTTTTCATCCGAGCTCAACTTTTTCTTCGGGCCTCGTCTCTTTACCGAAGTTGTGCTCGATCCGGAGGGCTAGAAAAAAGAACAAAGACTTAATTAATATGTGTACATATCAAAACAATGAATGCATCAATTAGCTAGTCAGCAGAAGCTTAACTAATATATATACCTGGCCGGACTCGGTTCGGTCACCGGAGACGTCATCATGGTCTCCTTCTTGCACCGACATTGGGTCACCGGAGCCGTCCTCACGGTCTCCTTCTTGCACTGGCATTAGGTCACCGGAGCCATCATAATCATAGCCAGCTGCTTCCAGACCATCGGTGTCGTTGAGAAACAACGAGCAGACGGCATCACTTCCTCGTGCGATTATGTCCCCCAACAACTCTTCTTGTACTTCGTCTCGGGCGGTGTCCATAGTTTCTACAAATATTTACAACATGGCAATTATTATTCAAACATGACAAATGGATATATTAGTGGCAAACGTAGAACTAATATTAATTAGTGGCCTTGACGCTGCTTCTCTAGGGTTTGGGGTGGCCTCGATGCTGCTTCTCTAGGGTTTGGTGTGGCCTCGACAATGCTTCAAGGATAAAAAAATAAGAGGAAGAGGAAAAAAAGAGGAGAAGAAAGAATAGAGGAGTAAGAACTCCTCTATTCTTTCTTCTCCTCTTTTTTTCTTCTTCTTCCTCTTTTTTTTATCGGGAACGAGGGTCGTCGAGGGTCACTAAGCGGTAGAGGAAACCCTAAATAGCAAGTATCATGGGTGTGAGATACATGTGGCCGTCGGTGTCGGACACTACATCCACGTCCCACAAGTGACGTGGGCGTCGAAGCCCGCATCACTTGTGGGACGTGGATGTACTGTCCGACACCGAC